>NW_027100356.1:0-300000 GCF_031753505.1 Anomalospiza imberbis | reverse complement strand
GACTCTTAAGCAGAGACTGAAAGACAACCAGAAAGACACCAAGATGCCCAAAGTCAAGCTTCCACCAACCAGTTTGAGGACTGTCTTCCTGTGTTAATGGGTGAGAATTATCAGCATCTGTTGATGGGAAGTACACAAGGGTCTGTAAAAGGTGATGGGACAGCTTCTTTAAGAAAATAAGACAAAGGAAGCAGGGCAAGACCCCTTTGTTCACTACCAAGAAGACCCCATAGCCCTGCTGTGGGTAGCAACCCCGTAGGCATGGTAAGGTAGGGACAAAAGGCCATACTGGACATCTGTAATTCCCCAACTGTCTTTGAATACAAAAGGGACTGGAGGGCGAGACCGAGCTGGCCTCTGGACCCCTAAGATACAATGACTATGGATCGCAACCACATAGGCACGGTAGATGGGAGTCAGAGCCATACTGGACCTCTGTAAGGCCCTTTTGTCCATTCCAAATAAGTGTGTCTAAGGAAAACCTGAGATTTTTCTCCTGTTCCCACTGTCCTTGCCCACATCAACAGCTGCTAGTATGACTCATTCAAGAGAGAGAGAATTTTTTTAATGTAATTGTTCAAGCAAAATGACTTATAGAAAAAGAAAAGGGGGTTTGTTATAGATGGGTAATCCTATTGTTGACTCTCACAATTAAGGGGTGAATATTAAGTATATGTTAAGAGAAGTTGTGTAGGTGTATAGTTATCTTTCCCCTCCCTCTTGCATTGTTATCACGGGATGCCCTCAGTAGTCAAGGCATTTGGGAGGGTCGGCTTGTTGCTATGGCAGCGCCTGACCTCCAATCAAGCTGTAAGAAAGTGATCTCCACCACTGGACAGTGAAGAAGAAGTGGATTGACAAGACTTTGGGAGGGGCTAGAGGTATAAAAGATAGAGCATCCATTTTGTAGATGAGCACAGGGTGACTGAATGCTTTGCTTCTGGCACTGTATTTATTCTTTATTCACTCTTCTGTTGTATTTTGATAAGGTCGTAATAAACCATTTACATTTGTGAAAGTGAAAATAGTTTCTCACATGGGGTTAGGGAATGTGGGGCAAGGTGTCCACACTGGGTCAGACCTCAAGTTAAACTTCTCTGACCTGGCCAGACCTCTTTAGGAGCGGCCCTACATCAATATCAATCACAGAATGCTGCAATCACCTCTTCTCTAATGAGAACAGTAATAAAAGACACTCTTTAAAATAGGAATACATATTTCTTAGAAGCTCTTTGAAATATTTCTCCATAACTGTATAAGGAAACCTTCTTAATGAACTACATTAGAGCAGAGGGAAATCAAGGCAGAGCCATGGTTTGTCAGAAGTTGCTTGATCCTAATGAGCCCTGTGGTGCATTTGGAGCTGAGCCCTGGAACCTCAAGGCCTGAGAGGAGATTGCACAAACCTTTCCAGGAGTCAAAGTCAGAGGAAAAACCCAAAATGTCTCAAAGCATTAATGGGTGCCACTGAGGTCCATCCCAAACACAGGCTCCTCATGGACTCCTTGGAGGAGAGAACTGGAGGCCAGGATGGTAAAAAAAAAAGTCTCAGAAACTCAGTGTGGAAAGGAAAATCCAAAGTACCTTAAACTCCTTGAGTATCTCAAAACATCAATGAGCCCCACTGAGTGTCAGTACAAAGCTCTCAAGGGACTCGTTAAAGCAGATAATTGGGGCCATGATTGCACAAACCTCTCACAGAGTCTGGATCAAAAGGGAAACACCAAGTACCTTAAAAGAACTGAAGTACCTTGAAGCATTAATGAGCCCCACTGAGTGTTGTTCCTGACAAAGCCTCTCCAGGGACTAATTACAGCAGATAATTGGAGGCCATGATTGCACAAAGCTCTCAGAGACTCCAAGGCAAAAGCCAAAGCCAAAGTGCTTTGAAAAACCTGCAGTCCCTGGGAGCATGAAGGAGCCCCCAGGGCCATTCCTGAGCAAGGCTCCCCAGGGACTCCTTCCAGCAGATCCTTGAGGCCACTGGGATGTGGGCTAGGGGGGGATGCTGAGGGCAGGAAAAGGGGGTGACAGTGCCCAGCCTGGCTGGGGCTGTGCCAGGAGGCCCCAGCCTCAGGACAAGGTGTCTCCTCACGGCCCTTGGTGGCACGGCCCTTGGTGGCACAGATGCTGCTGTGCCCCAGGGCACCAACACTTGGCTTCTCTTTGTCCCCACCTGTCATCAGTGCCTCCAGTTCTCTGCTCTGCCTGGGGCCTGGGGACACTTTCTCAGTCGTGTCCCTCAGTGGAACCCATTAAAAGTCAAAGAAACTTTGGAGTTGGATTCTGTCTTGGAGTTCTGGAGAGGTTTCTGCAGCTCCCTCTCAGGGCCTGATGTTCAGGGCCTGAGCACAAAGCCCCAGAGGGTCATTAAAGTCCTTGTGCTGTGTCTGTGCTGCTGAGCTGGGCCGGGCTCCTGGCACAGAGGGTGATCCTGGTAACCAAGGAGAGCTTCAAAAGCACATTTCTCTGGATGAGCAGCTCTGCTCCCAGCCCAGCAGGGCTGGGGCACTGCCTGCAGCCAGCCCGGGCACAGCACAGAGGCACAGAGAGCTTCCATCAGTCAGGGCTGGGAAGGTGCTGAGAAGTGCCTGGGGCAGAATCAGTGCCAGCCCTTGGCACAGGAACCTCTGGCTGCAGGACAATGCAGCTGCAGCTCCTGGAGTGATCTCCTACAGCTGGAACATCCCAATGCCCACAGACCCTGTGAGTACATTCTCTGATCATCTCTTGTGCAGAGCAGCCAGGGGTGCCCAGGGCTGTCCTGCAGAGCAGGGTCCTGCAGCTCAGGGCGCTGTGCTGGGCCAGGGACTCTGCTGCCTGCCAGGGACAGCTCTCAGCTGGCCCGGGGAGCTGCTCCCAGCGCTGGGGGACAAAATGTGGGTGGAAGGAGACAGCTGGAAAGGCTGGAAAGTGTTCTTCTTGTGTGGTGAGGATTCTGTATTGCTCAGGATTGCTCCCAGCATGACATTTACCTCCAGAACATTTCCAAGCATATTAAACAGGGAGCACAGCCAGTCATGGGCTACAAAATGGGAAAATCCTGCATTTTTAGTGTACTGATCTGTGTTGCCTGTATGGGAAATTGCACATAGATATTCATTTCTCAGTTCACCATGAGAAATATAAAAAAATTGTCTCAGATCTGAATAAACCAGGCAGTGACAGAAATGAGCACAGGGCCCCTTAGAGGCAGCATCAGTGTTGCTTTTCCAGCCTCCTCAGGGTTGCTCTGACATTGCCATCAGAGCCTGCAGAGCCAGAGCTGCCCCTGGGCAGTGCCTGAGCTGGGAGGGGTCTGCAGGGCAGAGCTGAGCCCCCAGGGCTGGGCTGGGCTCTGGCAGCACTGGCAGGGCCCAGCCCTGGGCACAGGGGAGCAGCTGCTGGCAGGGCCAGCTCCAGGCAGCAGAGCCCTGGGCAGGCAGGGGGGGGAAGTGCCCCCAAGCTGTGCTGGGATATTTAAAGTCCTCTCCAAACCCAACTATTCCATGATTACTTTTATTACAGAACCCCATGTGCAGCCACAGCCAATGTCCAACAGCAGCTCCAACAGCCACTTCCTCCTGCTGGCACAGGCAGACGCACGGCAGCTGCAGCTCCTGCATTTCTGCCTCTTCCTGGGCCTCTCCCTGGCTGCCCTCCTGGGCAACGGCCTCATCATCAGCGCCGTAGCCTGCGGCCACCACCTGCACTCGCCCATGTTCTTCTTCCTGCTCAACCTGGCCCTCAGCGACCTGGGCTCCATCTGCACCACTGTCCCCAAAGCCATGCACAATTCCCTCTGGGACACCAGCACCATCTCCTACATGGCATGTGCTGCACAGCTTTTTCTGATTATCTTCTTCCTTGGGACAGAGTTTTCCCTCCTGACCATCATGTGCTATGACCACTATGTGTCCATCTGCAAACCCCTGCACTACGGGACCCTCCTGGGCAGCAGAGCTTGTGCCCACATGGCAGCAGCTGCCTGGGCCAGTGCCTTTCTCAATTCGCTGCTGCACACGGCCAATACATTTTCCCTGCCCCTGTGCCATGGCACTGCCCTGGGCCAGGTCTTCTGTGAAATCCCCCAGATCCTCAAGCTCTCCTGCTCCAAATCCTACTTCAGGGAACTTTGGCTCATTGTGGTTAGTGGCTGTTTAGCTTTTGGCTGTTTTGTGTTCATTGTTTTCTCCTATGTGCAGATCTTCAGGGCCGTGCTGAGGATCCCCTCTGAGCAGGGACGGCACAAAGCTTTTTCCACCTGCCTCCCTCACCTGGCTGTGGTCTCCCTGTTCCTCACGACTGCCACATTTGCTCATCTGAAGCCCCCCTCCATCTCCTCACCATCCCTAGATCTGGCCTTGTCAGTTCTGTACTCGGTGGTGCCTCCAGCCCTGAACCCCCTCATCTACAGCCTGAGGAACAAGGAGCTCAAGTTTGCAGTGAGGAGACTGATGACTGGATGCTTTCAGGAACATTAAACTGCTGGCCAATTTCTGCAAATCACTTGTAATAAAAGTTATCTTTGATGCTTCTTGTTGGTTTCATTTTGGAGGTTCTTTTTCTTTGTTTTACATTTTAATGTTGTCCACAAAGAAATGTCCTTGTTTGTGCCATTTCTCATTTTGTTTCTCTCCACCTTCCCTGTGGCCACAGACTGTGTCAATGAGGGGCTGTGCTCTTGGTGGATTTAAAGGAACTAAAGGGTCTGCCAGCAGAATTTTCAGCAGAGATGCCCTTTTGTTGCCTTCTCTGGAGCTGCAGCAGCAATGTCTGTGTGCAGAGCGGGGGACAGAGTGGCTGGACAGCAGCCAGGCAGAAAGGGACCTGCAGGGACTGATGGACAGCAGGCTGGACATGAGCCAGCAGCGTGCCCAGGTGGCCAAGAAGGCCATTGGCTCCTGGCCTGGATCAGGAACGGTGTGGCCAGCAGGACCAGGGCAGTGATTCTTCCCCTGTGCTCGGCACTCGTTGGGCAGCACCTCGAGTGCCGTGTCCTGGCACTTGGACTTGTTAAACCTCACCTTGCTGGATTTGGGCCCTGGATCCAGCCTGTCCAGGTCCCTGTGCAGAGCCCTCCTCCCCTCCAGCAGATCAACACTCACAGCCAGCTTGTCATCTGCAAATTTCCTGATGGTGGACTCAGTCCCCTCATCCAGATCATGAATGCAGACATTTAAATCCAAGCTGGCTGGCTCTGACCCCTCGGCCATCCTGTGGGTGCCCTGTGATGGCACTCAGGGTGATCTGTTCCATAACCTTGCCAGGCACCAAGGTCAGGCTGACAGGCCTGGAGTTCCCCAGATCCTCCTTCCAGTTTTTCTTGGGGATGGGCTCACACTGGCTCCTCCAGTACTCTGGGACCTCCCTGCTGAGCCAGGACTGATGGTAAATGATGGAGAGCAGCTTGGCGAGTTCATCCACCAGCTCCCTCATCCCCCTAGGATGGATCCCATCTGATCCCATACACCTGTGAGCATCTGAGTGTCTCAGCAGGTCCCCAACTGCTCCCTCCTGGACTACAGGGGGCTGTTCTGCTCCCTGTGCCTATCTACCAGCTCAGGAGATTTCTTGTCCTGAGGACAACCTATCCTAATATTGAAAATTGATACAAACAAGGTGTTAAGTTACTCAGTCTTTTCTTTGTCTTTACTTACTATATTCTCCACTGCATCCAATAAAGATGTTCTCCTTATCCCAGATTTTGCTATTAATTTATTTACAGAAACCTTTTCAATTTTTTTTCACAGAAGTGGCCAACTTAAGCAGTAGTTGAGTTTCACCTCTCAACTTTTATTTCTCCATGACCTAATAACATCCTTTAACACTTCCAAAGTTGCCTGACATTCTGTCCAAAGTTAATGCACCCCCTATTTTTCCTTTGAGTTCCCACAGAAGATCCATGGGCAGTCAGGGCAGTCATTTTCCTCACCAGCTCATCTTTTGCTACACTGGCACAGGCTGCTCCTTCCCCTGTAAGATTACTTCCTTGAAATGTGTCCATCCTCCCAGGACGCCTTTGTTTTAAAGGGCTGTTTCCCTTAAAAAAATCAGTACCTTATTCGGTACTCCCCAAATCTGCATCCTAAATAGGCCAAAGTCTGCCCTTCCTAATTTCAATGTGGAAGTTTTGTTGCTACCCCTCCTTCTTTCACAAAACATTGAAATCTTGATTATTTCATGGTCACTGTGCCCCAGGCAGCCTCCGACCCCCACATCTGCCACCAGCGCTTCTCTGTTTTTGAGCAGCAGGAGACAGAGCTTTCCTTGGGAGTGGAGTGTTTCCAAAAATTCAGTAAAACAGAAAACTCCTTAACCCCAATGCAGCATTAAGAAGCAGCATTCTTTATTCAGCCGGATGCACGGGGGATAGCTCCTCCCAAAGCCGAGCGTGCTGAGTACAGGAAAGTTTCTGTTCATATTCTGTATTTTGCACACATATTCATTGATTGTCCTGGACTAAACACACATCTGATAATCATTCCCCCAGAATCATTAACGTATTTCCCCTCCCCTTTTGGATGCTCTCTTCTGTTCTGGGGGTCTCTCTGGTGGTCCCTGGTGGTCGTGGACCCCAGTGTTCCAGTGGGCCTGGCTGAGCTGGCAGGACACTGAGGCTGGTGAACTTCCAGTTCCCCTTCTGACACAATGAGCATTGTGTGGTTTCCATAGGCCTGGGGTTTTGGAGAACAAGCTCCGGTGTTAACTCACCTGGTGTAGATAATTTATCATCTGGTAACATGAGGTCACAGAGTTATGTGAGGTCATCGAGCAGCTACAGCATCATAGACTGCCTCTGTGACATCCCAGAGCCTGCTGTGACATCATAGGGCAGAGGTCTGATATCCCAGAGCAGGCTGTGACATCACAGAGGGGCTGTGTGACATCCCAGGAGGGCTCTGTGACGTCACTGGGGTGGTCACTCCGCCCCAGCTCCCCCTCACAGTTTCTCCCAACAAGTCCAATGCTGTTCATGCCCAGCGGGGTCCCTTATCCCCTGGTATCCCCCCGGTCCACCTGGAGCCACAGCCCCCACCAAAGGACATTCCGCAGGATCCCCTCCAGAGCCTGACATGGGGAAAAGGGGCCAGGGCTGTGTGACCAGGACATCAAGGACGTGGATTATCCAGGTCCCTGTGGCCTGGGTTGGGTTCCCCAGGGCAGGAAAGATGTCTGGCAGCTGGAGCAGGGTTAGGGAAGGGCCTCCAAGGTAGGGCTGGAGCCCTTGGGCTGTGAGCAGAGGCTGAGGGAGCTGGGCTTGTCCAGCCCAGAGCAGGGAAGGCTGAGGGGCTCCTCATCCCAGCCTGGCAGCGCCAGCAAGGAGGGGATGGAGAACACAGAGCCAGGCTCTTCACCCTAAGACAGCTTTGTGGCTGCCCCGGCTTTGGGATGGGTCCTGGGCCTGGAGCAGGAGCAGCTCTGGAGGGCCCCAAGGCCGGGGCTCTTGTGCTGGCCTGGGCAGATGGGATGGCAGCAGGGGCTGCAGAGCTCTCAGCACTCAGCCCGAGGGGAGCAGGGCACCCAGGGAGCCTCCTTTGGCCTTGGCCAAGCCCCTTCCCCCATGGCTGGGGCTGAGTCCTGGCTGAGCTGCAGCTGCTGCTGTGCCCTGGCCAGGGGCTGAGGCCGTGGGGCCAGTGGCCAGAGCAGCCTGGGCTGAGCAGAGCTGTGGGGCCAGAGCCGGCTGGGCTGTGCTGGGGAGAGGCCCTTGGTGCTGCACAGAGCTCAGGGCAGCTGGCAGAGCTTGCAGGGAGCTGGGCTGGGCTCAGAGAGCCTGGCACAGGAACCATCAGTGTCCATCCCAGCCTGGCTGAGCGTGCAGGGCAGGACTCAGCCCAGGCCTTGTGGGGCAGGGCCAGCGCCTGTGCAAGGCGTGGAAAACAGGCAAGTGTCTGAGAGAGGAGGCTGCTGTGTGCCCTTGGGGGCATGGACACAGCAGGGAGGGGGCCCAGGACATTTGTCTCTGCCCGCCTCTGTCCCCAGCCCTTGGCAGCCCTGGCTGCTGAGCCCAGCTTTGCCCTGGGCTGAGTTTGGCTGTGGCCCAGCTCCATCCTCCTGCGGGGCTCAGGGCCTGTTCCCGGCCATGGCCAGCCCTGGCCGGCCTCTCTGCTGGCCCAGAGGCCGGCAGAGCCCGGGGCAGGGCTGTCTGTGCAGTCCCACAGGTGCCACGGGCTCTGCAGGAGCTGGCAGAGGCTGCCCAGCAGGGAGGCCATGGGGCACAGAGCCCCAAGGCTGCTGTGGGCACCACGGCACAGGGGCCGTTCCCAGCCGCAATGCTCCTGTCCTGGGCTGGGCCTGCACAGGAGCTGTGGCACCATGGCCGGGCCAGCACAGGGTCACAAAGGGGCCACGCAGCTGCTGCCGAGGCTGGCAGCAAGGCCGGGCACAGACAAGGAATTGCTGAGCATGGCCTGCGCTGGCCAGGGCTGACTGTGCCAAAGGCAGAGCTAAGCTGCCCTTGGTGGCTGCAGGAACACTCAGGAGCCCAAAGAGCCTCCATGGCTGTGCTGGAGACCAAGGCTGGAGCAGGGAAATGCAGGGCTGCTGCGCCATGGGGAGGGCATTGAATTCCAGCACACACCTCAGCTCTCTGATGATCCCGGCACCATGCTGGGCCCTGTTTCAGACTGGAGCAGAGCAGATGTTGATGGCACAGGAGCCCTGCGGGGCTGGCAGGGACCTGCAGCTTGCAAGGTGCTCTGCTCTCCCTCAGCTCCACTCTGAGAGATCCAATCCCAGTTTGGCACCTCAGGGCACAAGTGGCACTGCCTGTCCATGGGCACACAACTGATATCTGCCTGGAAAGGGGCACAGGTTTAAATTCTTGTACATTTCATAATATACAAGGACATTTTTATTATCTGGGTCACTTGAGTACTTTTAAGAAATACCAAAGTCTTCCCTCCAGGAACAGGAATTTCCTGGAAGTGTATTGATGGGAGAAGGAGAAGAAATACTGATCTTCCCCTTTACTTGAGTCACCAATATTGTTTACTACATCATCTCTCTCTTCCTTCAGGTATTTCCACCTCTTCTGTTGAAATGGCCATGTCTAAGGACATCTCTTCACTAGACCAGCTGGATCTATGTCCTTCCTGTTACTCCCAGATTTCCTCCTCCAGATGCTCTCTGGTCACACAAGGGCCTCTCAACTGACTGGTTACGTGCTTTGAGCTTCAGGGAGTTGCCCAGTCTTTAAGAAGTTCAAAAATAAATATCACATTAATCAACACCTTACTTATATTAATATCTGTCACAGTATTGCCTTTTCTTATGTCTCTGTCTAAAACTGTTCCTGTATGGAAATCCCTTGGGGATGGGGGACATGTCAGATGCTGCTGGGACATCACAGAGAGCTGAGGGAAGAGCTGTGATGGTTATTAAACTGTTCAAATGTTCAACTTGTGTTTCTTGGCAAGAAACCTTTCTGTGCTTCTGAGTGTCACCATCCCTGAGCCCAAAGGACACAAACCTGATGAGTTGTGGTTCCCTGCAGGGGCCCTTGAACCTTGGCTCTGCCCAGGAGAGCTCTTCATCCACTTTCCCGCTTTTCCTCCCTCTGGGCATGGAAGGAGCTCGTGCCTTCAGTGTGTGACTCATGTGTGCAAAGAGCAAATCTGGGCAGAATTGGGGCAGGGAGGGTTTGGGGGGACCTTGGGACCTGTGCTGGGCACAGAAGGTGTTTTCCATTGCTCTGAGACTGTCTGCTGTGCAAAGTGGATTTAATATCCAGCAGAGGAATGAGTTTTGCATTTGATGGAGCTGTGCCTTCCCTTGGCTTTGCTGACTGACAAGAAATGAACATCCCTCTAGGTCTGGGGCAGCTCCTTCTCCAAGGAAAGCAGGTGGGAGTTGGAGCCAAGGAGCTGAAACTTTGGCAAAAGGTTTAATAAGACATTCAATGAACACAAAACACTTCTCAAAGCTGTATATTGGTCCATTCAACTTCACAAACTCTAAGCCATCTGAGTTTTAAGTTGCTCAACATTTTCAAGAAGTCAGAAATAAAAGAATGAGAGACAGAAATAGAGAATGATGAAAAAGATTTGGAGAAGCACACACAGAGCTACCAACTCCTGGATTCCAGCACTGTTCAGATCGGAATTCCAAGAGGAGGTAGGGTCAAGATGTGTGCTCGCCTTGTGCTCAGCCTTAAATACCCCTTGGTCTTCCTGGGCCCTTCCCCCAGGTGGGACTTGGGGTCATTTGGTCACTCAGGAGCTGGGCTGGGGGCTCCAGAGGTGGCTGTGGAGCATTGCCTGTGCTGTGCCAGGGACTGGCAGACACTGCTGGGCTGGGATAGAGGCCCTGGGGGGATTGGGGTTCCAGGGCAGGGCAGGGCTGGGGTTCCAGGGCAGGGCAAGGCTGGACCTGCCCCTTCCTCCCCCCCACACAAAATGTTTCCAGCCCACAATCTCCTCCAGTCTGTCACAACAGGCAGTGTTGGAGGTGAAATCCCAGTTGTGGCCACGGGCATCTGCAGGAAGAAGGACAGTTCTTTTCCATAGGAATGAAAGCCCCAGTTCTCGGTTTATTTCTGATTTAATTGCCTGGAATTTATTTGGTTTTGTTGTTGCTTTGTTTCCTGTTTTGTGCCTGAAGTGTCCAGTCAGGAGCAGAGTGACTCTTGCCAAGGAACTTTGTGGTGCTGTTGCTCAATATTAAATCTGGTTTTTGCTGCTCCCTTGCTGGGGATTTTTTCAGCGCTCTCAAGCCCTCGTTGGCAACAGGGTGAAGGAGCCCTGGGCCAGGCTCTGGCCCTGGGGGACACGGGGACGCTGCCGGGGGGTCCCTGTCCCCTGTCCCGCCCCCCATGGCCCTGTGTCAGGCTCGGGGGTCGATCTCGTGGAACATCCTCTGGGGGAGGCTGCGGCGCCGGAGGCAGGGGGACCCGGGGGGACAGGGGACCCCGCTGTGCACGAGCAGCGTTGGACTTCTCTGGGGGAACTGGGAGGGGGGCTGGGGCAGAGTCACCTCCCCAGTGACCTCACACAGCCCCTGTGATGTCACACAGCCCCTGGGGTGTCACAACCCACCCTTGGATGCCACATAGCTCCCTTGTGATGTCATAGGCCCAACTCTGCGATGTCACTCTGTGATGTCACAAAGCTGTGCTGTTACAGAAGATTCTGTGATGTCAGAAATTCACCCTGTACTATGACGTCACAAAGTCATCCTGTGACATCACAGTCTGTTCCATGATGTCATAGCCTGCTCTATGATGTCACACAGCCAACTCGGTGATGTCACAACCCACACTCTGATGTCACAGAGCCACTCTCTACATGACGGCAGAGTCTGCCCTATGGCCTCACACTATGATGTCACACCCTGCTGTGTGATGTCACAAGCCCCTCAGTGATGTCGCAAAACCCTCCCTGTGATGTCATACTGCCACTCAGTGATGTCACAGCACACACTTTGACCTCACTGCCCGCTCTATGATGTCATACAGCCATGCCATGATGTCACAGCCTGCTCTCTGATGTCACACTGTCCCCTCTATCATGCCATAGCTGCTTGATGACCTCACACAACACGCTCTGTGATGTCATAGCCCAGTCTGTGACCTCACACAACCCACGCTGTGCTGTCACACAGCCCCCCTCTGACATCACAGCTGCTCTGTGCCTCCGTGACACAGCCACAGAGGCGCTGCTGTGACACAGCCCCCTCTGGGACACCCCACAGCCCCTGCCAGTGCTGAGCCCCTGTGAGCTCTGTCTGCGCCCTGCTCGTGTCCCTGCGATGCCCTGGCAGTGCCCCAGCCCTGCTGGGCTGTGCACAGGAGCTGCTCCTGGCCACAGCTGTCTCTCTGCAGCGCTGCCCTTGCCAGGAGCTGCCTCTGGGCCAGGAGCCTGGCCCAGCTCAGCAGCACAGACACAGCACCAGGACGTTAATGACCCTCTGGGGCTTTGGTGCTCTTTGCATCGGACCCAGACCTCAGAGTGTGCTCAAAGAACTTCTCAAGAACTCAAAGTCAGATTCAAAGTCCAGACTTTCTTTAACTTTTAATGGGTCCCACTGAGGGACACAACTCATGTGAAAGTGTCCCCGGGTTCCAGTTAGAGCAGAACACTGGAGGCAGTGATGACAGCTGGGGACAAACAAGGCAAAGGTGTCTCTGGTGCTGAGCAAACCTGGATATCACCATGGTGTCCTTGGACCTGCATTGTCACACTGACCCACGGTTCCATGAGGTTCCCCAGTGTCACCATGGTCACTGTCAGAGGCTGGATGAGATCAGTGTCCCGACACACCTTGGGTTGAGCTGTCAATCAGTCCCACAGCTGGGACAGCGCTAACCCGGCTCTGAACGCCCGAGCTATCTCAAGTCCCAGCTGGGGGGAGGCCCACAAACGCCCAGGGGCTTAAAACCAAGGAGCACAAGGTCAGCCACTGCTATGGACTCTGCCTTCTCCTGGGGCTTGTGTCTCACCCACACTGGAACCCCAGGAGCTGGGAGCCACATGTGTATCTTTCTGTGGAGCTTCTGTCTCTCTGTCTCTCTGTCTCTTTCCTCTCCTTCTAATGCTCTTTCTATGGAACATTTTTGGGTCCCTGAACAACTGAAGTGTTTAAGGCTGAGAGGTCCAGCTTGTTCTGGTGCTTTCCATGAACTGATTGAACTCTTGATTTATGAACCAATGCACTAGATGTGGAATCCTCCACACTGAACTCAGAAACAAACGCCCTCTGTCAGAGCATTTTCATCTTCTAGATCACTTTCAAGATGCCCATGGCGATGTTGCAATGATTATCACACAGCTCTCCATTTCTGGATGCAGGCTCTGCAGATTCTTTCTCTGCATTCAGTCAGGCTTGCATTCCCTGACAATTCCTGGTAGCCCGTCATGGTTTCTTAGGGCAGAACAGTAACAATGAAAACCTTACCAATGGCACAACTGCCCAGCCCACAAGGAAAAGAAAGAACAAGCTGTCAAGTTCTTCAAACATTTCTCCTGCTGTGCTGCAAGAGTTGAGCTGCACACAAGGTGTGGAAAGCCTAGAGAAGCTGCAGTTGGTGCCACATCTTGTGAAAGAAGCTGCACCTCGTTCTCCAGGAAAGGTTCCTGGAAATAGCAAACAGGAGTGTGGAGAAGATTCTGGGAAAACTGAAACAGCTTTTAAGAAATGAAATGAAAATGGAAAGAAACAACTGAAGATGTTTTTCTCTGTTTATTTTTATGCTCCTCTTTTCCATCTTGCACTACTGCTCCATCCCCTTAATCCAAATAGATCTCATCTCTAAGATCCATGACTTGGCGAATTTTAGACACTCTAAAATACCATGAGCTACACACAGTTTGCCTTCCCCGTTTGTTTTTTGGGGTTTTTTTGTGTTTTTTTTTTTTTTTTTTTTTAACCATTGCTGGAGATGTAAATGCAGTGCCTGGGTCAGATACAAATTCTGCATTCAGGGAATGTGCCCCGATAGGGTTTGATCCTCAGCGGGGACAATGCATGGCAGCGACCGAGGGGATTCCTGTTCCCCTGTGTAGGAGTCCAGACTCTGGGTCTGGGCTGACCAGGGCAAAGTTCCCGTGTTTGGACAGGCTCAGGGGCTGCCCCCGGGGAGCGGGGGGCTGGGCGCGGGGGCGAGCAGGCAACGGAAAAACGGACACGGGGACAAACGGCCCCGGAGCTTCAGTTGCAGCGGCAGCAGCGGCGGCGGCAGTCGCAGCAGCAGCAGCAGCAGCAGCGAAAGCAGCAGCGAAAGCAGCAAAACCAGTCACTTTGAGGACTCCCTCGCCCGCTGTCCCGCACCCTCTCCCGCTCTCCCTTTCCCGGTGTCCCCTCCTCTCCCAGTCCCCCTCTCCCCTTACCGGGCCATGTCCCCAGCCCGCCCCCGGCCCCGGGCGGGGCGGCCCCGTCCCCGCCGCGGTTCCGGGCCCCGGCCCCGGCCCCGGCCCCGTCCCCGTCCCCGGCCGTCCCGCCGGGGTCTCGCCTCCGCCCGGCTCTGGCCGTGCTGGCGGTGGCGCTGCTGGGCGGGCATCAGTGCCTGGAGCTCGGGCGGCACCGCCGCCCTCTGGCTCCGCCTGGCCCGAGCCCGGCCCCGGCCCCGACGTGGGCTCCAGTCCCGGCCCCGGCCCCGGCTCCTCCCGGGCCCCGCGGAGGACACACGCGGCGCGGCCGCTCCCGCCGCCCCCGCTGCGGCTTCCCCGGCCCGAGCTCCGCCGCTCGGCAGCGCGGCCGTCGGCCCCAAGGCGCAGGAGGAGGCCCTGCAGGAGCGGTACCGGCTGGGTTCGCTGCTGGGCAGCGGCGGCTTCGGCAGCGTCTTCGCAGCCACGCGGCTCTCGGACGGCGCCCCGGTGAGCGGCGGGGCCGGCGGCGGGCGCAGGAGAAGGGGGCGGAGGAGGAGGAGGATTAGCAGGAGGAGGAGGGGGAAGGAGGAGGAGGAGGAGGTGGAGGGGGCGGAGGAGGAGGAGGATGGGGCTCGGCGGGGCGGGTGGTGCGCTCAACCCACTGCTCTCTCTTGCTCGCAGGTGGCCATCAAAAGGGTGCCACGGAACCGCGTCCGGCACTGGGGCGAGCTGGTGAGTGAGCGGGGCCAGCAGCAGAAGCCGGGCCGTGCCGGGGTGGCGAGGAGCCGGGGCCCGGCAGGGTGGGGAGCCGCCGGGAGCCCTGCAGGGAGAGCGGGCATGGGCTGAGCGGGGCATGCAGAGCATCCCGGGCTGGCTGAGGGGTTCCCCAGCCCTGGCACGGCCTCAGCCCCACTGACGGCATCGCGCTCCTCCCGCAGCCCGACGGCACCAGCGCACCCCTGGAGGTCGTGCTGCTGGACAAGGTGTCCTCTGGCTGCACTGGTGTCATTCAGCTCCTGGAGTGGCTTGAGCTCCCTGACAGCGTCGTGCTGGTGCTGGAGCGTCCGGAGCGGTGCCAGGAGCTGTCGGGTTTCCTGGCGGAGCGGAGGTTCCTGCCGGAGGAGGAGGCGCGGGGGCTGTTCCGCCAGGTGCTGGAGGCTGTGCGGCACTGCACCAGCTGCGGGGTCCTGCACAGGGACATCAAGCCTGAGAACATCCTGCTCGACCTGGCCACCGGGCAGCTGAAACTGATTGACTTTGGCTGTGGCGCCTTCCTCCAAGACACAGCCTACACCCAGTTTGCAGGTGAGCTCTGCCTGGGGATGCTCCTGGGCATCTCATGGCCCAGCCGGGGTGCAGCCCCGAGGCTCCCCCTATTGCAGCCAGGATGGGATTAATGCTGGAGCCAAGCTGATTTGGGTGGGGGTGTGAGGGGGACCAGCTCCAGCCCTGCCGACAGCCTTCAGCACCCACTGTGGCCTGGGCTAAGGCTGGAGCTGGGGCAGCCAGCCTGACAAAAACCCCAGTGGGGGTAGCAGAGAGGGGCGTCTGACCCTGTGCCCTGGATGGTTTGGTGTGCAGGCGAGAAGGGCTTGGACTGCTCTGCTCCCATTGTTTGCCTTGACTGGTTAACATTTTTGGGGGGGCGTGCAGGCGGGGAGTAGAGCGGGCTTTCTCCACCACTGGATGAGTTTTGCTTTTGTGTGTCATGGTTGGGCCTTCCCAGGATTTCTGCTGCCCTCTTCCAACACCAGTGGCTTCTTTTCCAGCCCCAAGTCTGTACACAAGTCCCAGGTGCTGGTGAGAGGGCAGCAGTCACCCTGTGTGCCACTGGGGCAGCCCCCACATGCCATGGGGTGCTGGGGTCAGGCTCTGGGAGCAGCAGCGTCCCCCTGATGAACTCTGTCTGTGTTCCACAGGAACCCTGTCCTACAGCCCACCAGAGTGGATCCACCACCAATGCTACCACGGCGAGGCAGCGACGATCTGGTCCCTGGGCCTCCTGCTGTACCACCTGGTCATGGGGAAGCACCCGTTCAGGAGGGGCCAGGAGATCATCTGGGGGCGGATCTTGTTCCCACGACGGCTCTCTCAAGGTGGGTCCTCATCTCTGGCCATGGGGGCAATACCAGTGCTGGGAGACAGCAGCAGCTCATGAGCATCCTGCTCTGGCAGCTGCTGAGGAGGTGGCACATGTCCTGCTCTCCTGCTCTCCTCCAAACACAGAATCCATGGGGAAGTTTAGGCCCAGCTCTGGGCACACCCAGCATGGCCTGGGCATGGGAACAGGGGGGCAACTTCTCCAACTGACTGGTGATTTCTGGTTTGTTTCCCCAGAGTGCCAGGATCTCATTAAGAGGTGTTTGTCCATGCAGCCCTTGGACAGGCCATCCTTAGAAGAGCTTTTCCGTGATCCATGGGTGCAGGGTGGTCTTCTGCCCTAGAAGATGGGAGAGATCCACGTGCACAGTTGGATCCAGGGGCCTGGCAGGTAACAGCTCCACACATGTCCTGGCAATCAGTGGCAAAGCCAACCAGACTGGTTTTGTCCTGCCTGTGTCACTGCCCAGGGGGCATCAGATGGGAACACGCAGCCCTTGTGCTGGAGCTGAGCTGCTCTGCCCAGCACTGGTGGCCACCATCTGAGCTGGTTTTGCTTGTCCTGGTTCCCTGACAGCTGGGGCCCTGGGCAGAACCCAGACAGCCTGGGCTCACCCCAGGGAAGGAGAAGAAGCCCCTGGAGAAGCTGTACCAGGTGGGGCTGCTGCTGCTGGGGACAGTGAGGACGACATCAAAAATGACAACCTCTTCCTCCACCTGGCCACCGGCAGCTGAGGATGATGGACTTTGATTCTGACACCTTCTCCAAAGCCAGGCTCCACAGGGAATTTGAAGGTGAGTCCACACGCAGGGGGATGCTCCCAGATTTGGGCATTGCACAGCCTGGCCGGGAACCAAAGGTTCCCCCTTTGCTGGGGCAGATGCAGCTGATCCTTCAGTCGGCTGCCAGGCTGCTTTTGGCAGGGCTGGGGGGATGGGCTGGGGTGCTGATGAAATGGGAGTGGGCTCCTGGCCCTGCCAACAGCCCCAGCACCCACCGTGCCCCGGGCTGGGGCTGGGGCTGGGGCAGCCAGCCCGACACAAAGAAACCCCCATGGTGGGAGCAGAGGTGGGACTCCAGAACCTGTGCAGGGGCTGCTTTGCTTTGCAGGCAAGGAAGGGCTTGGGCTGCTCCACTGCCCCTGTTTGCTTTGGGATCACCGTTATTTTGGAGGGCAGTGCAGGGGGAAGGGAGAAAGCCTGGCCTTCCCTCACCTGTGGGTGGGTTTTTTCCCTAGAATGCAGGGGTTGGGCCTTCCTTAAGCCCCTGACAGAGATAAGATTTTTGACCTTTTTTCTTGTTCCCCTTTTTGTCTGTAATCTATTTTCAATAATTTGTTGTGTGTTTTTCTAGAGGAAGCGTTCCAGGTGGGGTCCAGTCTGGATGGGGAAGTGCTTGGGAGCAGCTGTGGCGTGGATGGGCCGTGCCCTTGGAGAAGGCTGAGGACATCGTTTGGGACCAGCTTTTCTTCCAGCGGGGGATGGCGTGAGGTGGGTCCGGTCTGCTTTGCATGGTGGGATCAGAGCTTTGGGGAGATGGCAGCGAGCACAGGAGCATCCTGCTCTGGGCAGCTGCTGAGGGCTGGATGTGCCGTGGCCGGCTGCAGGCTGGGCACATGTCCTGCCCTCCTGCTCTGCTCCCAAAGGCAGCAGGGATGGGCAGCTCTGGGCACAGCTCTGGGCACGGCCAGCATGGCCTGGGCACCGCAGACAGCTGGGACAAGGGGCCAGGAGCCTTCAGCTGACAGGCGCTTTCTGGTTTCTCTCCTTGCAGCCGGGCTCTGCGGGTGCTGAGGCTGCTCTGGGCTCTGCCAGGGCTCTGCTGGAGCTCAGCACCGGGCTGCAATCAGCCAAAGAAGAAATGGGGTGACCTGCAGCACAGACCTGCTTGAGCATTTCAGCATCACAGCTCAAGTTTGCAGAGTGTACACCTCCAAGGGCAAACATGCCACCACCCAAAAATTAAACTTGTTCAATAGCTTCTGAAATGAAATCAATCTGGGATGACCCCAAATGATATTTTGCAGCTTGCTCAAGCTGTAGCTCAGCCCTTCTCTGAACTGTTCTCTCCCCCACCTGCCTTTTACTTCCCAACTGCTCCCTCTTGTCCCCCAGTGAGTTCCCAGCCCATGGCAGTCTCCATCACACTGTTGCCTTCCTTGGTGCCCCTCACCATGAGGAAGGCCGAGCCCCAGGCTTGGGGACTTATCCTGTCACTGGCTGAGGAGCAGCAATGTCTCAGAGGTCCAGTGGGATTTTAGTGTCATTCAGAGCTCCTTTTCAGCCCTCAGCTCTCCTCACTGCTGAGTTCCCACTCCCTTTTCCTCGTCCTTGCAGCAGGATGAGCTCTGTGAATCCCCTTGAGCCTCTCCACTCTTCCCAGCCCACGTAACCACCTCAGTAAGGCTGAAGCTGCAGCTTCTCTGTCTCCTGTGGCACACCAGTCCAGTCCCCTGTGCGGGGAGCCCCAGCCCCAGAGCACAGCACTCAGCTGTGCACTCCGGTCTGGAGCAGCTCCCTCCCAGCCCCAGCCCAGGGACTCCTCCGGCCCCGGGGCTTGGGGCACCGTCAGCACCCGCTGCTCCAGCCACCGCTTCTGCTGGCCCTGACCGCAACACCCAAAGTGGGGCTGATCCCGAGGGAGCAGCAACAGGGCCTGGATGTGATCCCTGACTCTGGGGAAGGGCTGGACAAATGACACCGAGCAGCAGCAGCAGCACATGGAGCTGACTTTCAGCACAGCCCCTGCCACTCTTGCCTCCCGTGTGCAGCGGTGTCACAGCAGCCTGAGGCACCTGGGAGCACCCTGAGCCATGCCAGGGTCAGTGCCAGGAGCATCCCCTGGCGCTGTTTAAAACCGGCTCAGCAGGAACTGGGGATGCAAACAGGATGAACCTGAGCATCTCCCACCAGCAGATACCTCAGAGCTTACACAGTAACACGGCCGTGACTCTCCCAAACTGGATTTAGGAATGGCACACCTACTGCAGCCATTGGATCATGAGCTGCCCAGATCCCTTTGGGACTCCTGCTTTTGGTGTCTCTGCCTCCTCTCCCTGGCCCAAGGAGGCTCCTCTCTTCCTCTCCCTGCCCTGACAAGACAGTCACACAAATAAAGACATGGGATTACCAGGTGCTGAGGAGCTGTAGAAGGAGCCTTCTCTAGGTCTGGCCTGTTTCCAAAACCCGCACAGTCTCCCTCAGCAAGGAACCTCCTTGTCCACCCTCTCCAAGGGTGTCAAGCTCAGGAAGGGATTCCTGACACCCTGTCCAGCTGGGAGAGCTCCTGTGTCTCCATACCAGGGGATAAAACCAAACCCAGGAACCCTGGGGGGACTGAGACTGTGGCATGGGGACATCTGTATTTATTTCCCAGTGGCAAACAAAAATGTGGAATGGTGCCAGAGCTTGTTTTGATCTACATCAGCTTTTGATAATTGTCCCTCCTCCTGACAGCGACTCCTCTGCAGCTGCACTGGGAGATCTCTGGGGCTGAGTCCACTAAGAGGAGATTTCAGTGGGGCTGAGGTGCTCGAGGGGCCCCATTTCAACGCTCTGCTGAAGTCCAAGGACATTGTGTTTCCCCGAGGAGCAACGCTCCTTTCTGGCACTCACTGCCCCGTGAGGGACATTATTCAGTTGCTGCCATTGGGTGAGTTCCAGCCACAGGGAGAGGGAGGAGGAGATGATCCCACCCATGGCTGCTGCTGGGTCCAGACTCTGGGTGAGATAAAGCCGAGACAGAGCTTCAGCATCTCCCCCAAAATCACAGAATCACAGAAGAGCTTGGCTTGGAAAAGACCTTCAAGTTCATCTCCTTCCATGCCCCCTTCCACTATCCCAGGCTGCTCCAAGCCCTGTCCAACCTGGCCTTGGACACTGCCAGGGATCCAGGGGCAGCCACAGCTTCTGTGGGCAAGCTCTGATCTCTGCCCAGGTGAGCAGGGACAGGACCCAAGGGAACGGCTGGAGCTGGGCCAGGGCAGGGCTGGGCTGGAGATCAGCAAAAGCTTCTTCCCCCAGAGGGGGCTCAGGCACTGCCCAGGCTCCGCAAGGAATGGGCATAGCCCAGAGGCTGTTGGAGCTCCAGGAGCCTTTGGACCCCGCTCCCGGGGCTTCACGGGCTGCGATTGTTGGGGTGTCTGTGCAGGGCTGGGGGCTGGACTTGATGATCCCAATGGGTCCCTCCCAGCTCAGCCCCTTCTGCAATTCTCACCCTTTGGATCAGCCTTTGTGTCCCCTCGAGGCGCTGGCAGAGCTGCTGGGGACAGGGCAGGAGCGGGGCAGCCCCAGCGTTCCCCTGTCTGTGACACCCCAGAGTGACAGCCCCAGCGCTCCCCTGTCTGTGACACCCCAGCGGTGACAGCCCCAGCGTTCCCCTGTCTGTGACACCCCAGCGGTGACAGCCCCAGCGTTCCCCTGCCTGTGACACCCCAGCGGTGACAGCCCCAGCGTTTCCCTGCCTGTGACACCCCAGCGGTGACAGCCCCAGCGTTCCCCTGTCTGTGACACCCCAGTGGTGACAGCCCCAGCATTCCCTCCCTGGAGTCGCTCCAAGGGAAGCGTCCAGAGCCGCGTCCAGTCAATGGAACTGACCGGCCACTGACCAGCCCGGCCTGGGCTGATGTGGATTGCTCTGCAGACAGCTCGGGGAAGGTGTAAGAGGCCGTCTGAAGCCCCCACATTTGCCTACCGGTTGCCACAAGCAAAAACCCCTTCCCCCATTACAGTACCGGCTTGGAGAGAGCGGCAGTGCAGGTGCAGTTGCTGTACCGTTACGTTAGCTGTTCCGAACAAGGCCTGGCAAGGAGTTGGCAAGGAATTGGCAAGGACTTGGCATGAACCCACCAAGGAACGGCCTACTGCATATTTGCCCACTCTCCTCCTGAATCTGAATGAACTTTTAGGGTGACCCTAATGATCTCTCACTGAAGACCTCTCATCTGCCCCGTGACCGCTGTGACAGACGGACGGAGATGGAAAACCCTCCTCCCAAGGACTGAGACTGAGACCCCTCCCACAGGGAGAGGGGAAACCACTAATGACACGACCTGTTCTTCTTCAGTAATTCCAACGGACTTATTCTTCTTTGTGTTCGTCCTGCCTTGGTGGTTTCAGTGGACTCACCTGTTCCCCCACAGCAATCACAATAGACTCTCACTGTCCAGCATGTTCCCCCCTCTTTCCTCTGTGGACTATAACTGTGAGGATCTCGCCTGTGTTGGTAGCTATTCCCATCCCCCTCTTTTCTCTCTCTCTCTCTCTATCCTTTTATCTCCTTTCTGATCCCCACTATCGCATTTACTGTTTTGGCCCTTAATAAAGGTGCATTTGTTGTGATTAACTGATAGTCTCTTGCTGTTTGCCGTTTTGCACTTTTGGGATTGGTGAAAAGAACCATCACGACACCCCGCACAAGCAGATCGTGACAGATGGCCAGGGTGTCAGACTCAGCCAGCAGGGATTTAGGCGGGCTAGGTCATGTTTGACCAACCTGGTCTCCTTTCATGACCAGGTGACCCTCCTGGTGGATGCAGGACAGGCTGTGGATGTGTCTATTTGGACTCCAGCAAGGCCTTTGGCACTGTCTCCCACAGCACACTCCTGGAAAAGCTGCAGCCCACGGCTGGGCCAGGAGCACTCTGTGCTGGGTTCAGAACTGGCTGGATGGTCAGCCCAGGGAGTGGTGGTGAGCGGTGCTGCATCCAGCTGGGGACAGTCACCAGTGCTGTCCCTCAGGGCTCTGTGCTGGGCCAGCTCTGTTCAATATTTTTATTGACCACATGGATGAGGGCATTGAGGCTTTCATTGGTAAATCTGCGGATGACACTAAGCTGGGAGCACGTGTCCATCTGTTGGAAGGCAGGAGGGCTCTGCAGGGACACCTGGAACAGTTGGGTGGATGGGTAGAATCCAATAGGATGAAGTTTAACCAGTCCAAGTGCCCAGTCCTGCATTTTGGCCACAATAACCCCCTGCACTGCTCTAGGCTGGGGTCGGCGTGGCTGGACAGTGCCCAGGCAGAAAGGGACCTGGGGCCACTGGTCGACAGCAGGCTGAACACGAGCCAGCAGTGTGCCCTGGTGGCCAAGAAGGCCAATGGCTCCTGGCCTGGATCAGGAATGGTGTGGCCAGCAGGAGCAGAGAGGTCATTCTTCCCCTGTACTTGGCACTGCTGTGCTTGGCATTCCTCCCCTGTACTGGCACCCTACCTCGAGTGCCGTGTCCAGTTCTGGGCTCCCCAATTTGGGAAGGACATGGAGGGGCTGGAGCGTGTCCAAAGAAGGACAACAAGGCTGGTGAGGGGTCTGGAACACAAGTCCTGTGAGGAATGACTGAGGGAGCTGGGGTTGTTTAGCTTGGAGAAGACTCAGAGGTGACCTTATCACTCTCTACACTCTCTGAAAGGTGGTTGCAGTCGGGTGGGGGTCGGTCTCTTTCTCCTCACAGCAACTGACTGAACAAGAGGACACAGTCTTAAGCTGCACCAAGGGAAATTTAGGTCAGATATTAGGAAAAAAGTTTTTTATGGAAAGGGTGATAAATTACTGGACTTGTCTGTCCAGGGAGGTGGTGGAGTCACCATCATGGGATGTGTTTAAAAAAAGACTGGATGTGGCACTCGGTGCCATGGTTTAGCTGAGGTGGTGTTAGGGCATGGGTTGGACTTGATGACCTTAAAGGTCTCTTCCAACCCAGCAATTCTGTGATTCTGTCATTGTGTGACATCTCAGACCAGGTTGTGGCATCATATAGTTGGCTGTGACATCTCTGGTTTATTATGCGACATCACAGAGCAGGCTGTGACATCAGAGCATGCCTGTATGACATCACAGAGCAGAGCAAGCTGTGAGGTCAAAGAGTGTGCTGTGACACTATAGTGTGGCTGTGTTCCATCACTGAAGGTGTTGTGACATCACACAGTGGGTCTGTGTGACCACAGAGGTGCTGTGTGACATGTTAAGTGAGTTCTGCCATCACAGAGCAGGCTGTGACATCACAGAGCAGGCTGTGACATCACAGAGGAGGTTGTGATGTCACAAAGTTGGCTGTGACATTACAGGCTGGCTGTGTGACATCACAGAATGGGCTGTGAGGCCACCGAGAAGACTCTGCCATCATAGAAAAGGGCTCTGTGACATCACAGAGCAGCAGTGTGATGCCACAGAGAAGGCTGAGACAATAGAGAGTGGGTTGTGACATCACAGAGCTGACTGTGAAATCACAGGGCGGGCTGTGACATCACAGCGAGGCTGCATAACATCACAAAGGTAGCTGTGCCATCATAGAGCTGGCTGTGACATCACAGGGTGGCTGTGACATCACAGCCTGGGCTGTGACATCACAGGGCAGATGTTGTGACATCACAGAGCACACTGGGACCTCAAAGAGCAGGCTGTGACATCACAGGGCACCTGTATGAAATCACAGGTGGCCTGTTACATCTCCGAGTGGGCTGTGTGACATTACAGGGCAGCTGTGTGACATCACAGGGGCTGCGTGACATCAGAGGGGCTGTGTGACATCACAGGAGGTTGTAGGACATCACAGGGGCTGTGTGACATGGGGTTCCAGGGCAGGGCAAGGCTGGACCTGCCCCTTCCTCCCCCACACACAAAAAGTTTCCAGCCCACAATCTCCTCCAGTCTGTCACAACAGGCAGTGTTGGAGGTGAAATCCCAGCTGTGGCCACGGGCACCTGCAGGAAGAAGGACAGTTCTTTTCCATAGGAATGAAAGCCCCAGTTCTCGGTTTATTTCTGATTTAATTGCCTGGAATTTATTTGGTTTTGTTGTTGCTTTGTTTCCTTTTTTGTGCCTGAAGTGTCCAGTCAGGAGCAGAGTGACTCTTGCCAAGGAACTTTGTGGTGCTGTTGCTCAATATTAAATCTGGTTTTTGCTGCTCCCTTGCTGGGGATTTTTTCAGCGCTCTCAAGCCCTCGTTGGCAACAGGGTGAAGGAGCCCTGGGCCAGGCTCTGGCCCTGGGGGACACGGGGACGCTGCCGGGGGGTCCCTGTCCCCTGTCCCGCCCCCCATGGCCCTGTGTCAGGCTCTGGGCTCGATCTCGTGGAACATCCTCTGGGGGAGGCTGCGGCACCGGGGGCGGGGGGACCTGGGGGGACAGGGGACCCCGCTGTGCACGAGCAGCGTTGGACTTCTCTGGGGGAACTGGGAGGGGGGGCTGGGGCAGAGTCACCTCCCCACTGACCTCACACAGCCCCTGTGATGTCACACAGCCCCTGGGGTGTCACAACCCACTCTTGGATGCCACATAGCTCCCTTGTGATGTCATAGGTCCAACTCTGCGATGTCACTCTGTGATGTCACAAAGCTGTGCTGTTACAGAAGATTCTGTGATGTCAGAAATTCACCCTGTACTATGACGTCACAAAGTCATCCTGTGACATCACAGTCTGTTCCATGACGTCATAGCCTGCTCTATGATGTCACACAGCCAACTCGGTGATGTCACAACCCACACTCTGATGTCACAGAGCCACTCTCTACATGACGGCAGAGTCTGCCCTATGGCCTCACACTATGATGTCACACCCTGCTGTGTGATGTCACAAGCCCCTCAGTGATGTCACAAAACCCTCCCTGTGATGTCATACTGCCACTCAGTGATGTCACAGCACACACTTTGACCTCACTGCCCGCTCTATGATGTCATACAGCCATGCCATGATGTCACAGCCTGCTCTCTGATGTCACACTGTCCCCTCTATCATGCCATAGCTGCTTGATGACCTCACACAACACGCTCTGTGATGTCATAGCCCAGTCTGTGACCTCACACAACCCACGCTGTGCTGTCACACAGCCCCTCTCTGACATCACAACTGCTCTGTGCCTCCGTGACACAGCCACAGAGGCGCTGCTGTGACACAGCCCCCTCTGGGACACCCCACAGCCCCTGCCAGTGCTGAGCCCCTGTGAGCTCTGTCTGCGCCCTGCTCGTGTCCCTGGGATGCCCTGGCAGTGCCCCAGCCCTGCTGGGCTGTGCACAGGAGCTGCTCCTGGCCACAGCTGTCTCTCTGCAGCGCTGCCCTTGCCAGGAGCTGCCTCTGGGCCAGGAGCCTGGCCCAGCTCAGCAGCACAGACACAGCACCAGGACGTTAATGACCCTCTGGGGCTTTGGTGCTCTTTGCATCAGACCCAGACCTCAGAGTGTGCTCAAAGAACTTCTCAAGAACTCAAAGTCAGATTCAAAGTCCAGACTTTCTTTAACTTTTAATGGGTCCCACTGAGGGACACAACTCATGTGAAAGTGTCCCCGGGTTCCAGTTAGAGCAGAACACTGGAGGCAGTGATGACAGCTGGGGACAAACAAGGCAAAGGTGTCTCTGGTGCTGAGCAAACCTGGATATCACCATGGTGTCCTTGGACCTGCATTGTCACACTGACCCACGGTTCCATGAGGTTCCCCAGTGTCACCATGGTCACTGTCAGAGGCTGGATGAGATCAGTGTCCCGAGACACCTTGGGTTGAGCTGTCAATCAGTCCCACAGCTGGGACAGCGCTAACCCGGCTCTGAACGCCCGAGCAATCACAAATCCCAGCTGGGGGGAGGCCCACGAAGGCCCAGGGGCTTAAAACCAAGGAGCACAAGGTCAGCCCCTGCTATGGACTCTGCCTTCTCCTGGGGCTTGTGTCTCACCCACACTGGAACCCCAGGAGCTGGGAGCCACATGTGTGTCTTTCTGTGGAGCTTCTGTCTCTCTGTCTCTCTGTCTCTTTCCTCTCCTTCTAATGCTCTTTCTATGGAACATTTTTGGGTCCCTGAACAACTGAAGTGTTTAAGGCTGAGAGGTCCAGCTTGTTCTGGTGCTTTCCATGAACTGATTGAACTCTTGATTTATGAACCAATGCACTAGATGTGGAATCCTCTACACTGAACTCAGAAACAAACGCCCTCTGTCAGAGCATTTTCATCTTCTAGATCACTTCCAAGATGCCCATGGCGATGTTGCAATGATTATCACACAGCTCTCCATTTCTGGATGCAGGCTCTGCAGATTCTTTCTCTGCATTCAGTCAGGCTTGCATTTCCTGACAATTCCTGGTAGCCCGTCATGGTTTCTTAGGGCAGAACAGTAACAATGAAAACCTTACCAATGGCACAACTGCCCAGCCCACAAGGAAAAGAAAGAACAAGCGGTCAAGTTCTTCAAACATTTGTCCTGCTGTGCTGCAAGAGTTGAGCTGCACACAAGGTGTGGAAAGCCTAGAGAAGCTGCAGTTGGTGCCACATCTTGTGACAGAAGCTGCACCTCGTTCTCCAGGAAAGGTTCCTGGAAATAGCAAACAGGAGTGTGGAGAAGATTCTGGGAAAACTGAAACAGCTTTTAAGAAATGAAATGAAAATGGAAAGAAACAACTGAAGATGTTTTTCTCTGTTTATTTTTATGCTCCTCTTTTCCATCTTGCACTACTGCTCCATCCCCTTAATCCAAATAGATCTCATCTCTAAGATCCATGACTTGGCGAATTTTAGACACTCTAAAATACCATGAGCTACACACAGTTTGCCTTCCCCGTTTGTTTTTTTGGGGTTTTTTTTGTGTTGTTTTTTATTTTTTTTTAATCACTGCTGGAGATGTAAATGCAGTGCCTGGGTCAGATACAAATTCTGCATTCAGGGAATGTGCCCCGATAGGGTTTGATCCTCAGCGGGGACAATGCATGGCAGCGACCGAGGGGATTCCTGTTCCCCTGTGTAGGAGTCCAGACTCTGGGTCTGGGCTGAACAGGGCAAAGTTCCCGTGTTTGGACAGGCTCAGGGGCTGCCCCCGGGGAGCGGGGGGCTGGGCGCGGGGGCGAGCAGGCAACAGAAAAACGGACACGGGGACAAACGGCCCCGGAGCTTCAGTTGCAGCGGCAGCAGCGGCGGCGGCAGTCGCAGCAGCAGCAGCAGCAGCGAAAGCAGCAGCGAAAGCAGCAAAACCAGTCACTTTGAGGACTCCCTCGCCCGCTGTCCCGCACCCTCTCCCGCTCTCCCTTTCCCGGTGTCCCCTCCTCTCCCAGTCCCCCTCTCCCCTTGCCGGGCCATGTCCCCAGCCCGCCCCCGGCCCCGGGCGGGGCGGCCCCGTCCCCGCCCCGGTTCCCGGCCCCGGCCCCGCCCCGGTTCCCGGCCCCGTCCCCGTCCCCGTCCCGGTTCCCGGTCCCGTCCCCGTCCCCGGCCCCGGCCCCGGCCCTGTCCCCGCCCCGGTTCCCGGCCCCGTCCCCGTCCCCGTCCCGGTTCCCGGCCCCGTCCCGGTTCCCGGCCCCGGCCCCGTCCCCGTCCCGGTTCCCGGCCCCGGCCCCGTCCCCGTCCCGGTTCCCGGTCCCGTCCCCGTCCCCGGCCGTCCCGCCGGGGTCTCGCCTCCGCCCGGCTCTGGTCGTGCTGGCGGTGGCGCTGCTGGGCGGGCATCAGTGCCTGGAGCTCGGGCGGCACCGCCGCCCTCTGGCTCCGCCTGGCCCGAGCCCGGCCCCGGCCCCGACGTGGGCTCCAGTCCCGGCCCCGGCCCCGGCTCCTCCCGGGCCCCGCGGAGGACACACGCGGCGCGGCCGCTCCCGCCGCCCCCGCTGCGGCTTCCCCGGCCCGAGCTCCGCCGCTCGGCAGCGCGGCCGTCGGCCCCGAGCCGCCGCTGTCCCGTTCCAGGGACAGAACGCCTGGGGAGGGCCGGCCCGGGGCGCTCGGGGGGCGCTCGGGGGCCGCTCCTGGCCCCGGGCCGAGCGCTGACAGCCGCGTCCCGCCCGCAGGGAAGGCGCAGGAGGAGGCCCTGCAGGAGCGGTACCGGCTGGGTTCGCTGCTGGGCAGCGGCGGCTTCGGCAGCGTCTTCGCAGCCACGCGGCTCTCGGACGGCGCCCCGGTGAGCAGCGGGGCCGGCGGCGGGCGCAGGAGGAGGGGGCGGAGGTGGAGGAGGAGGAGGAGGAGGAGGTGGAGGAGGAGGAGGGGGATGGGGCTGCGCAGGGCAGGCGGGCGAGCTCAACTCGCTGCTCTCCCTTGCTCGCAGGTGGCCATCAAAAGGGTGCCACGGAACCGCGTACAGCACTGGGGCGAGCTGGTGAGTGAGCGGGGCCAGCGGCAGAAGCTGGGCAGGGATGAGCCGAGGCCCGGCAGGGTGGAAGCCACCAGGACACCTCGAGGGAGAGCGGGCGTAGGGCCAGCGCAGGGCGCAGAGCATCCCGGGCTGGCTGAGGGGTTCCCGACCCCCAGCACGGCATCAGCCCCACTGATGGCATCGCGCTCCTCCCGCAGCCCGACGGCACCAGCGCACCCCTGGAGGTCGTGCTGCTGGACAAGGTCTCCACTGGCTTTCCCGGTGTCGTCCAGCTGCTGGAATGGCTTGAGCTCCCCAACGACATCGTGATGGTGCTGGAACGCCCAGAGCACTCTCAGGACCTGCACCATTTCATTCGGGAACAGGTGGTCCTGTCCGAGGAGTTGGCGCGGGATCTGTTCCGCCAGGTGCTGGAGGCCGTGCGGCACTGCACCAGCTGCGGGGTCCTGCACAGGGACATCAAGCCCAAGAACATCCTGGTTGACCTGGCCACCGGGCAGGCCAAATTGATTGACTTTGGCTGTGGCACCTACCTGCAGGACACAGCCTACACTCGCTTTGCAGGTGAGCCCACGCAGGGGTGTGCTCTCAGTCCCGGCATCTCATGGCCCAACACCACACAGCCCAAGCTGGGTGTGGCAGCGGGGATTCTCCCTTTTGCTGCCCTTCATGGCACTGAGATTTCAGCTGAGCTGCTTTTGAGCAGGGCTGGGTGGGGAGCCAGCTTCCAGCCCTGCTGGCAGCCTTTGCCCACCACTCTGGGCAGGACTGAGGCTAGGGCTGGGCAGCCAGCCCAACAAAAACACCCCTGGGTGGGGTAGCAGAAAGGGGTGGCCAGAACCTGTGTCCCAGCCGGTTTGGGGTGCAGGTGAGAAAGGGCTTGGACTGCTCCACTCACCTGGTTTCTTTTGGCTTCATAATGGTTTTTGGGGCAGTGCAGGCAGGGAGGATGAGGGCATGGTTTTCCCAAGCACTGAGTGGGATTTTCCTCCTCATGGTCGGGCCTTGCCAGGGCTTCCACTGCTCTCTTCCAACCCCAGTGGCTTCTTTTCCATCCCCGAGTCTGTACACCTGTACACAAGTCCCAGGTGCTGGCAAGAGGGCAGCGGTCACCCCGTGTGCCACTGGGGCGGCCCCCACACACCCGGGGATGCTGGAGCCAGGCTCAGGGAGCAGCAGCGTCCCCCTGATGAACCCCATCTGTATTCCATAGGAACACGGTCATACAGCCCCCCGGAATGGACCCAGTTTGGCTGGTACTACGGCAAGCCAGCTACCATCTGGTCCCTGGGCATCCTGCTGCACCAGATGGTCTGCGGGGAGCACCCTTTCAGGAGGGGCTGGAACATCAGCTGTGACCATGAGCTCTCGCTGCCAGGACGGCTCTCTCAAGGTGGATCCTCATCTCTGGCCACGGGGGCAATACCAGTGCTGGGAGACAGCAGCAGCTCGTGAGCATCCCTCTCTGGCAGCTGCTGAGGAGGTGGCACATGTCCTGCTCTCCTCCAAAACAGGGAATTGATGGGGAAGTTTAGGCCCAGCTCTGAGCACATCCAGCATGGCCTGGGCACGGGAATAGTGGGGCAAAGCCAACAGGAGCCTTCTCCAACTGACCGGTGGTTTCTGGTTTCTCTGTCCAGAGTGCCAAGATCTGATCAGGAGGTGTTTATCCATGCTGCACTCGGACAGGCCCTCATTAGAAGAGCTGTTCCGTGATCCCTGGCTGCAGGATATTGATCTGCCCTAGAAGAAGGGAGAGAGCCACAGGCACACTTTGATGCAAGGCCCTGGTAAGTTACAGCTCCACACATGCCTTGGCAATCAGAAGCAAAGGAACGCAGACATTTTGTCCTGCCTGTGTCACTGCCCAGGGGTCATCAGATGGGAACATGCAGCCCTTGTGCTGGAGCTCAGCTGCTCTGCCCAGCACTGGTGGCCACCATCCGAGCTGGTTTTGCTTGTCCTGGTTCCCTGACAGCTGGGGCCCTGGGCAGAACCCTGACAGCCTGGGCTCACCCCAGGGAAGAAGAAGAAGCCCCTGGAGAAGCTGTACCAGGTGGGGCTGCTGCTGCTGGGGACAGTGAGGACGACATCAAGGATGACAACCTCTTCCTCCACCTGGTCACCGGCAGCTGAGGATGATGGACTTTGATTCTGGCACCTTCTCCAAAGCCAGGCTCCACAGGGAATTTGCAGGTGAGTCCACACACAGGGGGATGCTCCCAGATTTGGGCATTGCACAGCCTGGCCGGGAACCAAAGGTTCCCCCATTGCTGGGGCGGATGCAGCTGATCCTTCAGTCAGCTGCCAGGCTGCTTTTGGCAGGGCTGGGGGGATGGGCTGGGGTGCTGATGAAATGGGAGTGGGCTCCTGGCCCTGCCAACAGCCCCAGCACCCACCGTGCCCCGGGCTGGGGCTGGGGCAGCCAGCCCGACACAAAGAAACCCCCATGGTGGGAGCAGAGGTGGGACTCCAGAACCTGTGCAGGGGCTGCTTTGCTTTGCAGGCAAGGAAGGGCTTGGGCTGCTCCACTGCCCCTGTTTGCTTTGGGATCACCGTTATTTTGGAGGGCAGTGCAGGGGGAAGGGAGATAGCCTGGGCTTCCCTCACCTGTGGGTGGGTTTTTCCCTGGCCTGCAGGGGTTGGGCCTTCCTTAGCCCCTGACAGAGATAAGATTTTTGACCTTTTTTCTTGTTCCCCTTTTTGTCTGTAATCTATTTTCAATAATTTGTTGTGTGTTTTTCTAGAGGAAGCGTTCCAGGTGGGGTCCAGTCTGGATGGGGAAGTGCTTGGGAGCAGCTGTGGCGTGGATGGGCCGTGCCCTGGGAGAAGGATGAGGACATCGTTTGGGACCAGCTTTTCTTCCAGCGGGGGATGGCGTGAGGTGGGTCCGGTCTGCTTTGCATGGTGGGATCAGAGCTTTGGGGAGATGGCAGCGAGCACAGGAGCATCCTGCTCTGGGCAGCTGCTGAGGGCTGGATGTGCCGTGGCCGGCTGCAGGCTGGGCACATGTCCTGCCCTCCTGCTCTGCTCCCACAGGCAGCAGGGATGGGCAGCTCTGGGCACAGCTCTGGGCACGGCCAGCATGGCCTGGGCACTGCGGGCGGCTGGGACAAGGGGACAGGAGCCTTCAGCTGACGGGCGCTTTCTGGTTTCTCTCCTTGCAGCCAGGCTCTGCGGGTGCTGAGGCTGCTCTGGGCTCTGCCAGGGCTCTGCTGGAGCTCAGCACCGGGCCGCAATCAGCCAAAGAAGAAATGGGGTGACCTGCAGCACAGACCTGCTTGAGCATTTCAGCATCACAGCTCAAGTTTGCAGAGTGTACACCTCCAAGGGCAAACATGACACCACCCAAAAATTAAACTTGTTCAATAGCTTCTGAAATGAAATCAATCTGGGATGACCCCAAATGATATTTTGCAACTTGCTCAAGCTGTAGCTCAGCCCTTCTCTGAACTGTTCTCTCCCCCACCTGCCTTTTACTTCCCAACTGCTCCCTCTTGTCCCCCAGTGAGTTCCCAGCCCATGGCAGTCTCCATCACACTGTTGCCTTCCTTGGTGCCCCTCACCATGAGGAAGGCCGAGCCCCAGGCTTGGGGACTCATCCTGTCACTGGCTGAGGAGCAGCAATGTCTTAGAGGTCCAGTGGGATTTTAGTGTCATTCAGAGCTGCTTTCCAGCCCTCAGCTGTCCTCACTGCTGAGTTCCCACTCCCTTTTCCTCATCCTTGCAGCAGGATGAGCTCTGTGAATCCCCTTGAGCCTCTCCACTCTTCCCAGCCCACGCACCCACCTCAGTAAGGCTGAAGCTGCAGCTTCTCTGTCTCCTGTGGCACACCAGTCCAGTCCCCTGTGCGGGGAGCCCCAGCCCCAGAGCACAGCACTCAGCTGTGCACTCCGGTCTGGAGCAGCTCCCTCCCAGCCCCAGCCCAGGGACTCCTCCGGCCCCAGGGCTTGGGACACTGTCGGCACCCACTGCGCCAGCCACCCCTTCTGCTGGTCCTGACAGCAGCACCCAAAGTGGGGCTGATCCCGAGGGAGCAGCAGCAGGGCCTGGGTCTGATCCCTGACTCTGGGGCAGGGCTGGACAAATGACACCCAGCAGCAGCAGCAGCAGCACATGGAGCTGACTTTCAGCACAGCCCCTGCCACTCTTGCCTCCCGTGTGCAGCGGTGTCACAGCAGCCTGAGGCACCTGGGAGCACCCTGAGCCATGCCAGGGTCAGTGCCAGGAGCATCCCCTGGCGCTGTTTAAAACCGGCTCAGCAGGAACTGGGGATGCAAACAGGATGAACCTGAGCATCTCCCACCAGCAGATACCTCAGAGCTTACACAGTAACACGGCCGTGACTCTCCCAAACTGGATTTAGGAATGGCACACCTACTGCAGCCATTGGATCATGAGCTGCCCAGATCCCTTTGGGACTCCTGCTTTTGGTGTCTCTGCCTCCTCTCCCTGGCCCAAGGAGGCTCCTCTCTTCCTCTCCCTGCCCTGACAAGACAGTCACACAAATAAAGACATGGGATTACCAGGTGCTGAGGAGCTGTAGAAGGAGCCTTCTCTAGGTCTGGCCTGTTTCCAAAACCCGCACAGTCTCCCTCAGCAAGGAACCTCCTTGTCCACCCTCTCCAAGGGTGTCAAGCTCAGGAAGGGATTCCTGACACCCTGTCCAGCTGGGAGAGCTCCTGTGTCTCCATACCAGGGGATAAAACCAAACCCAGGAACCCTGGGGGGACTGAGACTGTGGCATGGGGACATCTGTATTTATTTCCCAGTGGCAAACAAAAATGTGGAATGGTGCCAGAGCTTGTTTTGATCTACATCAGCTTTTGATAATTGTCCCTCCTCCTGACAGCGACTCCTCTGCAGCTGCACTGGGAGATCTCTGGGGCTGAGTCCACTAAGAGGAGATTTCAGTGGGGCTGAGGTGCTCGAGGGGGCCCATTTCAACGCTCTGCTGAAGTCCAAGGACATTGTGTTTCCCCGAGGAGCAACGCTCCTTTCTGGCACTCACTGCCCCGTGAGGGACATTATTCAGTTGCTGCCATTGGGTGAGTTCCAGCCACAGGGAGAGGGAGGAGGAGATGATCCCACCCATGGCTGCTGCTGGGTCCAGACTCTGGGTGAGATAAAGCCGAGACAGAGCTTCAGCATCTCCCCCAAAATCACAGAATCACAGAAGAGCTTGGCTTGGAAAAGACCTTCAAGTTCATCTCCTTCCATGCCCCCTTCCACTATCCCAGGCTGCTCCAAGCCCTGTCCAACCTGGCCTTGGACACTGCCAGGGATCCAGGGGCAGCCACAGCTTCTGTGGGCAAGCTCTGATCTCTGCCCAGGTGAGCAGGGACAGGACCCAAGGGAACGGCTGGAGCTGGGCCAGGGCAGGGCTGGGCTGGAGATCAGCAAAAGCTTCTTCCCCCAGAGGGGGCTCAGGCACTGCCCAGGCTCCCCAAGGAATGGGCTTAGCCCAGAGGCTGTTGGAGCTCCAGGAGCCTTTGGATCCCGCTCCCGGGGCTTCACGGGCTGCGATTGTTGGGGTGTCTGTGCAGGGCTGGGGGCTGGACTTGATGATCCCAATGGTTCTCTCCCAGCTCAGCCCCTTCTGCAATTCTCACCCTTTGGATCAGCCTTTGTGTCCCCTCGAGGCGCTGGCAGAGCTGCTGGGGACAGGGCAGGAGCGGGGCAGCCCCAGAGTTCCCCTGTCTGTGACACCCCAGCAGTGACAGCCCCAGCGTTCCCCTGCCTGTGATACCCCAGAGTTACAGCCCCAGTGTTCCCCTGTCAGTGGCACTCCAGTGGTGAAAGCCCCAGCGTTCCCCTGTCTGTGGCACCCCAGTGGTGACAGCCCCAGCGTTCCCTCCCGGGAGTCGCTCCAAGGGAAGCGTCCAGAGCCGCGTCCAGTCAATGGAACTGACCGGCCACTGACCAGCCCAGCCTGGGCTGATGTGGATTCCTCTGCAGACAGCTCGGGGAAGGTGTAAGAGGCCGTCTGAAGTCCCCACATTTGCCTACCGATTGCCACAAGCAGAAACCCCTTCCCCCATTACAGTACCGGCTTGGAGAGAGCAGCAGTGCAGGTGTAGTTGCTGTACCGTTACGTTAGCTGTTCCGAACAAGGCCTGGCAAGGAGTTGGCAAGGAATTGGCAAGGACTTGGCATGAACCCACCAAGGAACGGCCTACTGCATATTTGCCCACTCTCCTCCTGAATCTGAATGAACTTTTAGGGTGACCCTAATCATCTCTCACTGAAGACCTCTCATCTGCCCCATGACCGCTGTGACAGACGGACGGAGATGGAAAACCCTCCTCCCAAGGACTGAGACTGAGACCCCTCCCACAAGGAGAGGGGAAACCACTAATGACACGACCTGTTCTTCTTCAGTAATTCCAACGGACTTATTCTTCTTTGTGTTCGTCCTGCCTTGGTGGTTTCAGTGGACTCACCTGTTCCCCCACAGCAATCACAATAGACTCTCACTGTCCTGCATGTTCCCCCCTCTTTCCTCTGTGGACTATAACTGTGAGGATCTCGCCTGTGTTGGTAGCTATTCCCATCCCCCTCTTCTCTCTATCTCTATCCTTTTATCTCCTTTCAGATTCCCACTATCGCATTTACAGTTTTGGCCCTTAATAAAGGTGCATGTGTTGTGATTAACTGATAGTCTCTTGCTGTTTGCCATTTTGCACTTTTGGGATTGGTGAAAAGAACCATCACAACACCCCGCACAAGCAGATCGTGACAGATGGCCAGGGTGTCAGACCCAGCCAGCAGGGGTTTAGGAGGGCTAGGTCGTGTTTGACCAACCTGGTCTCCTTTCATGACCAGGTGACCCTCCTGGTGGATGCAGGACAGGCTGTGGATGTGTCTATTTGGACTCCAGCAAGGCCTTTGGCACTGTCTCCCACAGCACACTCCTGGAAAAGCTGCAGCCCACGGCTGGGCCAGGAGCACTCTGTGCTGGGTTCAGAACTGGCTGGATGGCCGGCCCAGAGAGTGGTGGTGAGCGGTGCTGCATCCAGCTGGGGACAGTCACCAGTGCTGTCCCTCAGGGCTCTGTGCTGGGCCAGCTCTGTTCAATATTTTTATTGACCACATGGATGAGGGCATTGAGGCTTTCATTGGTAAATCTGCAGATGACACTAAGCTGGGAGCACGTGTCCATCTGTTGGAAGGCAGGAGGGCTCTGCAGGGACACCTGGAACAGTTGGATGGATGGGTAGAATCCAATAGGATGAAGTTTGATAAATCCAAGTGCCCAGTCCTGCATTTTGGCCACAATAACCCCCTGCACTGCTCTAGGCTGGGGTCGGCGTGGCTGGACAGTGCCCAGGCAGAAAGGGACCTGGGGCCACTGGTCAACAGCAGGCTGAACATGAGCAAGCAGTGTGCCCTGGTGGCCAAGAAGGCCAATGGCTCCTGGCCTGGATCAGGAATGGTGTGGCCAGCAGGAGCAGAGAGGTCATTCTTCCCCTGTACTTGGCACTGCTGTGCTTGGCATTCCTCCCCTGTACTGGCACCCTACCTCGAGTGCCGTGTCCCGTTCTGGGCTCCCCAATTTGGGAAGGACATGGAGGGGCTGGAGCGTGTCCAAAGAAGGACAACAAGGCTGGTGAGGGGTCTGGAACACAAGTCCTGTGAGGAATGCCTGAGGGAGCTGGGGTTGTTTAGCTTGGAGAAGACTCAGAGGTGACCTTATCACTCTCTACACTCTCTGAAAGGTGGTTGCAGTCAGGTGGGGGTCGGTCTCTTTCTCCTCACAGCAACTGACTGAACAAGAGGACACAGTCTTAAGCTGCACCAAGGGAAATTTAGGTCAGCTATTAGGAAAAAAGTTTTTTATGGAAAGGGTGATAAATTACTGGACTTGTCTGTCCAGGGAGGTGGTGGAGTCACCATCATGGGATGTGTTTAAAAAAAGACTGGATGTGGCACTCGGTGCCATGGTTTAGCTGAGGTGGTGTTAGGGCATGGGTTGGACTTGATGACCTTAAAGGTCTCTTCCAACCCAGCAATTCTGTGATTCTGTCATTGTGTGACATCACAGACCAGGTTGTGGCATCATATAGTTGGCTGTGACATCTCTGGTTTATTATGCGACATCACAGAGCAGGCTGTGACATCAGAGCATGCCTGTATGACATCACAGAGCAGAGCAAGCTGTGAGGACAAAGAGTGTGCTGTGACACTATAGTGTGGCTGTGTTCCATCACTGAAGGTGTTGTGACATCGCACAGTGGGTCTGTGTGACCACAGAGGTGCTGTGTGACATGTTAAGTGAGTTCTGCCATCACAGAGCAGGCTGTGACATCACAGAGGAGGTTGTGATGTCACAAAGTTGGCTGTGACATTACAGGCTGGCTGTGTGACATCACAGAATGGGCTGTGAGGCCACAGAGAAGACTCTGCCATCATAGAAAAGGGCTCTGTGACATCACAGAGCAGCGGTGTGATGCCACAGAGAAGGCTGAGACAATAGAGAGTGGGTTGTGACATCACAGAGCTGACTGTGAAATCACAGGGCAGGCTGTGACATCACAGCGAGGCTGCATAACATCACAAAGGTAGCTGTGCCATCATAGAGCCGGCTGTGACATCACAGGGTGTCTGTGACATCACAGCCTGGGCTGTGACATCACAGGGCAGATGTTGTGACATCACAGAGCACACTGGGACCTCAAAGAGCAGGCTGTGACATCACAGGGCACCTGTATGAAATCACAGGTGGCCTGTTACATCTCCGAGTGGGCTGTGTGACATTACAGGGCAGCTGTGTGACATCACAGGGGCTGTGTGACATCAGAGGGGCTGTGTGACATCACAGGAGGTTGTATGACACCACAGGGGCTGTGTGGCATGGGGTTCCAGGGCAGGGCAAGGCTGGACCTGCCCCTTCCTCCCCCACACACAAAAAGTTTCCAGCCCACAATCTCCTCCAGTCTGTCACAACAGGCAGTGTTGGAGGTGAAATCCCAGCTGTGGCCATGGGCACCTGCAGGAAGAAGGACAGCTCTTTTCCATAGGAATGAAAGCCCCAGTTCTCGGTTTATTTCTGATTTAATTGCCTGGAATTTATTTGGTTTTGTTGTTGCTTTGTTTCCTTTTTTGTGCCTGAAGTGTCCAGTCAGGAGCAGAGTGACGCTTGCCAAGGAAATTTGTGGTGCTGTTGCTCAATATTAAATCTGGTTTTTGCTGCTCCCTTGCTGGGGATTTTTTCAGCGCACTCAAGCCCTCGTTGGTAACAGGGTGAAGGAGCCCTGGGCCAGGCTCTGGCCCTGGGGGACACGGGGACGCTGCCGGGGGGTCCCTGTCCCCTGTCCCGCCCCCCATGGCCCTGTGTCAGGCTCGGGGGTCGATCTCGTGGAACATCCTCTGGGGGAGGCTGCGGCACCGGGGGCGGGGGGACCTGGGGGGACAGGGGACCCCGCTGTGCACGAGCAGCGTTGGACTTCTCTGGGGGAACTGGGAGGGGGGGCTGGGGCAGAGTCACCTCCCCACTGACCTCACACAGCCCCTGTGATGTCACACAGCCCCTGGGGTGTCACAACCCACTCTTGGATGCCACATAGCTCCCTTGTGATGTCATAGGTCCAACTCTGCGATGTCACTCTGTGATGTCACAAAGCTGTGCTGTTACAGAAGATTCTGTGATGTCAGAAATTCACCCTGTACTATGACGTCGCAAAGTCATCCTGTGACATCACAGTCTGTTCCATGACGTCATAGCCTGCTCTATGATGTCACACAGCCAACTCGGTGATGTCACAACCCACACTCTGATGTCACAGAGCCACTCTCTACATGACGGCAGAGTCTGCCCTATGGCCTCACACTATGATGTCACACCCTGCTGTGCTATGTCACAAGCCCCTCAGTGATGTCACAAAACCCTCCCTGTGATGTCATACTGCCACTCAGTGATGTCACAGCACACACTTTGACCTCACTGCCCGCTCTATGATGTCATACAGCCATGCCATGATGTCACAGCCTGCTCTCTGATGTCACACTGTCCCCTCTATCATGCCATAGCTGCTTGATGACCTCACACAACACGCTCTGTGATGTCATAGCCCAGTCTGTGACCTCACACAACCCACGCTGTGCTGTCACACAGCCCCTCTCTGACATCACAGCTGCTCTGTGCCTCCGTGACACAGCCACAGAGGCGCTGCTGTGACACAGCCCCCTCTGGGACACCCCACAGCCCCTGCCAGTGCTGAGCCCCTGTGAGCTCTGTCTGCGCCCTGCTCGTGTCCCTGCGATGCCCTGGCAGTGCCCCAGCCCTGCTGGGCTGTGCACAGGAGCTGCTCCTGGCCACAGCTGTCTCTCTGCAGCGCTGCCCTTGCCAGGAGCTGCCTCTGGGCCAGGAGCCTGGCCCAGCTCAGCAGCACAGACACAGCACCAGGACGTTAATGACCCTCTGGGGCTTTGGTGCTCTTTGCATCAGACCCAGACCTCAGAGTGTGCTCAAAGAACTTCTCAAGAACTCAAAGTCAGATTCAAAGTCCAGACTTTCTTTAACTTTTAATGGGTCCCACTGAGGGACACAACTCATGTGAAAGTGTCCCCGGGTTCCAGTTAGAGCAGAACACTGGAGGCAGTGATGACAGCTGGGGACAAACAAGGCAAAGGTGTCTCTGGTGCTGAGCAAACCTGGATATCACCATGGTGTCCTTGGACCTGCATTGTCACACTGACCCACGGTTCCATGAGGTTCCCCAGTGTCACCATGGTCACTGTCAGAGGCTGGATGAGATCAGTGTCCCGAGACACCTTGGGTTGAGCTGTCAATCCATCCCACAGCTGGGACAGCGCTAACCCGGCTCTGAACGCCCGAGCAATCACAAATCCCAGCTGGGGGGAGGCCCACGAAGGCCCAGGGGCTTAAAACCAAGGAGCACAAGGTCAGCCCCTGCTATGGAGTCTGCCTTCTCCTGGGGCTTGTGTCTCACCCACACTGGAACCCCAGGAGCTGGGAGCCACATGTGTGTCTTTCTGTGGAGCTTCTGTCTCTCTGTCTCTCTGTCTCTTTCCTCTCCTTCTAATGCTCTTTCTATGGAACATTTTTGGGTCCCTGAACAACTGAAGTGTTTAAGGCTGAGAGGTCCAGCTTGTTCTGGTGCTTTCCATGAACTGATTGAGCTCTTGATTTATGAACCAATGCACTAGATGTGGAATCCTCTACACTGAACTCAGAAACAAACACCCTCTGTCAGAGCATTTTCATCTTCTAGATCACTTTCAAGATGCCCATGGCGATGTTGCAATGATTATCACACAGCTCTCCATTTCTGGATGCAGGCTCTGCAGATTCTTTCTCTGCATTCAGTCAGGCTTGCATTTCCTGACAATTCCTGGTAGCCCGTCATGGTTTCTTAGGGCAGAACAGTAACAATGAAAACCTTACCAATGGCACAACTGCCCAGCCCACAAGGAAAAGAAAGAACAAGCTGTCAAGTTCTTCAAACATTTGTCCTGCTGTGCTGCAAGAGTTGAGCTGCACACAAGGTGTGGAAAGCCTAGAGAAGCTGCAGTTGGTGGCACATCTTGTGACAGAAGCTGCACCTCGTTCTCCAGGAAAGGTTCTTGGAAAGAGCAAACAGGAGTGTGGAGAAGATTCTGGGAAAACTGAAACAGCTTTTAGGAAATGAAATGAAAATGGAAAGAAACAATCCAAGATGTTTTTCTCTGTTTATTTTTATGCTCCCCTTTTCCATGTTGCACTGCTTCTCCATCCCCTTAATCCAAATAGATCTCAGCTCTAAGATCCATGACATGGCAAGTTTTAGACACTGTAAAATACCATGAGCTACACACAGTTTTTGCCTTCCCCTGGTTTACTTAGAAAGCAGTGATGGAGACTAAGTGCAGCCCTTGGGTCAGGTACAAATTCAGCATTCAGGGAATGTGCTCCCCTAGGGTTTGATCCTCAGCGGGGACAATGCACAGCAGCGCTCAAGGGGATTCCTGTTCCCCTGTGCAGGAGTCCAGACTCTGAGTCTGGGCTTAACAGGGCAAAGTTCCCGTGTTTGGACAGGCTCAGGGGCTGCCCCTGGGGAGCGGGGGGCTGGGCGCGGGGGCGAGCGGGCAACGGAAAAACGGACACGGGGACAAACGGCCCCGGAGCTTCAGTTGCAGCGGCAGCAGCAGCAGCAGCGGCAGCGGCAGCGGCTGCAGCAGCGAAAGCAGACAAAGCAGTGATTTTGTCGCATTCCTCTTGATTCTCCTCTCCCTTTCCCGCTGTCCCCTCCTCTCCCAATCTCTCTCTCCCCATTCCCGGCCGGGCCATGTCCCCAGCCCGCCCCCAGCCCCGGGCGGGTCTGCCCCGGCCCCGTCCCCGTCCCCGGCCGTCCCGCCGGGGTCTCGTCTCCGCCCGGCTCTGGCCGTGCTGGCGGTGGCGCTGCTGGGCGGGCATCAGTGCCTGGAGCTCGGGCGGCACCGCCGCCCTCTGGCTCCGCCTGGCCCGAGCCCGGCCCCGGCCCCGACGTGGGCTCCAGTCCCGGCCCCGGCCCCGGCTCCTCCCGGGCCCCGCGGAGGACACACGCGGCGCGGCCGCTCCCGCCGCCCCCGCTGCGGCTTCCCCGGCCCGAGCTCCGCCGCTGTCCCGTTCCAGGGACAGAACGCCTGGGGAGGGCCGGCCCGGGGCGCTCGGGGGGCGCTCGGGGGCCGCTCCTGGCCCCGGGCCGAGCGCTGACAGCCCCGTCCCGCCCGCAGGGAAGGCGCAGGAGGAGGCCCTGCAGGAGCGGTACCGGCTGGGTTCGCTGCTGGGCAGCGGCGGCTTCGGCAGCGTCTTCGCGGCCACGCGGCTCTCGGACGGCGCCCCGGTGAGCGGCGGGGCCGGCGGCGGGCGCAGGAGAAGGGGGTGGAGGAGGAGGAGGATTAGCAGGAGGAGGGGGGGAAGGAGGAGGAGGAGGAGGTGGAGGGGGCGGAGGAGGAGGAGGATGGGGCTCGGCGGGGCGGGTGGTGCGCTCAACCCACTGCTCTCCCTTGCTCGCAGGTGGCCATCAAAAGGGTGCCACGGAACCGCGTCCGGCACTGGGGCGAGCTGGTGAGTGAGCGGGGCCAGCAGCAGAAGCCGGGCCGTGCCGGGTGGCGAGGAGCCGGGGCCCGGCAGGGTGGGAGCCGCCGGGAGCCCTGCAGGGAGAGCGGGCATGGGCTGAGCGGGGCATGCAGAGCATCCCGGGCTGGCTGAGGGGTTCCCCAGCCCTGGCACGGCCTCAGCCCCACTGACGGCATCGCGCTCCTCCCGCAGCCCGACGGCACCAGCGCACCCCTGGAGGTCGTGCTGCTGGACAAGGTGTCCTCTGGCTGCACTGGTGTCATTCAGCTCCTGGAGTGGCTTGAGCTCCCTGACAGCGTCGTGCTGGTGCTGGAGCGTCCGGAGCGGTGCCAGGAGCTGTCAGGTTTCCCTGCGGAGCGGAGGTTCCTGCCAGAGGAGGAGGCGCGGGGGCTGTTCCGCCAGGTGCTGGAGGCCGTGTGGCACTGCACCAGCTGCGGGGTCCTGCACAGGGACATCAAGCCTGAGAACATCCTGCTCGACCTGGCCACCGGGCAGCTGAAACTGATTGACTTTGGCTGTGGCGCCTTCCTCCAAGACACAGCCTACACCCAGTTTGCAGGTGAGCTCTGCCTGGGGATGCTCCTGGGCATCTCATGGCCCAGCTGGGGTGCAGCCCCAGGGCTCCCCCTATTGCAGCCAGGATGGGATTAATGCTGGAGCCAAGCTGATTTGGGTGGGGGTGTGAGGGGGACCAGCTCCAGCCCTGCCGACAGCCTTCAGCACCCACTGTGGCCTGGGCTAAGGCTGGAGCTGAGGCAGCCAGCCTGACAAAAACCCCAGTGGGGGTAGCAGAGAGGGGCGTCTGACCCTGTGCCCTGGATGGTTTGGTGTGCAGGCGAGAAGGGCTTGGACTGCTCTGCTCCCATTGTTTGCCTTGACTGGTTAACATTTTTGGGGGGGCGTGCAGGCGGGGAGTAGAGCGGGCTTTCTCCACCACTGGATGAGTTTTGCTTTTGTGTGTCATGGTTGGGCCTTCCCAGGATTTCTGCTGCCCTCTTCCAACACCAGTGGCTTCTTTTCCAGCCCCAAGTCTGTACACAAGTCCCAGGTGCTGGTGAGAGGGCAGCAGTCACCCTGTGTGCCACTGGGGCAGCCCCCACATGCCATGGGGTGCTGGGGTCAGGCTCTGGGAGCAGCAGCGTCCCCCTGATGAACTCTGTCTGTGTTCCACAGGAACCCTGTCCTACAGCCCACCAGAGTGGATCCACCACCAATGCTACCACGACGAGGCAGCGACGATCTGGTCCCTGGGCCTCCTGCTGTACCACCTGGTCATGGGGAAGCACCCATTCAGGAGGGGCCAGGAGATCATCTGGGGGCGGATCTTGTTCCCACGACGGCTCTCTCAAGGTGGGTCCTCATCTCTGGCCACGGGGGCAATACCAGTGCTGGGAGACAGCAGCAGCTCATGAGCATCTTGCTCTGGCAGCTGCTGAGGAGGTGGCACATGTCCTGCTCTCCTGCTCTCCTCCAAACACAGAATCCATGGGGAAGTTTAGGCCCAGCTCTGGGCACACCCAGCATGGCCTGGGCATGGGAACAGGGGGGCAACTTCTCCAACTGACTGGTGATTTCTGGTTTGTTTCCCCAGAGTGCCAGGATCTCATTAAGAGGTGTTTGTCCATGCAGCCCTTGGACAGGCCATCCTTAGAAGAGCTTTTCCGTGATGCATGGGTGCAGGGTGGTCTTCTGCCCTAGAAGATGGGAGAGCTCCACGTGCACAGTTGGATCCAGGGGCCTGGCAGGTAACAGCTCCACACATGTCCTGGCAATCAGTGGCAAAGCCAACCAGACTGGTTTTGTCCTGCCTGTGTCACTGCCCAGGGGTCATCAGATGGGAACACGCAGCCCTTGTGCTGGAGCTGAGCTGCTCTGCCCAGCACTGGTGGCCACCATCTGAGCTGGTTTTGCTTGTCCTGGTTCCCTGACAGCTGGGGCCCTGGGCAGAACCCAGACAGCCTGGGCTCACCCCAGGGAAGGAGAAGAAGCCCCTGGAGAAGCTGTACCAGGTGGGGCTGCTGCTGCTGGGGACAGTGAGGACGACATCAAGGATGACAACCACTTCCTCCACCTGGCCACCGGCAACTGAGGATGATGGACTTTGATTCTGACACCTTCTCCAAAGCCAGGCTCCACAGGGAATTTGAAGGTGAGTCTACACACAGGGGGATGCTCCCAGATTTGGGCATTGCACAGCCTGGCCGGGAACCAAAGGTTCCCCCTTTGCTGGGGCGGATGCAGCTGATCCTTCAGTCGGCTGCCAGGCTGCTTTTGGCAGGGCTGGGGGGATGGGCTGGGGTGCTGATGAAATGGGAGTGGGCTCCTGGCCCTGCCAACAGCCCCAGCACCCACCGTGCCCCGGGCTGGGGCTGGGGCAGCCAGCCCGACACAAAGAAACCCCCATGGTGGGAGCAGAGGTGGGACTCCAGAACCTGTGCAGGGGCTGCTTTGCTTTGCAGGCAAGGAAGGGCTTGGGCTGCTCCACTGCCCCTGTTTGCTTTGGGATCACCGTTATTTTGGAGGGCAGTGCAGGGGGAAGGGAGATAGCCTGGGCTTCCCTCACCTGTGGGTGGGTTTTTCCCTGGCCTGCAGGGGTTGGGCCTTCCTTAGCCCCTGACAGAGATAAGATTTTTGACCTTTTTTCTTGTTCCCCTTTTTGTCTGTAATCTATTTTCAATAATTTGTTGTGTGTTTTTCTAGAGGAAGCGTTCCAGGTGGGGTCCAGTCTGGATGGGGAAGTGCTTGGGAGCAGCTGTGGCGTGGATGGGCCGTGCCCTGGGAGAAGGATGAGGACATCGTTTGGGACCAGCTTTTCTTCCAGCGGGGGATGGCGTGAGGTGGGTCCGGTCTGCTTTGCATGGTGGGATCAGAGCTTTGGGGAGATGGCAGCGAGCACAGGAGCATCCTGCTCTGGGCAGCTGCTGAGGGCTGGATGTGCCGTGGCCGGCTGCAGGCTGGGCACATGTCCTGCCCTCCTGCTCTGCTCCCACAGGCAGCAGGGATGGGCAGCTCTGGGCACAGCTCTGGGCACGGCCAGCATGGCCTGGGCACTGCGGGCGGCTGGGACAAGGGGACAGGAGCCTTCAGCTGACGGGCGCTTTCTGGTTTCTCTCCTTGCAGCCAGGCTCTGCGGGTGCTGAGGCTGCTCTGGGCTCTGCCAGGGCTCTGCTGGAGCTCAGCACCGGGCCGCAATCAGCCAAAGAAGAAATGGGGTGACCTGCAGCACAGACCTGCTTGAGCATTTCAGCATCACAGCTCAAGTTTGCAGAGTGTACACCTCCAAGGGCAAACATGACACCACCCAAAAATTAAACTTGTTCAATAGCTTCTGAAATGAAATCAATCTGGGATGACCCCAAATGATATTTTGCAACTTGCTCAAGCTGTAGCTCAGCCCTTCTCTGAACTGTTCTCTCCCCCACCTGCCTTTTACTTCCCAACTGCTCCCTCTTGTCCCCCAGTGAGTTCCCAGCCCATGGCAGTCTCCATCACACTGTTGCCTTCCTTGGTGCCCCTCACCATGAGGAAGGCCGAGCCCCAGGCTTGGGGACTCATCCTGTCACTGGCTGAGGAGCAGCAATGTCTTAGAGGTCCAGTGGGATTTTAGTGTCATTCAGAGCTGCTTTCCAGCCCTCAGCTGTCCTCACTGCTGAGTTCCCACTCCCTTTTCCTCATCCTTGCAGCAGGATGAGCTCTGTGAATCCCCTTGAGCCTCTCCACTCTTCCCAGCCCACGCACCCACCTCAGTAAGGCTGAAGCTGCAGCTTCTCTGTCTCCTGTGGCACACCAGTCCAGTCCCCTGTGCGGGGAGCCCCAGCCCCAGAGCACAGCACTCAGCTGTGCACTCCGGTCTGGAGCAGCTCCCTCCCAGCCCCAGCCCAGGGACTCCTCCGGCCCCAGGGCTTGGGACACTGTCGGCACCCACTGCGCCAGCCACCCCTTCTGCTGGTCCTGACAGCAGCACCCAAAGTGGGGCTGATCCCGAGGGAGCAGCAGCAGGGCCTGGGTCTGATCCCTGACTCTGGGGCAGGGCTGGACAAATGACACCCAGCAGCAGCAGCAGCAGCACATGGAGCTGACTTTCAGCACAGCCCCTGCCACTCTTGCCTCCCGTGTGCAGCGGTGTCACAGCAGCCTGAGGCACCTGGGAGCACCCTGAGCCATGCCAGGGTCAGTGCCAGGAGCATCCCCTGGCGCTGTTTAAAACCGGCTCAGCAGGAACTGGGGATGCAAACAGGATGAACCTGAGCATCTCCCACCAGCAGATACCTCAGAGCTTACACAGTAACACGGCCGTGACTCTCCCAAACTGGATTTAGGAATGGCACACCTACTGCAGCCATTGGATCATGAGCTGCCCAGATCCCTTTGGGACTCCTGCTTTTGGTGTCTCTGCCTCCTCTCCCTGGCCCAAGGAGGCTCCTCTCTTCCTCTCCCTGCCCTGACAAGACAGTCACACAAATAAAGACATGGGATTACCAGGTGCTGAGGAGCTGTAGAAGGAGCCTTCTCTAGGTCTGGCCTGTTTCCAAAACCCGCACAGTCTCCCTCAGCAAGGAACCTCCTTGTCCACCCTCTCCAAGGGTGTCAAGCTCAGGAAGGGATTCCTGACACCCTGTCCAGCTGGGAGAGCTCCTGTGTCTCCATACCAGGGGATAAAACCAAACCCAGGAACCCTGGGGGGACTGAGATTGTGGCATGGGGACATCTGTATTTATTTCCCAGTGGCAAACAGAAATGTGGAATGGTGCCAGAGCTTGTTTTGATCTACATCAGCTTTTGATAATTGTCCCTCCTCCTGACAGCGACTCCTCTGCAGCTGCACTGGGAGATCTCTGGGGCTGAGTCCACTAAGAGGAGATTTCAGTGGGGCTGAGGTGCTCGAGGGGGCCCATTTCAATGCTCTGCTGAAGTCCAAGGACATTGTGTTTCCCCGAGGAGCAACGCTCCTTTCTGGCACTCACTGCCCCGTGAGGGACATTATTCAGTTGCTGCCATTGGGTGAGTTCCAGCCACAGGGAGAGGGAGGAGGAGATGATCCCACCCATGGCTGCTGCTGGGTCCAGACTCTGGGTGAGATAAAGCCGAGACAGAGCTTCAGCATCTCCCCCAAAATCACAGAATCACAGAAGAGCTTGGCTTGGAAAAGACCTTCAAGTTCATCTCCTTCCATGCCCCCTTCCACTATCCCAGGCTGCTCCAAGCCCTGTCCAACCTGGCCTTGGACACTGCCAGGGATCCAGGGGCAGCCACAGCTTCTGTGGGCAAGCTCTGATCTCTGCCCAGGTGAGCAGGGACAGGACCCAAGGGAACGGCTGGAGCTGGGCCAGGGCAGGGCTGGGCTGGAGATCAGCAAAAGCTTCTTCCCCCAGAGGGGGCTCAGGCACTGCCCAGGCTCCCCAAGGAATGGGCTTAGCCCAGAGGCTGTTGGAGCTCCAGGAGCCTTTGGATCCCGCTCCCGGGGCTTCACGGGCTGCGATTGTTGGGGTGTCTGTGCAGGGCTGGGGGCTGGACTTGATGATCCCAATGGTTCTCTCCCAGCTCAGCCCCTTCTGCAATTCTCACCCTTTGGATCAGCCTTTGTGTCCCCTCGAGGCGCTGGCAGAGCTGCTGGGGACAGGGCAGGAGCGGGGCAGCCCCAGCGTTCCCCTGTCTGTGACACCCCAGCAGTGACAGCCCCAGCGTTCCCCTGTCTGTGACACCCCAGCGGTGACAGCCCCAGCGTTCCCCTGCCTGTGATACCCCAGCGGTGACAGCCCCAGCTTTCCCCTGTCTGTGACACCCCAGGGTGACAGCCCCAGCGTTCCCTTGTCTGTGGCACCCCAGTGGTGACAGTCCCAGCGTTCCCTCCCTGGAGTCGCTCCAAGGGAAGCGTCCAGAGCCGCGTCCAGTCAATGGAACTGACCGGCCACTGACCAGCCCAGCCTGGGCTGATGTGGATTGCTCTGCATACAGCTCGGGGAAGGTGTAAGAGGCCGTCTGAAGCCCCCACATTTGCCTACCGGTTGCCACAAGCAAAAACCCCTTCCCCCATTACAGTACCGGCTTGGAGAGCGCGGCAGTGCAGGTGCAGTTGCTGTACCGTTACGTTAGCTGTTCCGAACAAGGCCTGGCAAGGAGTTGGCAAGGAATTGGCAAGGACTTGGCATGAAGCCACCAAGGAACGGCCTACTGCATATTTGCCCACTCTCCTCCTGAATCTGAATGAACTTTTAGGGTGACCCTAATGATCTCTCACTGAAGACCTCTCATCTGCCCCGTGACCACTGTGACAGACGGACGGAGATGGAAAACCCTCCTCCCACGGTCTGAGACTGAGACCCCTCCCACAGGGAGAGGGGAAACCACTAATGACACGACCTGTTCTTCTTCAGTAATTCCAACGGACTTATTCTTCATTGTGTTCGTCCTGCCTTGGTGGTTTCAGTGGACTCACCTGTTCCCCCACAGCAATCACAAGAGACTCTCATTGTCCAGCATGTTCCCCCCTCTTTCCTCTGTGGACTATAACTGTGAGGATCTCGCCTGTGTTGGTAGCTATTCCTATCCCCCTCTTTTCTCTCTCTCTCTCTCTCTATCCTTTTATCTCCTTTCTGATCCCCACTATCGCATTTACTGTTTTGGCCCTTAATAAAGGTGCATGTGTTGTGATTAACTGATAGTCTCTTGCTGTTTGCCGTTTTGCACTTTTGGGATTGGTGAAAAGAACCATCACGACACCCCGCACAAGCAGATCGTGACAGATGGCCAGGGTGTCAGACCCAGCCAGCAGGAGTTTAGGAGGGCTAGGTCGTGTTTGACCAACCTGGTCTCCTTTCATGACCAGGTGACCCTCCTGGTGGATGCAGGACAGGCTGTGGATGTGTCTATTTGGACTCCAGCAAGGCCTTTGGCACTGTCTCACACAGCACACTCCTGGAAAAGCTGCAGCCCACGGCTGGGCCAGGAGCACTCTGTGCTGGGTTCAGAACTGGCTGGATGGCCAGCCCAGAGAGTGGTGGTGAGCGGTGCTGCATCCAGCTGGGGACAGTCACCAGTGCTGTCCCTCAGGGCTCTGTGCTGGGCCAGCTCTGTTCAATATTTTTATTGACCACATGGATGAGGGCATTGAGGCTTTCATTGGTAAATCTGCAGATGACACTAAGCTGGGAGCACGTGTCCATCTGTTGGAAAGCAGGAGGGCTCTGCAGGGACACCTGGAACAGTTGGATGGATGGGTAGAATCCAATAGGATGAAGTTTAATAAATCCAAGTGCCCAGTCCTGCATTTTGGCCACAATAACCCCCTGCACTGCTCTAGGCTGGGGTCGGCGTGGCTGGACAGTGCCCAGGCAGAAAGGGACCTGGGGCCACTGGTCGACAGCAGGCTGAACACGAGCCAGCAGTGTGCCCTGGTGGCCAAGAAGGCCAATGGCTCCTGGCCTGGATCAGGAATGGTGTGGCCAGCAGGAGCAGAGAGGTCATTCTTCCCCTGTACTTGGCACTGCTGTGCTTGGCATTCCTCCCCTGTACTGGCACCCTACCTCGAGTGCCGTGTCCAGTTCTGGGCTCCCCAGTTTGGGAAGGACATGGAGGGGCTGGAGCGTGTCCAAAGAAGGACAACAAGGCTGGTGAGGGGTCTGGAACACAAGTCCTGTGAGGAATGACTGAGGGAGCTGGGGTTGTTTAGCTTGGAGAAGACTCGGAGGTGACCTTATCACTCTCTACACTCTCTGAAAGGTGGTTGCAGTCAGGTGGGGGTCGGTCTCTTTCTCCTCACAGCAACTGACTGAACAAGAGGACACAGTCTTAAGCTGCACCAAGGGAAATTTAGGTCAGCTATTAGGAAAAAAGTTTTTTTTATGGAAAGGGTGATAAATTACAGGACTTGTCTGTCCAGGGAGGTGGTGGAGTCACCATCATGGGATGTGTTTAAAAAAAGACTGGATGTGGCACTCGGTGCCATGGTTTAGCTGAGGTGGTGTTAGGGCATGGGTTGGATTTGATGACCTTAAAGGTCTCTTCCAACCCAGCAATTCTGTGATTCTGTCATTGTGTGACATCACAGACCAGGTTGTGGCATCATATAGTTGGCTGTGACATCACTGGTTTATTATGCGACATCACAGAGCAGGCTGTGACATCAGAGCATGCCTGTATGACATCACAGAGCAGAGCAAGCTGTGAGGTCAAAGAGTGTGCTGTGACATTATAGGGTGGCTGTGTTCCATCACTGAAGGTGTTGTGACATCACACAGTGGGTCTGTGTGACCACAGAGGTGCTGTGTGACATGTTAAGTGAGTTCTGCCATCACAGAGCAGGCTGTGACATCACAGAGCAGGCTGTGGCATCACAGAGGAGGTTGTGATGTCACAAAGTTGGCTGTGACATTACAGGCTGGCTGTGTGACATCACAGAATGGGCTGTGAGGCCACCGAGAAGACTCTGCCATCATAGAAAAGGGCTCTGTGACATCACAGAGCAGCGGTGTGATGCCACAGAGAAGGCTGAGACAATAGAGAGTGGGTTGTGACATCACAGAGCTGACTGTGAAATCACAGGGCAGGCTGTGACATCAGAGCGAGGCTGCATAACATCACAAAGGTAGCTGTGCCATCATAGAGCTGGCTGTGACATCACAGGGTGTCTGTGACATCACAGCCTGGGCTGTGACATCACAGGGCAGATGTTGTGACATCACAGAGCACACTGGGACCTCAAAGAGCAGGCTGTGACATCACAGGGCACCTGTATGAAATCACAGGTGGCCTGTTACATCTCCGAGTGGGCTGTGTGACATTACAGGGCAGCTGTGTGACATCACAGGGACTGTGTGCCATCACAGGTGGTTGTATGACATCACAGGGGCTGTGTGATGTCACAGGGGCTGTTTGAGGTCACTGGGGAGGTGACTCTGCCCCAGCCCCCCCTCCCAGTTCTCCCAGAGAAGTCCAACGCTGCTCGTGCACAGTGGGGTCCCCTGTCCCCCCGGTGCCCTCGCCCCCGGCGCCGCAGCCTCCCCCAGAGGATGTTCCACGAGATCGACCCCCGAGCCTGACACAGGGCCATGGGGGGTGGGACAGGGGACAGGGACCCCCCAGCAGCGTCCCCGTGTCCCCCAGGGCCAGAGCCTGGCCCAGGGCTCCTTCACCCTGTTACCAACGAGGGCTTGAGAGCGCTGAAAAAATCCCCAGCAAGGGAGCAGCAAAAACCAGATTTAATATTGAGCAACAGCACCACAAAATCCCTTGGCAAGAGTCACTCTGCTCCTGACTGGACACTTCAGGCACAAAAAAGGAAACAAAGCAACAACAAAACCAAATAAATTCCAGGCAATTAAATCAGAAATAAACCGAGAACTGGGGCTTTCATTCCTATGGAAAAGAACTGTCCTTCTTCCTGCAAGTGCCCATGGCAAGAATTGGGATTTCACCTCCTGCATTGCCCATTGTTGAGAGACTGGAGGAGATTGTGGGCTGGAAACATTTTGTGTGGGGGGGAGGAAGGGGCAGGTCCAGCCTTGCCCTGCCCTGGAACCCCAGCCCTGCCCTGCCCTGGAACCCCAATCCCCCCAGGGCCTCTATCCCAGCCCAGCAGTGTCTGCCAGTCCCTGGCACAGCACAGGCAATGCTCCCCAGCCACCTCTGGAGCCCCCAGCCCAGCTCCTGAGTGACCAAATGACCCCAAGTCCCACCTGGGGGAAGGGCCCAGGAAGACCAAGGGGTATTTAAGGCTGAGCACAAGGCGAGCACACATCTTGACCCTACCTCCTCTTGGAATTTCAATCTGAACAGTGCTGGAACCCAGGAGTTGGTAGCTCTGTGTGTGCTTCTCTAAATCTTTTTCATCATTCTCTATTTCTGTCTCTTCTTCTTTTATTTCTGACCTCTTGAAAATTTTGAGCAACTTAAAACTCAGATGGCTTAGAGTTTGTGAAGTTGAATGGACCAATATACAGCTTTGAGAAGTGTTTTGTGTTCATTGAATGTCTTATTAAACCTTTTGCCAAAGTTTCTCTGATTTTCTAAAGTTGCCAGTAAAGGCTGTTTTGTTGTTTGGAGCTCCTGAGAGTATCTCCTGGTATCTCTCCAGGAGAGAGATCCTGGAGAGTGTTTCCTAGTGTCTCTCCAGGAAATCCAACTCAGAGGACACAAACAATTGTAATTCCTTTTAAATGTCTCCTTGAGAGAATTTTTGGGGGGATGGGAGTCAGGGCTTGTGTGTCCTGCTTGGCACAGCCCAGGCAGGGCTTTCACAGCCACATTCCACACTCCATTTCCCAGCTGGAGCCGCTGGTGCCTCTGAGTTCTGCTGCCCCAGCCCCAGGGACACTCTCCTTGTCTGCCCCTTCCCCCACGGTCTCTGGGCAGGGATGGCCTCAGTGGGGGCTGCTGACATCCTCGGCACCTTGGAGGCTGCTGCTGAATTTTACTGCTCCAGAGGCTTCTTCAGCCTTCAGCTCTTCAGTTCAGCAATTCAATGTCCCAGAGCTCATTAACATTCAGAACACCTTAACAAGCCAAGCCTCTGGGAATAATTTGATTTAAGTTTTCAAATCTTTTGTGGGTGATTAGATATATTTCTGTATTGTATTCAAAGTGAATGTATTATTTTTACAAAGATAGTGAGAAAAAATGTTTAGCTCCTGTTTAGTTTTTTTTTTACTGATAATTCATTGATATGTGCAGTCTCCAATTGACACTGAATCCAAGTACCTCCTCATGCAGTTTGAATAGATATGAAAATCAAGACCCTTCATGGCTGACAATCAATCATCCCTCTGTCCCTACCCCCACCCACCATTTCCCCCATCCAAGCCCTGGCACTCAGAGCAGCCTTGTGCAAATCTGAGCTCCCTCCAGCCCAGGCTGCACCTGCAGGTTTCAGCTCCTTGGAGAAGGAGCTGCCCCAAACACAGAGGGATGTTCATTTCTTGTCAGCCAACAAAGTCAAGGGAAGGCACAGCTCCATCAAATGCAAAAGTCATTCCTCTGTTGGATATTAAATCCACTTTGCACTGCAGACAGTCTCAGAGCAATGGAAAACACCTTCTGTGCCCAGCATAGGTCTCAAGGTCCCCCCCAAACCCTCCCTGCCCCAATTCTGCCCAGATTTGCTCTTTGCACACACGAGTCACACACTGAAGGCACGAGCTCCTTCCATGCCGAGAGGGAGGAAAAGCGGGAAAGTGGATGAAGAGCTCTCCTGTGCAGAGCCAAGGTCCAAGGGCCCCTGCAGGGAATCACAACTCATCAGGTTTGTGTCCTTTGGGCTCAGGGATGGTGACACTCAGAAGCACAGAAAGGTTTCTTGCCAAGTTGAACATTTGAACAGTTTAATAACCATCACAGCTCTTCCCTCAGCTCTCTGTGATGTCCCAGCAGCATTGGACATGTCCCCTATCCCCAAGGGATTTCTGTATAGGAACAGTTTTAGACAAAGACATTAGAAAATGTAATTCTGTGATAGGTAAAAATATAAGTAAAGTGTTGACTAATGCGTTATTGATTTGAACTTCGGAAAGATTGGGCAACTTCCTGCAGCTCAAAGCATGAAACCAGTCAATTGAGAGCGATCTCCTGCTTGATGTGAGCAAAGTCTTGTTGCTGTTCAGGGCCCCAGTGGAAATCTTTCTTCATGCGGGTGACCAGGTAAAGTGGGTTCATGATCTGACTGTACTCAGGAATGTGCATTCTCCAAAAACCTATGGCACCTAGGAAAGCTTATGTTTCTTTCTTGTTGGTCAGTGGAGACATCGCGGTGATCTTTTTGTTGACCTCAGTGCGAATCTAACGCCGTCCATCTTGCCACTTTACTCCCAGAAACTGGGTCTCTTGAGCAGGTCCCTTGACTTTGCTCCTCTTGATGGCAAAGCCGGCTTCCAGCAGAATCTGGACGATCCTCTCTCCTTTCTCAAGTACTTCCATTGCCGTGTTCCCGCACACAATGATGCCATCGATGTACTGCAGGGGTTCTGGAGCTTCACCCTTTTCCAGTGCAGCCTGGATCAGTCCATGGCACATGGTGGGGCTGTGCTTCCACCCCTGGGGCAGTCGGTTCCAGGTGTACTGCACTCCCTTCCACATAAAGGCAAACTGAGGCCTGCATTCTGCTGCCAGAGGAATGGAGAAAATCGCGATAGCAATGTCAGCAGTGGCGTACCACTTTGCTGCCTTGGACTCCAGCTCGTACTGGAGTTCCAGCATGTCCGGCACAGCAGCGCTCAGCGGTGGAGTCACTTCATTCAAGGCACAATATTCCACAGCCAATCTCCAATCTCTGTCAACGTGTGCACAGGCCAAGGGGAGCTGTTGAAGGGTGAGTGGGCCTTACTGACCACCCCTTGGCTCTCCAGCTCACAGATCATTCTGTGGAGGGGGATCACAGCATCCCGATTCGTTCAATACTGCTGGCCGTGCACTGTTGAGGTGGCAATTGGCACTCATTGCTCTTCCACCCTCTGGAGTCCTACTGCAGATGGGTGCTCTGATAGTCCAGGCAAGGTGTTCAACTGCTTAATGTCCTCTGCCTCTACAGCAGCTATGCCAAAAGCCCATCTGAGTCTCTTTGGTTCTTTGTAGTAGCCGTTCTGGAGGAAGTCTATGCCCAGAATACACGGGGCCTCTGGGCCAGTCACAATAGGATGTTTCTGCCACTCCTTCCCAGTCAGGCTCACCTCGGCTCCCCGCAGGGTCAGTTGCTGTGATCCCCCAGTCACCCCAGCAATCGAAACAGGTTCTGCCCCCACATGTCCCGATGGTATCAGGGTACACTGCGCTCCTGTATCAGCTAAGGTTTCATATTTCTGTGGCTCTGATGTGCCAGGCCATCGGATCCACACTGACCAAAGATCTGGTTTTCCCGTGCCTCTCCCTGGCTCGGGGCAGGGCCCCTCTAGCCCCGGTTACCATTTCTTTCCTGGGCATACATACTAGAGGTTCCTTCAAGGGGATCTGACGGATAATACCCAGCAGCTCGGTCATGGGAGGCTGAGGCTACCTTCACCTTACTGGAATTCTCTCGATTAGCGTTTCCCCCCTTAAGCCGACGCACCTGTGCTGCCAGGACAGAAGTGAGTTGATGTACTTTGGACCTGATTAGCATAAAAGATTTGATAATCAGAATGCCTTGGCAAGAACAAACAGAGCTTTGAAGACTGCAAGAAGACTGAATCAAGAAAGAAGATTGAATCAACTTCTCTTAGCAAGAGATGCTGCAAAATGGATGTTTGTGTGACGATTAATGCAATCATTGTAGTAAAAAATTACTAGTCTTCCTAGAGTTGTATATAAGCATGTGTAGCCCATGTGAAAAATAAATTCACTCTCCTGTGAAAATGTAAAATGTTTAATAAAGGATGGGAGACAAGGACCATAGAGGAAAGGTTATTTATGGCTGGGTGCATCTTGGCACTCAACCAAGACCACCCTGTTACCCTCGGGGATATCCCTTAAATACCTTTTCCCTTACATCAGCCTGTTGCATATTCATAGCCCCTTATGCATATCCATAAACGAGTTTACATTTTCCAGGAGCTATTTTACATGGCCCCTCCTTGGGTCTGCCTTTTTAGAGCAGGCATGTTTCTTGGCTGTGGTTTTGGCTTCTTCTCTTTATCACTTACAGTTTGGGCCTTGGTCCACACTGCCTTCAGATGGTGAATGCTGATGGTTGGCAGATCTGTACAGGTGTCCTCATCCTGTGTTCATTGGATGTTATCCCATCCAAGCAGGCATTTTAACACAAGCATACTTCCATCAGCTATTGCACTACTATGTCTAAGCTTAATTAACAACAAAATTAAAAACTATATCTTTGGAACAAAGTTACTTTAACATCTCACATATAAAATCCATTTTAATATTTGCAAAAGCAAATATTATAATATGTATCTATAACACTTCTCTCCTGCAAGAAAAGGCTGACAGCTCGGCTTCTTCAGCCTGGGCAAGTGACTTAGACTTGATCCAACTGTGACCTTCCAGTACCTGAGGGCAACCTACAAGAAAGCTGGACAGGGACTTTGTACGAGGGCAGGCAAGGACAAGACAAGGGAGAATGGATCCAAATGGTAAGAGTCGGTTTAGGTAAGGAATTCAGAAAAAAGACTCTCCTGGAACAGGTTGCCCAGAGAAGGTGTGGCTGTCCCGTCCCTGACAGTGTTCAAGGCCAGGCTGCATGGAGCTCTAGACAAGCCGGGCTAGTGCAAGGGGTCCCCAGCCACAGCAGGGGAGTTGCAGCCGTGTGATTTTTCAGATCCCTTCCAAACCAAACCATGCCATGACTCCATGATTCTGGGATACTTCCCCTCCTTGTCCTCTGGCAGAAAAAGAAACTTGGCCCCATGTTCCACATGCAGATCATGTCTTTTGGCAGCCTGCAACTGTCTCAACAGAGGATGAAAAGAGATTAATTTACTGATACGATTTCCCTTTTCTACATGAAAATTAAATGCTCCCCTCCTGTCCACTCTTGCAAAACTGTCAGAAGAGGCAATTCTTCCCCATTAAATGTTTTTTTTTTTTGTCATCGTCATGATCAGAGCATTTCTTTCATCCTTTTCCAAGCTTTTGACCTCCCTTCCTCCAGAGTAATCTTTTTGTGTCCTTCCTCAGCCGCTTGATGGCATTTGGCAGGGGGGGTTAAGCAACGTGAAAAGTTCAACAACAGCTCCTGTTGCCAACTGCAGCAGCCCCTTCAAGAGCTCTGAGCTACCAGCGAGGTCCACGTCTGCCTTGCAATAGGGAGTGGTTTGCAGCGATGGGGTTGTCGCCCTGCTGCAAAAGCTGGGAGGAAATCAGAAGCGGCAAAATGCCAATTTGGCTCAAGCCCTGCCCAGGTTCTTCATCTTTCCCCTCTGCTCCATGATAGGCAGGCAGGGCTGGACTCCAGCAAGGTTCAAGTTCTTGGTGCTCCCTGGCATCAAAGGGACCAAGTAAACTCTTGTATGCAGTGACTGCAATAGAGCTACTGAAGGAAAAAAGGGAATGTCGTGAGGTGGGGCATCCTTCTTGTCTCCTTTGTCTGCCCAGGAGCCCCTTGGAAAGGGAAATGCCCACACGGGTTTATCTGACTCCTTCCCAGCCAGTCTTTCCCTCACTCCCGGGTCTCATTTTCTCCACAGGATTCACCAGCTCACTCAACTGAGAGGAGCTCTCAGAGGAGAAAACACTGCCTGGCGTGGGGCTGTCTGATCCCTGTCTCATCTTGATTCCATTTCCCCGCTCCCCTCCCCATCCAAGAGACCAAAGGATCCCCCGCAACCTGTGACGATCCGCTCGTGCGGGGTGTCATGCTGGTTCGTTAACCGATCCCAAAAGTGCAAAAAGGCAAATGGCAGGGGACCATCAGTTTAATCACAGCAAATGCACCTTTATTTAGGTACCAACAGCAAATGCGATAGAGGGGACAGAAAAGGAAATAAAGAATAGAGAGAAAAGAGGGGAAGGGGAATATAGCTACCACCGTAGAGACGAGGTCCTCAATGGTCCAGCCACATGGATTCGCCGTCGTCCGTGGGGGTTCACCAAAGGTTTTCCAAAAAGTTACAGCTGATACAGTCCTTAGCCGAAGCGAGGGGCACCTGGCCAGAAGGTGGGCGGGATTGATGGGCCATTGTGAAGAGCCCCTTGGTCCGTGGAGCAGGTGCTGGCACGCAGGGACGAGCCACCGCTGGTCACAGCCTGCAGGAATGCAGCGTTCTGTAGCAGCACAGCGAGCGCAGCTGCTGACAGTCACTGGGCAAGCGTCCGCGTGCCCCTCGGCCAGCCCAGAGCTCCTGTCAGGGTCGGCAGGGCCCTTGCGACGGCCATGAGGCAAAGGAAGGGAACTCCACACCGTCTCTCACACTGAGGGTATTTTCAGGCTGATTTGGGGGATTTTTGGGGGGGGGTTAGGGGAGATTTTAGGGGGATTTGGGGGATTTTGGGGGGATTTTAGGGGGTTTTGGGGGGTGGTTTTAGGGGGTTTTGGGGGGTGGTTTTAGGGGGATTTTGGGGGTGTTTTTAGGGGGATTTGGGGGATTTTGGAGGTGTTTTTAGGGGGATTTGGGGGATTTTGGGGGTCAGTCTGGGATCTTTCAGGGGGATTTTGGTGCGGGATTTTAGGGCTGGTTTTGGGGGAATTTTGGGGATTTTGGGATGGTTTTGGAATATTTCTGAGGATTTTCAGGGTGGTTTTGGGGGTGTCTTTGGGGGTGCTTTTAAGGGGATTTGGGGGATTTTCTGGTGTTTTGGGGGAATTTTGGGGATTTTGGGGGTGATTTTTTGGGTTTTTTGGGGGGATTTGGGGCTTTTGGGGGGATTTTGGGGAGATTTTGAGGTGATTTTGGGGGTGGTTTTTGGGGATGGTTTTGGGGTGGTTTGGGGTGTTTAAGGGGTTTTTTGTGGGATTTTTGGGGAGGTTTTTTGGCATATTTTTGAGGATTTTGGGGGTGATTTTTAGGGGGGATTTTGGGGTGGTTTTTAGGTAGTTTTGGATGTTTCTAAGGGGAATTTTGGGGGCAGTTTGGGGGGGATTTTGGGGTGGTTTTGGGGGAATTTTAGGGATTTTGGGGTGGGTTTTTGGGGCTCAGGGAGTTTTGGGGGTGTCAGGGGATTTGGGGGTATTTTGGGGCTGTTTTGGGGCTCATGGGGGTTTAGGGGGCTCAGGGGTTTTTGGGGGGGGTTTGGGGGGGTTTTGGGGACCCCCCCAGACCCCCCTTCACCGATCAGCAGGGCCCAGTGGGTGCAGTGGCCGCAGCAGCAGCACGGGGCATGGTTGCTGTCCCCATCATAGCTGGGGGGTCAAGGAACCCCAATGGAGCCTGACCCCAAAGGGGACCCCAAAAAACCAATCCCAGACCCCAAAACCCCATTCCTGGACTCCAAAACCCCAAAGGGGACCCCAAAACCCCAAAGGGAGACACCAAAACCCCAGTCCCAGACCCCAAAACCCCAAAGGGAGATCCAAAACCCCAAAGGGAGACCCCAAAACCCCAAAGGGTACCCCAAAACCCCAAATCCCGAAGGATATGGGATGAGCAGGGGCTGCCTCACACCCCAAAACTGACCCCAAACCCCAAATCTTGACCCCAAACCCCAGACCCCAAACCCCAAAGGAGGGATCCGGGACGAGCAGGAGCCATTCCCATCCCAAACCCCAAACCTGACCTCAAACCCCAGACCCCAAACCCCAAATGGAGCACCCAAACCCCAAAACCATCCCTAAAACCACCCCAAAATCTTCCCAAAACCCCCGAGAGTTCGGGATCCCTGCGGTGACACCAGGAACAGCTCCTGGGCTAGTGAGGCCAAATGGGCGGCTGAAAAACCCCAAAAACATCCCAAAAACATCCCCAAAACATCCCCAAATCACCCCAAAACCATGCTGAAAATCACCCCAAAACCACCCCAAAACCATGCAGAAAACCACACAAAAATCACCCAAAAAAACACCTGAAAATTACCCCCAAACCACCCCAGAACTCCCAAATCACACCACACTCACCATAAAAACCCCAAAACCATACTGAAATTTACCCCAAAAAACATCCTGAAAATAACCCCAAAATCACCCCAAAAAAAATCCCAAACCATCCTGGAATCCCCCCCCACCAATCACCCCAAGACCGCCCTAAAAAATCCTGAATGCCCCCAAAATTACCCCAAATCACCCCAAAATCCCCCCTGGCCCCCCCAAAGCCCCCCAAAATCCCCCAAATCCCCCCAGGCTCCCCCAGACACCCCAAATCCCCCAAAACTCCCCCAAAAAGGCCCCAAAACCTAAAAAAAGGCCCAAAAAGACCCCCAAACACCCCCCAGGACCCCTCCCCAAAATCCCTCAAATCCCCCCTAAACCTCCCCAAATCTCCCCAGGACCCCTCCCCAAACACTCCCTGGACCCCTCCCCAAATGCCCCCAAATGCCCCCAAAAACCTCCCCCGGATTCCTCCCCAAATCCACCGCAACCACTCCCCCACCAGGACCCTCCCCAATTCCCCCCCAAACCCCCCACCCCCAGGACTCCTCTCCAAATTCCCCCAAATCCCCCCGGGACCCCTCCCCAAAATGCCCACAGGACCCTTCGAAGACCCCCCCAGATCCCTTCCCAAAAGCCCCTCGGGACCCCTCCCCAAATTCCTCCCCAAAGCCTCCAGACCCCCCCAGCACCTCCAGACCCGCCAAACGCCCTCAGGACCCCTCAGAGCTTCCCCAAAACCCCCCAACACCCCCAAGACCCCTCCCCAAAATCCAGCCCCGAACCCCCAGGACCCCTCCCCATATTCTCCCCCAGACCCCTCGCCTCTGATTGGCTGGAGTGGCGCGGGGGAGGCGGGTGTTACTGAGGGGAGCCGCGCGGTGATTGGTTGGTTCGGAGATGGTGAGGCGGAAGTTGCTATGGGGAGCCACGCAGTGATTGGTTGGTTTGGGGTGGGGTGCAGTGATTGGCTGGAGAGGTGTGGGGAAGGCAGGGGTTGATGAGGAGAGACGCGCAGTGATTGGTTGGTTCGGGGAGAGGGAGACGGGAGTTGCTATGGGGAGGTGCATCGTGATTGGTTGGATTGGGAGGTGAAGCATGGTGACTGGATGGTTTGGGGTGGGGCACGCCGCTATTGGCTGGGAGAAGTCCAGGATTTTTAGGGGAACATTCCCAGATTTTTTTGGGAAAATTCCCAAATTATCTGGGAAAAATTCCCGTTTTTTGGAGGAGAAGCATTCCTGATTTTTCGGGGAACATTCCCACCTTTTTTGAGGAACGTTCCCACATTTTTTGACCCCAAATAAGCCCAATTAATACCTAAATAAACCCCAAAAAAGCCAAATAAACACAAACAAACCCAAATAACTCCAAGTACACCTAAATAAACCCCAGATAATGCCAAAAAAAACCCCAAATAAATACAAATAAACCTGAATAACCCCAAAGTCATTAAAATAAATCTTGGGGGTGTCTGCTAAGGAAGGAAGGAGCCTCCCCTGAAATGGAAAATGTAAACCCCCTCCCTCCAAATTATTATAAATTTGAAATTAAAAGGCTCTCAGGCAAAGATATGGGAATAGGAATAATAGTTCTTCATTAGGAAAAATTAAAAAATACAAATTTATTAGTACAAAAAAACCACTGACAGAGTCAGATACAACCTGACACCCTGTCCGTCAGGGTGTTGGCAGCAGTCTGATTGAATGGTGGCTTCAGTGCTCCTGCAGTGGTAGGTGTGGTTCTGTTGGAGCAGGGATCCTGTAGAAGGGTGGAGTTTTCCTCTGAAGCTCCAGTGGTGGTGTAGATGGGCCTGGTCTTCCTCTGGGAATCCGGTGGGAGAAGGGCTGATCCTCTGGGAATGCAGTGGGAAAAGGCTGCTTGCGGTGTTCCAAGCCTCAGATTCTACCCAGATAGGAATGCTTGGCTCCTCCCCCTGGGCGGAGCATCTCCCAGTGGGATGATGTCATTTTATCAGCCATGCCGTGACACTCACTGAACCATTAACAGAAGATAATTAATAATTAATGGCCCATTAATGGAACATATCTCCTGGAGGGAGGACTGGTTGTGGAAGAGATAAAGAAAACTACCCAATGAACAGAAGATACCTGCCCCACCTCTGACAGATGGCAAATAGAACATACACTTATCTTGCAATCCAGGACATGTCCTCACTGGCTGCCCCCATTCTCCAGAGTTCATGGTGTCCAGGGAGGGTGCAGCTGCTGGTGCCAGGAACAAACGAGACAGGTCTTGGTTTCAGAATGCTCCAGAGTCCATTTCTTACCCCCGAAAGACAGGGGTAAAGACAGGGCCGTGGGGTTTGTACAGGGTATCCCAGGGGTGGAGTTAGGGTTTGGGTCAAGGGAGGAGCTATTAGCAAGACAAGAAGGGTGAGATCAAACTCCTGCCTCTTAGCAAGAGGGGAATTCCACACGGAATGTGTTCTCAAATCCTAAATTCCCCCTCAAACACCTGTGAAATGGTGGGACTTCAGATATCTTTGATCAATTTCTTTCATTTAACCCTGTTTTAGCTATTTTTAAGGGATAAAGATGAATCAGAAGAAAATTAAGGCCAAACCAAAAAGAAATCCAGCCAGGTGTGTTCCCAACATGGATCACAGGGAATGTGGGTCACCAGGGCTGTGCCCAACGTGGGTGCTGAAGTGGGGGATGGAGCTGGAGCAGTGCACAAAGCTCTTCCTGCACTTGGGGCACTGGCAGGGCTTCCCTTACCGGTGCCTCCGTTGGTGTTTGGTCAAGTCAGAGCTGCTGCAAAAGCTCTTCCCACACTCCCCACACTCGTAAGGCCTCTCCCCAGTGTGGATGCGCCGGTGGATGATGAGGGCGCAGTTGTGCTTGAATCCCTTCCCGCAGTCGGGGCAGCGGAAGGGCCTCTCATCCGTGTGAATCCAATAGTGCTTGAGGAGGTAGGAGGTCATCGGAAACCCCTTCCCACACTTGGAACACTCGTAGGGCCTCTCCCCAGTGTGGATCTTCTGGTGGACGATCAGGTCAGAACGCTGCCTGAAGCTCTTCCCACACTCCCCACACTTGTAGGGCCTTTGCCCAGTGTGGATGTTCTGGTGCCTGATCAGGCTGGAGCTCCGCCTGAAGCTCTTCCCACATTCCCCACACTCATGTGGCCGTTCCCCAGTGTGGATCATCTGATGCTGCATCAGGTGGGAGCTCTGCCTGAAGGTCATCCCACATTCCCCACACTCGTGGGGCTTCTCCCCTGTGTGGATGCGCCGGTGTCTGACAAGATTGACGTTCTGCCTGAAGCCCTGCCCGCAGTCAGGACAGCGGAAGGGCCTCTCATCTGTGTGCGTGGGCTGGTGCTTGAGGAGATGGGAGCTGGTCTGAAACCTCTTCCTGCATTGATCACACTCATAGGGCCTCTCCCCAGTGTGGATCCTCTGGTGATTGATGAGGTCAGAGCTCTTCCTGAAGCACTTCCCACACTCCAAGCACTTGTGGGGCTTCTCCCCATCATGAACCTGCTCATGGACCACCAACTCCCAGCTCTGGCCCGATCTCCAGCTGCCTCCCTGGTCCAGGGTGGGTCTTTCCTCCTCAGATCCCCGTGATCTGAGTTTGCAGCCCCTCCTCGTGCGGGATCTCTGGGGCTTTTCCTCCCTGTTGGGTTCCTGCACTGTGGAGCCACTCAAAACGGCCTCTTCCACGAGGTTCTGCCTCGGGGATTTGTCCTCCCTGATCTCCATCCTCAGCTCGTCTGGGGGACGAAGGATAAGTAGAGGGTGGGATTTGTCCCTGTGCCAGAGGGAGGGGGAAGGAGATCCCCGCAGTGCGTCCCCGGCAGGACAGCAATGGCAGCGGGGCTGTCCTGCAGCTGGGGGCCATGCAGGGCTGGGAGATGGAGCAGGAGAGAGTGGGAAAGGGGCACTGACTTCCTCCTCACCTGCCTGGGTGTCCCAGGGCATCTTCCTCTTCCTCGCAGCCTCTCAGGGGCTGGGAATGGCAAATCCTGGTTTGAAAACAAGGGATGAGCACACTGAGTTTGAAGGTCCCTGTGCCCAAGTCCATCTCTAGAAGTCACCATCCATCTGGGGTCCATAAAAACCTCCCAAACACCAAGATTCAGCCCTGCAAAAGCCTCCCAGGTATTCCCTATCCCTGGTCCCTCCCCTTTGGTGTGCGGGGTTCCCCCCTCTCCAGGCTGCTGGGGGCCACGCTTGTATTGGGAGTCCCCCGTCTAGTCGGTCACCCCCTTACCAGGCTGCTGGGAGTCCAAGGAACCCAACAAGTTCCCCCCTTTTCCATCTCCCCACTTAGGGATACTGGGGGTTTTAGGGTCCCCGGGTCCCTTCTCCCCTCCTTCTCTGCTTTGGGCTGCAGGGGCTCCAAGGAGTCCCCCCTGCCCCTCTCCAGGCTGTTGGGGTCCCGCCAATGACGGCGCTCCCCCCTCTCTGGGCTCCCCACTTTGGGCTCCTGGGGGACACAGGGCTCTGCTCCTCCAGGCTGCCTCTGCCGGCAGCTGCCACCGGGATCCCCCAGTGTCCCCCCAAGGGGCCTTTTCCGCTCAGCTTTGCAGTTCTTCATTCTCCAAACATCTCCCCAAAAAACCCAACCCATGGACACCCAGGATATCTGGGCCAAACTCCCCCTCCCTGGTCGCCTGAGAGATGGGGGGTGATGATCCCACAGGTGGGGGGGCTGGGAATTCAGGGAGTGCTTAACCTCATGGTTCCTTCTCCTTTCCTTGATCCTCCTTTGTACCTCCTCTTCCACTTCCTCTCACTCCTCTTCTTCCATCCCTCATCCTCCTCCTCCCTAAGCCCACCTCCTTCTCCTACTTCCATCCCTTCTGGCTCTCCTTCTTCATCCCTCCTCTTCCCTTCCTCCTCCTCCTCCCCCAGGAGCAGCGACACCCTCAGAGCCCCGTTCCCGCAGCCCTGGCAGCCTGCGGCAGGAGCGGGGATGGAGCCGGGACGGGTCGGGATGGGCAGCGCGGGGCTCTCCGCTGCTCCCACCCGCTGTTCCAGGGGGGAACCCGGCCTGGGCAAAAGGAGAGGCAAACTGAGAAAACTGGGGGCTGCACATCCAAACTGGGCCTTGCTGGGGACCCTGCCAGGGGACTGCCAGCCTTTGGGGCTCCTCTCAGGAGATCCAGGAGGGGGGAACGCAGAGAGGGCTGGGGGATCCCAGGAGTGACATCACTGGGCTCTACTGAGATTGTACTGGGGATCATAGTGGGATCATACCGGCAGTGACTGTGACTGTACTGGCTTTGTACTGACATCATACTGGGATCATATTGGAAGTAGCTGGGCCCATGCCAGAGGAGACTGTAATCACACTGAGAGAGACTGGGATCATACTGGGATCAGACTGGGAGTGAGTAGGAGCCTGCAGCGGGCAATTGAGACCATGCTGGGGGCAAATGGGATATACTGGGAGTTACTGGGAGCAGCTGTGAGCAACTGGGATCATGCTATGAGCAACTGGGAGGAACTGGGAGTCACTGGGTGCATGCTGGGGGTGACTGGAAACAACTGGGCTTATACTGGGATGAACTGGGATCATGCTGGATGTGACCAGGATCATACTGGCAGTGAATGGAACTACACTGAGGATGACTGGGAGTGGTTGTGAGCAAATGGGATCATGCTGGAAGGAACTGGGAGTGATTGGGAATATGCTGGAAGGAACTGGGGTACACTGGGAGAGACTGGGAGTGACTGGAACAAAAGTGAGGGTGAAAGGGAGCAGCTGGAACCATGTGGGGCACAACTGGTTCATACTGGCAGTGACTGGGAACACACTGGGCTCATCTCTGGATCATACTGCTATACAATTAGCTAAAGAAGCAGTCTCCAAAGTTAAGACAAAACCAGTATCTCCTTCTTATATGTCTATTAAGCAAAACAAAGATGAGCTTTTTATTTCCTTTGTTAACCAAGTGACTGAACTATCAATTTAGCTGATGTACAAGACTTTATAAAAAGAGCCCTATTAAAACAGTATGTTTTAAAAATTGTAATACCTCTACTAAAAGTATTCTCAATATAATAAACATTGATGCAACAGTAGAAGAAATGTTAGAAATAATGTCAAGAGTTCCTACAAGTCCTACAAGTCCTCAAGCAATGTTAGTAGAAGCACTCAGAAATATAGAAAAATATTTAGTGCAAGCCCAAACACAAACCTTTACTATTCTTAACTCCGTTACAACCGACAAATAAATTTAAGCAACAACCTCGTATAAAATGTTACCAGTGTAAGAAAATAAGACATTTTCGTCACAACTGCAGAGAGGGGACAGTATAGTGTAACAAATGTTCTGTGAACTCTCATTCCACTAAAGCTTACAGACAATTGAGAAACGCGACATGGAGCGTGAAGGGCCGCGGCGCGAAGATCCCAACAGCGGCTCCTGTATAATATGCTCTAGACAACTACAACCAGCCAGCTCTCTCCAGCCACCCACAAGAGGGAGCCTCAGCCTAGACCTGACAACCACAATAAACATTACCCTGATTAATCAAAAAGCCTATAAAAATCCCTACTAGAGTCAAAGGACCAGTAATGCACAAAGATAAAACTTGTAGTACTCTTCTTTTAAGTTAATCATCTACTAGTTTAAAAAGTCTTTTTGTGTTACCTAGTATTATTAATGTTAATTTTACAGGTAAAATTCTTATTGTTGCTATAACATTTTATCCTCCTTTGTTTATTTCTAAGGGCAGTAAAATCGCTCAACTAGTGCCTACATTACAGTTAACAAAAACTGCCTCAACCACCATACATCAACAACGGGGGTCAGCAAGATTTAGATCTACAAAAAGTACAGCAATTCTTTGTCTTCCCATGGAGGAACAACCCAAAACTCCTGTTATTTTAGAGAACAGTCATCAAAAACTACAATTAATGACACTCCTCAATACTAGAACAAACATCACTATCATCAGCAGGGACTGTTAGCCTACCTCTTAGTCACTTTCTCCTATAATTATTAGAGTTAAAGGAGTAAGTGGGGGTCTGCTTCAGTTTACCACAGTAAAAACAAAATTTGTTTATTACTAAATAGTCACACTTGTGTACAATTTGTTACTGTTATACCATTACCACCTAAAGTTAAAGCATTAATTAACCGAGATATCCTTATACAATTAAGAACTTGCCTAATAACAAAAGATCCTTTTTAGTAACAGTCACTACTTAAGCTTTCCTGATCCCCCAATCTAAAAATCTAATAATCCAGTATAAATCAAGCAATAACCACTAAAAAAAAAAACTACAACAAACACATGCCCTAGTTAGTGAACAATTAAATCAAGAACACATTAAACCTTCTACTAGTCCATGAAACATTCCAATATTTATAATAAAAAAAAACTAGTAAATTTCATTTACTTCATGATTTACGCAATTTACGTACAGTTAATGCCCAAATAGAAGCAATAAAGGCACTTCAACCAGACCTCCCCAATCCAACCATGCTGCCTAAAGGCCAGAACCTCCTTATCATTAATTTAAAACTGTTTCTTTACAATTAGCATCCATCCAAATAATACTAAACAATTTGCATTTACATTACCTTCCCTGAATCGTAAGGCACCTACAAGTCAGTATAAATAACACTTCCTCAAAGAATATGCAACAGTCCTACACTGTGTCAATTGTTTGTAGATACTGCCTTACTACCCATTCAAACTACTTGTCCTAATATAATAATATATCATTGTATAGATAATATTTTGTTTACACAAAAAACTCCATTTACTGCTCAACAAGAAGCCTTTATTTTCACACAACTACATAATCACAATTTATATACTGGCCCCCAAAAAATTCAACATTCTACACCCTAAAAATATTTAAGCTAAGTAATTTCTAATATACACATTCAGCCACAAAAAGTTGCCCTGCAACTTAATTTACATGCTCTACATAATATGCAGTAATTCATAAGAAACATTCAGTAGCTCCATCCAATTGTTAGTATTTCAAATAATGAACTTAATAAATTAAGACCATTGCTAAAAAGTACAGATCCCACTGCACCTATTCAATTAACTGATAAACAGTGTGCAGTTGTAGCAAATATTACTAATACTGTAACCCAGAGAACTATTGATCGTAAAAATCCTAATTTACCTATAAACATTACTATTCTGTCTCATCCAAAACACCTTATAGGTACTCTCACTCAGCAGTTAAAAGACAAAAGAAAAAACCAAAAAAATACTAAAGTGTTAAAATAAGTGTTTAAACCTTTACAGCCTTGTAATTCTATCCAACCATGTGTGGAGGCGCTCACACTTTTAATTCAAAAAGGCCAGAAACAAGTGGTACAAATTACAGGGGAAAAGCCACAAAGAATTTTTGTTCCAATAAAACAGGCCGATTTAGACTGTTTTTTACAACATTCTCCTGAATTACAAGCTAGCATTTTAAACTCTAATCCTGAAATTCAATTGTCACCGCTATCTTCACCTATTCTGTGCTGGGTCTCCTCACAAAATTAGCTGTTACAGCCAAAATATTGTGAAACACCGTTAATTAATGCTGTTCCTGTGTTTACAAATGCAGGTCGCAAATCTCAGAAAAGCTGCTCCCACCTAGAATGAACAAGGGCAATGGAATCATAATAAAGAGTCAAGAATCAGATACTCTACAGACATTAGAACTTTTAACTATTGTGTGTGCATTTTGTCAATGAGTACATAATCCTATAAATGTTGTATCTAATTCTTTATATATACAGTCAGAGTAACGCAGCGTATTGAAGATGCTCTGTTACAAGAAGTACAAAATCAGCACTTGAGTGCACTTTTCGCACAGTTGCAGTCTGCAATATGACAAAGATCTGCTCCATATGCTACTTTTCACATCAGGAGTCATAAGTGAGTAGAAAGATTAAAAAAAAGTAATGCTCGTGCTGATAAACTAGTGTCAATAAGTGTGCCTATGGACAATTTCACAAAAGCACGCAATGCCCATACCTTGTTTCATCAAAATGCAAGAGGGCTACAGCGTTGCTTTGATATTACAATAGAAGCAACCCGAAGAATTATCAGAGCATGTCCAGACTGCAGTCATCACAATGGACCAGGTCTCAACCTTAAAATAAATCCTCGATGTTTAGGCCCTAATAAATTGTGGCAAATAGATGTAACTCATGTAACTAAATTTGAGCGTTTACGTTATATCCATGTAGTTATTAATACTTACAGTCATTTCATTTGAACTTCTCCACAAGCTAGAGAAAAAACAGTTCATACCATCCGACATTTAACACTGTGTTTTACTATCTTAAGAGTACCTGGAGTTATCAAAACAGATAATAAACCTACATACGTAAGGAAGAAAGTTAATCACTTTCTGCAATTATGGGGTGTTAAGCATGTTACAGGTATACCACATTTTCCCACAGGTCAAGACATTGTAAAAAAAGCTTTAAAACAATACTTTACAAAATTTAAAACAATTACTGATCCACAAGAAAATTAGCAAAAGCATTATTCACTTTAAATCATCTTTGTATATTTAGTGTTCATAATATGCCCCCTACATTTGTACATAAGACACTTACAAAACAAAATGATACAGAAAAATCAATAACTGTAATGTATAGGCATCCTGCTACAGAAATATAGTCAAGACAAACACCTGTAAATTATATGAGTAAAAGTCATATGTGTGTATCCACACCTACAAGTCCCTTGTAGGTAACTAACAAGTGGACACGTCCAACTACAACACAGCCACCACCAACACCTCCACAGCCACAGCTGACACCTCCACCGATGAACGAAGGCTCCACCAAAGACAACTACAGCTTAAGCCTATTTGTCAAGAACTAAATGATGTTTTAAAGACTAATATTCATTAAACTAATCATAATACAATTTTAATAGCTCAAAATAATACCTTTAATTTTGCTATTGTCAATTTTACTGTACACTAATACTTAGGCTCCTACACAACCAAAAACAAACATATAAATCACTTTAACTAATTTAACAAACCAGAGTACTATCTGTCTGTCTTTATCCTCACCTAGAAATCCATTTTCTGCCTGTCTAGTAGAAGTACCAATCAAAAATTAGCCTTGCCCTCAGAAGACATCAACCTGTAAATTAACACAGCCTCAATATAATGTAGATAACTAAGATTCTTAAGTTCCTTACCTTCCTCTTACTCCTCTTGAGCCACAAGAGTTAGAGTTTTTAAGATCAGTTAAGGCTAATGCATACATTATTTTTAATTAAGCTAGTGTACAGCAACAAAACCCCATCAGCAGGTATTCGATTTCAGCAAATTCCAACCTTCCAATATATAGAAATTCCTCTTATTAGTATAACTACACTTCAGCACATGTCTCAGTTTCCTCTACATCTCCACTGCAGCTACCTACTGGGTATTTTCTCATTTATAGAAATGGTACTTAGTCTAGTATCCCTTCTAGATTTAAAAGAAGTCCCTGTACTATTAAACAACTGTCTTTATTAACACAAAACACGTCTATAATATTAAAAGTATCCCGACAACATAGACAAAAAAAGTTAACCCATACATTTCAGAGCAACTGCAGAGATGATATAAAGTTTTAGTCCCCAGGAGCAATTGTAACTGCTTCTATTTTTGTTCCTAGCGCTACAATAACTAAAGCACAAACTACACTGAACAAATTAGGTTGCTGGCTTACCAAACAGACTAATGCTACATCTACTGCATTGTCTAATCTTTTACTAGATGTTAATTCTGTTAAGCATGCTACTTTACAAAATCGTGCTACTATTGATTTTTTACTATTAGCTCAAAAACATAGTTGTAAAAATTTTAAAAGTATGTGTTACATGAATTTATCTAATCATTCAAAGTCAATACATAAGCAAATCAATAAATTGCATAAACTTTCTACTCAGTTACAACAAACAGATAAATTTAAATTAGATAACTAGTTAAAATCATTAAGCCTAGTTTCGTTCTATCATTCAATATTTAATTATACTCAGTTTAGTAATTTTGCTGTTTGTATGTTTATTGCCATGTATTTGTACTTACTTACAGAAAGTCATACATCAAATTGCTTCATCAGTTACCAATCAAACAATGCTTGCACAAAAGAAAAACGGGGGAATTGTTGGGGAATGCCTGCAAGAACAGGGTCATGGATCGATGGAACAGTTATTCCATCAATCCTCTGTTTGAGACCCCAGACCTGAGCTCTGTGCCCGGGAGGAGCTCTGGCCTGGGAAACTGGCCTGGAAAACAGCATTGGCTGTGAACAGTACACTGTGCATGTACAGAGAGCAAAAGGCAGAATATCCTTGAGATATGAGTTGTACAAGAACAGGATGTAAAACAAGATGTACTTAGCAAAGTAAAAAGCTAGCAGATGAAAAACTTAGCTGCAGCTGAAACCGCACGTAGAAGAACATAAAACAATGAACCTTTATGAATTAGACAATCAGAGCTTGTTGCTGATATTGCTTGCAAAAGATTATATAAATTGACTAGATCCTTGAAAAAACTAAAACTTATCAATCATATTTGTCTTCCCTCACCGCCCACAACAATAACTTGGGACAAGGGTGAGTGACTGGGGCTATGCTGGGAGAGTGGGATCATACTGGACTAATACTGGGATCATACTGGGAGTGACAGGGACTATACTGGCGCAACTGGGAGAACTGGGAACACACTGGATGAAAGTGGGAGCAACTGGGAAAAACTGGGACTGTGCTAGGGGCAAATTGCATCATAATGAGGAATGACTGGAATTCCCCCCGGGCTGGGAGCAGTCCCTGGCGGCCCCGGGAGCCCCGCACCCCTTTCCCGGCCATGCCGCCCCTCCAGCCCCAGCACCCCCCATTGCCGGGGTGCCGGCACTGCCAGGGGTCCCCCCCTCTCGGGTTCCCCGCTGGGGCTTCTGGGGCTCTCCTCTCTCTGGACACCCGCTCAGGGCAGCCGCGGCTCTCCCGGGGCTCCCCAAAACCGGTGTCCCCCCGACGGGGCTCTGCCGCCACCCACACTGGGATCCCCCGAAAACACCTCCCGGGGACCCCCCGATGTCCCCCCGAGGGCCAGCTGCGGCTCGGCTTTGGAGCCCTGCCAGCTCCAAACATCCCCCCCAAAAATCCCCAAACCCAGGGAGCCCCGGGATATTTGGGCCGAGCTCCCCCTCCCCGGGCACCTGCGGGATGGGGGCGATGCTCCCGGGCCGAAGCAGCTGCTGCGGGAGCAGAGACCGCTGAAAGCGCGCGTGGTTTCTTCCGCCTGCGCCACCTCCTCCTCCTTCCGCTCCTCCTTTTCCTTTTCCTCTATCCGTCCTCTTCCTTTTCCTCCTTCTCCTCTTCTCGGGCCGGGACACGATGGGAAAGGGCTGGGTCACCCCAAACCGAGCTGGGGGGAGCGGAGGTTTGGGGGGAACAATGGGAAGGGGGTGGGAGAGGGGGCACAGGGGGAGGTGGGACCCACTGAGGCTCCCCCAGGTCACCCCAGGACCCCCAGGCCCCGTCCCAGCCCCCCCAGTTCCCTCCACAGCCCCGGCTGAGGGGGGCTCAGCCCAGGAGCCGCCGTCGTTCGGGGCTCCCCCGAGGGCAGCCGCCAACGGGAGAGCTCCCGGCTCGGAGAGGCCCCAGCAGAGGAGAGGATCTTGTCCCTCCTCGAGGGCCCTGAAGGGTCTTCAGGCCCCTCTGAAGAGGAGTTTTTCTCTTTTTAGGGATGTTTGGGGGGACCTCACCCCTCCAAGGGTGTTTTTTCCTCCCCATTTTCAGGTGTTTGTGGGGCCACAGCCCCACAAGCCCCTTTTCAGGGGTGATCATGACAGCTTTAAGGGACATTTTTCTGGGGGACTCACTCCAAGCCGCTGTAGGGGATGTTTTGCCCCCCAGGGTGGATTTTTGGGGTTTAAGGGCCCCCGCTCTGGTCGGGTCCCACTCTAACTCCCCTGAAGAGGCCAACACCACTCCTGCTGATTCCGGCAGCGGAGCCCGGGGAGGGTTGGGAGTCCTGGGAGGATTTAGGGGTACCTGGGAGGGTTTGGGGGTCCCAGGAGGGTTTGGGAGTCCCGAGAGGATCTGGGGGTACCCGGGTGATGCCGATGATGGCGATGGGGACCCCGTGCTGGGTATAAATTTCATGATGAATTCCTGGGGGGGATTTGTCTATCTCCAGGGTTTTTGGGGTCCTGGTGGATTTTTGGGGGGTTCCCAGGGAGGTTTTCAAGGGTCCCAAAAGGGGGAATTGGGCAATCCCAGGGGGAACCCAAGGCTGGTTTGGGGTACCTGCTGGTGACAGAGATGGGGACCCCCTGCCAGCTATGAACCTTCTCAGGGGGGTCTGGGTGGTGCTGGGAGGTCTTGTGGGAATTTTGATGTCCTGGGAGGGTTTGGGGGGGGGGGTCTGTGTGGGGTTTTGCGGTCTTGGGAAGTTTTTGGAGGGCCCAGGGATGGTTCTGGGGCCCCGGGGATGTCAGGGTGTCCCGGGGGTTTCGGGGTTCCTGGGCGATGCCGGTGACAGAGCTGGGACCCCGTGCCGGGTATGAACCTTCTCACTGCGCACGGGCAGCGTCAGCGTGTTCAGGGAGATCCTGGGGGGCTGTGGGGTCACCACAAACCCCAGAGGACCCCAAATGCTCAGGGATCCCCCCCAAACTCCCCTCACCACTGGATCTGCTGCAGGCAGGGGGGCACCAACACTCGGCCCCCACCCCCACCATCACAGGGGGCTGTGGAAGAAATCTGGGGGTGCACACACAGGTCGGGGGGACCCCCAAAGTCCTGAGAAAGGGGGAACACAGGGGAACTCTCAGGAATCCCCACTGGGGGCTTAGGGGAGATCCAGGAGGCGTTTGGGCGAGCTTAATTGTGTCACTATCGTCAGGAAAGGGGACTCCAAAGGTCCCCGGTGTCCCCATTCCCAGCAAAAGGTGGGAAAACCCAGGCTGGCTGGGAATAGGGGTCCCGGGTGTCCTCGGTGTTGAGGAAAGGAGGGGCTGGGCGCTAGGAAAGGCAGGAATAGGGGTCCAGGGGGTCTCTGGGTGAAGGAAAAGGGGGCTCTGAGGGCTGGGAGAGGCGGGATGGCCGGGAAAGGGGTGCGGGGGTTGCCGGTGCCGGATAAGGGGGTGCGGGGTGGAATCCAGGCCGGGAATGGGGGTGCGGGGGGATGGCGGCGCCCGGGAATGGGGGTTCAGGGGCCCCTCGGTGCTCCGGAATGGGCGATCAAAGAGTCCCGGTGCCGGGGGTCCCCCGCACCTCTCGCTGTCCCCCTGGGGCCCCAGGTATTTTAGAGTGTCTAAAACTCAATAAGGCATCGATCTTAGAGTTGAGATGCATTTGGAATTTATGAGATGGAGAAGTAGTGCAAGATGTAAAAGGGGAGCATAGAGATAAATAGAGGAAAACATTTCAGATTGTTTCTTTCCATTTTCATTTAACTTCTGGAAAGCTGTTTCAGTTTTCCGGGAATCTTCTCTGCTGTCCTATTTGCTCTTTTCAAGAACCTTTCCTGGAGAATGAGGTCGAACACCTGTCACAAGATGTGCACCAATTGCAGCTTCTCTTGGCTTTCCACATCCTGCGTGCAGCAGGACTTTTGCAGCCAAGCAGGAGAAAGGTTTTTGAGAACTTGACAGCTTGTCCTTTCTTTTCCTGGTGGACTGGGGAGTTGTGCCATTGGTGAGGTTTTCATTGTTGCTGTTCTACACTAAGAAAACAGGAGGTGTTACAAGGAATTGTTAGGGAATACAGGCCTGGCTGAATTCAGAGAAAGAATCTCCAGAGCCTGCAGCCAGAAGTGGAGAGTTGTGTGATATTCATTCCAGCCTGTCAGTGGACATCTTGAAAATTATCTGGAATGTGAAAATGCTCTGACAGAGGGAGTTTGTTTCTGAGTTCAGTGTAGATAATTCCACATCTGGTGCATTGATGCATAAATCAAAAGCACAATTAGTTCATGATAAGCACCAGAACAAGCTGGACCTCTCAGAATAGCCGACTGAAAGAGTCTGAAAAGGAGTTATGCAGGCAGTGACTTGGTGAACCTTGCCTCGAAGAAGGGTGATTTTTTTCTAATAAGTACTAGTCCATTCCCTTGGCTTTTCACTTTCTTAGCGAGGCCATTTGCATCCCAGATTCCTCATGAAGTGAGAAGCCTGAGCTTGTGGAAGTGCCTGAAAAATGCCCTGTTCCTCTGCAGGGACACTCAGGCTGGAGCAGGAGCCAGAGCCCTCTCTGGGGAAGCCTCCTCTGAGCTGGAATTTGTGCCGTGCTGGGAGAGGAGGAGGAGGAGGGGGAGAACGCTGGGTGCTGTGTGGCGGGAGCAGGAGGTTTGGGCCTCAGGACATTCTGTCTGCACCGCTGCCCCACAATGGGCAGCCGTGCCTGGGGCTCTGGGCCTGGCCCCGCGTGCGCTGAGCTCCCTGGGCTGGGCTCAGGTTCCTGCTGGGACTGGGCTCTCACTGTGCTCACCAGCAGTGGAAAACACCTTTGGGCATCTACGTTTCCTGCTGCTGGGAAGAAGCAATGAAGCGAGTTGAGAAGTTCTGGTTTCTGTTTCTCCTGGTGGATTTTAAATTTAATTCCACACTGCAATTTCTGTGATGGCCTCTGTCAATTTATTCTATTTCATCAGCAACAGGGGCTGTGTTTGAGTGCTGCAAATGTGGCCTGTGTGGCATTAATTCCTCTCTCTTAGTACTCCGTGGCTGGTGGGCATTCCAGAATCTGCTGATCTTTATGCCTGCAACAAAAATACTGACTTCACTGTCATGAGAGCACCGTGGGCAGCACCAACTGAAAGAGGCACTTGCAGTTCATGGATAAAATTCAGGTGGCAAGCAGAAGAGGGCCAAGAGCAGCCGTGATCTGCAATTCCCAAGGCAAAGGCACCAGCAGCCTCCTGCTGTCAGCTCATGGTGAGTAAAACAGCGCTGAAAACAGCGCTGGTACCCGATCCTTTCTTCCTCAGAGGGCTGGCTCAAGCCGCACAGGCGGGCCCTGAGGAGTCAGGGCTGTGTGTGGGTGATTGTTGCACTACTCCAGAATTCAGCTGGAAAAAGCCCTTGGGAGCCGAGGCAGGAGCAGGTGGGAAGGGGCTGGCGCTGCTGCTGCTCCTGCCCGGGAGCCCCAGCTGGGCCAGGCCGGCGCCCACTGTGCTGTGGCTGCTGCTGCTGCCAGACCCGGGTGGGACTCGGGGACAGGGAAGGGACACGGGGGGACAGCAAAAGCCGTGGGGCTGCAGGGATGTTGGTGCTCGGGCCAGCGCCAGCACAGAGCTTCAGCCCACAATGAACCCAGAGGGAAACTCTGGGGAAAGGCTCCATTTCAGCCTTTCTTTACTTGTCACTGGGAAGGGACTGGAATTAAAGGAGAACAAGCAGAGCCTGACCCCTTCTCCTTTGGGAGGAGCACCATGACTGGGGATGTGAGGGGCCATGAGTGGCCATAAGGGTCTGTGAAGGGGCTGTGGGAGGCCAGGTACCTTATGGAACCAAGGGTCCATTGTGACATTGCGGAATCAAGGAGATCATTGTTGACAGTACAGAACCTCATGGAACCAAGGGGCCATTGTAGCACAGCAAGGCCTTGTGGAACCAAAGGGACCAGGGTGACACTGTGGAACCTCATGGTACCACAGGTTCATTGTTACACAGCAGCCACAGCAGGGCCGCAGAACCAAGAAGATCGTTGTGACACTACACAACTGTGGATATTCTCAGTTCAGTCAGAGAGAAAAAGAGAAGGTTTTCTAACCAGGCGAGAGCCTGGGAGAAATTGGGAAAGAATGTAAATAATTCTCTAATCTATCTTGTTGTTCACATTGTTTATAGATATGTTCTGCCACCGTGCGTCATTCACTGCACACCAACAGTGTGATATGTTTTTACTCTAAGACCAGTGAAACTAGTCCGCACAATGTTCTCTATATATAGAACGGTGCATTTGAAATAAATCAGAGTTCATTCTCTTTGCCTTTGATTTGGAGTCTTCTTGTTACCGTCCTGCTCTACAGCGACACACAACGTCATGGAAACAGGGCATCCATGTAACGCTACTGAACCTCAGGGAACCAAGGGTCCATTGTGACACTGTGGAACCAAGGAGACTGCTGTTGGCAGTACGAAAGTTAATGGAACCCAAAGTCCCTTGTGACATTCTGGGGCCTCATGGAACCATGGAGACCATTATGACACTTCAGGACCCACTGGAGCCAAGGGGCCATTGTGACACTGCAGGGCCTTGTATAACCAAGGGGTCATTGTAGCACGGCAGGGCCTCATGGAATCAAGGGGATCACAGTGACACTGTGGGGCTCCATAAGGGGCCATGGGTCTCCATGAGACCACGGGGCCATTTTGACTGTGGAACCAAGGAATCCATTGTTACACTACAGGGCATCATGGAATGAAGGAGGCCATTGGAAACCAGCAGGGGAACCTGCTGAGACTATTGTGACACTTCAAGGGCCATTGTGGAATTGCAGGGCCTCATGGAACCAATGAGACCATTGTGGCATGGCACGGCCTCATGGGAGCAAGGGGCCGTTGTGACACTACGATTGTGTCCGACCTGGGTCTAGGGCCGGTGGGACAGGGCTCTGTGTCTACAAGGCCCGGCCTGGTGGTGCTGCACTGAGGACAGTCTGCCCTGGCTGACAGTGGCACCGGGGGCCAGCAAGCCCGGCCGCTGCACCCCCACACAAAACGCCGCTCTGTGAGGACGCCACCACCCCGGGAGGGAGTGATGACCCCGCCATGGCGCCACCGACAGGGGTAGGGGGAGGGCGCAGCGGTGGTCCTCTCCCTCAGCCCCAGGATTCGGCAAGACCTGCTGCCTGGCAGCCTCACACCGTCCGTGGGCTGCGGCCTTGATCACAAGGACTTGGATCCCCCGAGAGCGCCGCCGGGGAGGGGGGCTTCTGTACGCCACATGTCCTGCACCCCACTGCAGGGCGGGGATTCAGTGCTGGACTTTTCCCTCTTCACTCGCTGTTACTGAGGGAATCCGCGTTAGTTTCTTTTCCGACGCTGACTAATATGCTTAAATTCAGCGGGTCGCCACGTCTGATCTGAGGTCGCAAGCCCAAAGCTGTGCTGCGCCCGACCACCCGCGCGCTCCTGGAGGAGTGGCACACCAAGGGGCTCTATGATCACATAGGTTCCTAGTTGCTGATATCTGTAGTTTTGGAGAAATCCTGCAAAGTTTGGAAATTTTAAAGTCAGGATGCCAATGTGGACCAGTGCGAGTGGCTGCAAAGAGAGGCCATTTTCCATGGGAAAAAGAAGTAATTTCTCCAGGCTCTGGATATCTACTTAAAGATGGTGTTTGGGGCTCCAAGGGAATGCCTGGTCCTCTATTCTGTCAGCTTTAGTTTTGGATAAATCCTGCAAAGTTTGGAAATTTTGAGGTCAGGACGCCACTGTGGGCCAGTGCAAGTGGCCGCAAAGAGAGGCCATTTTCCATGGGAAAAAGTCATTTCCCCAGGCTCTTGGTATATACTTAGAGGTAGTGTTTGGGGCTCTATGATCACACAGGTTCCTAGTTGTTGACATCTGTTGTTTTGGAGAAATCCTGCAAAGTTTGGAAATTTTAAAGTCAGGATGCCACTGTGGGCCAGTGCAAGTGGCCGCAAAGACAGGCCATTTTCCATGGGAAAAAGAAGTCATTTCCCCAGGCTCTGGGTATCTACTTAGACATGGTGTTTGGGGCTCTAAGGGAATGCCGGGTCTTCTGTTCTGTCAGCTTTAGTTTTGGAGAAATCCTGCAAAGTTTGCAAATTTTGAGGTCAGGATGCCACTGTGGACCAGTGCAAGTTGAATTGCAGTGAAAAATCAAAACCCCACAATTCCAATAAAGATTTGTAGGGACAGTATGTTTTCTATTACAGCGCTGGGCACATGCAGGGATTTCCCTTCAAAGGGCATGCACACCCCTTGAGGATTCCTGATCCTTTTTATTATCCCATACTAATTTACATATACACAGAATCTCACAATAGGTTTATGCATATTCATTCAGCTGATTTCAAATTACAATCTGCAGTTGGCCCTTTGTACAGAGAACTCTTTAATCCCTTTGTCCATGTCTTGCAGACTTAGCTTTGTTTTTTTTTTTTCTCCTTTGTTTCAGAGTTCAAGGGGCCCCTCTTATCTCTTCACCCTGGAGATTGTATTCTTTCTCCTTGGCTGGGATGGTTTTACAAGCACAGCATAGTTAACAGACTAAACAGCATATTTTACTCATGTTAGCAAGCTATTAGTAGCACATTTCACCTAAATCCAAGTGGATTTTCTACCCTGTTAAATTGTACTTTGTTTCATCCCCCGCTCTCCTACATATAAGTAAATTCTTTTACTTAATGCGAATCACTACAATAATAAGTGTCCCTTAATGCTTTACCATGTACATTTGATAAGGAGGTTAACACAGCTATTCGCTGTAGTATTCTCCAATTCCAGATTAGCAATATGAAGGATAATCCTAAACTTACTCCAACTAATACCAATAAAACTACAATGGGGTGACACAACTTATTAAAAATACCATTTGCAGTTGGTGACCATCCAAAGATTACATCCCACCAGTGATTATTTGCATTCTGTTTTATTCTTTGCAGAATTCTGGTTATTTCTTTGGTATCGTGATGGACAGTAACTAGGGTTTTTTCTCCACTTTTTTGGATTTTCTTCAAAATCTCTAATAGGTCTTGGTGTTCAGTTAATTGTTTTACTAATGTGAGGTCCATTGCAATAGGAGTGGGTGATAGTTTATGATACATTGTGCAATTGGTTTTAATCAGGTGGGAGGGTGTAACTGGGACCAAATATGGAAAATCGCACACGATAATCTTAACAAAATTGCAAGTACAAAAATTAGAATGATTTCTAGTAGACAAAATAAAATCACTGTTATCGATTTTTACAACATCACAAGCAGTTCTCAAGCATACACAACCTTTACCAGTATATACAAGCACAGTTTTCTGATCAGCGGCTGGATGGATCTCAAAGTGGCAATTTCTTCTCCTCTAATTCCTTGAAATGTCCACAGTTCTTGTTCCTGCCACTCCTGCTTTTCATATACCTGATCCCCGTGGATAACTACAGTAGACATGTTTAAATCTTTTATCTCAAAAAAGTTCCCCCATGGATCCAGTATACTGATTAAAAGCCTGGGACCAAGGCTATTCAGCATCAGTTTGGATAGAGGTACTTTCTAATTCCGAGACTCCAATTATAATTATATACAGAACAATTCTGTAAATGAAATTACAAGCTACCCCCGGCCGCAATATACTCATTTTGCCCGAGTAAGTTTTAGTCTCAGTCCTTTGTCTCCTGGTGTCACTTTCCAAGGGGCTTCTGGGGCCTTCTTCACTCAAGAGTGGTGGATCCAGGCATTCTGCTCCTTGACCTTGATCGCGGTGAAGGTGGTGAGAAGCACCTGGTCCTTCCCACTGTGGTTCCAAAGTCTTTTTTGTAAGAGACTTAATATATACATAGTCCCCAGGTTGTATGTTATGTACTGGTCCATTTAATTCCCTGCTCTGAGTTCCAGCCACATGTTTTTCAATTTCTCTGTGCTTTTTACCTAATGCCACCATATAGGTGGTCAATGCTACCTCCCCAGTGTGGGTGGACATCCCCTTTTGTGTTCCATATGGCTTTCCATAAAGCATTTCAAAGGGACTCAGCTTTTCTTTAGCTCTAGGTTTAGTTCGAATCCGCAACAGTGCCAGTGGAAGAGCTTGAGGCCAGGGTAGATTAACTTCCTGCCCCAGCCTTACCATTTGTTGCTTAATCAGATGATTCATTTTCTCCACCTGGCTGCTCAGTTGGGGGCGGTATGGAGTATGAAGTTCCCAATCTATGCCCAGGTGGCTACTAATCTGTTGTACTATTCTGGAAATGAAGTGCGATCCCTTGTCTGAGTATATTGTGGCTGGAACTCTGAAGCATGGTATTATTTCTTGTAATAATACCCTGGTCACTTCTTGAGCTTTGACAGTTCTGGTGGGGAATGCCTCTGGCCACCCTGAAAATGTATCAGTCAACACTAATAAATACTTATATCCCCCTTTCCTTGGGAGTTCTGAAAAGTCAATTTGCCACTGCTGTCCAGGTCCATGGCCCCTCCCAATCTGACCGAGTTTTGTTCTGGGGATATTCTTGGGTTTAGTCTGGAGGCAAAGATCACATTGCTGGGTCACCTGATTAATAATGGCATATAGATTCCTGGCAATAATCCTTTCAATCAAATAAGTGTTCACGGCATCTACTCCCCAGAGTGTTTTCTGATGCTTCTCCCTTACTAGTGACCACAACAAGTGGGAAAGAATTACTAGCTTCCTTTTAATGGTGGCCCACCCCTCTTGGTTATATTTCCCTTTTTGATCCTCGATTAGTTTTCTGTCTTTCTTACTATATTCTGGCTTACCTTCAAGGGAAATTTGTCCATCTGGCATCAGAGCTCCTTCAGTAGTTACCTCACCTTTTGCCGCTTCTTTTGCCTCTCTATCCACCAGCTCATTCCCTTCCTCCAATTCTGAGCTCACTTTCTGGTGTGCCTTAATATGCATTATTGCTACCTTTTCAGGCAGCTGAACTGCTTCCAGCAGACGGATTATCTCTTGTGCATGTTTAATGTTTTTCCCTTGCAAAGTCAACAGTCCCCTTTCCTTCCAAATGGCTCCATGTGCATGCACAACTCCGAATGCATACCTCGAATCTGTGTAAATGTTTATTTTCTTTCCTTTGGCCATTTCCAAGGCATGGGTCAGTGCAATTATCTCAGCCTTCTGCGCAGAGGTGCCTGTTGGTAAGGGTCCAGATTCTATTACCTCCCTGCAGGTAGTGACAGCATATCCAGCATGTCGCTTTCCACTGGCAACATAGCTGCTCCCGTCAGTGAACCAGGTCTCTGCATCGTCCAAAGGAGTGTCCTTTACTGTCCAGGGCAGCTGGAATAAGTAGCTTCAATAGTCTCAAGGCAGTCGTGGTGTACTGCTTCTCCTTGATTTCCACTGAGAAAAGAAGCTGGGTTGACAATGTTAGATACCACTCTCTCTATATCCTCTTGTTCTACCATGATGGTCTGATACTTCAGGAACCTCTGTGGTGAGAGCCAGTGGCCACTCTTTACTTCCAGTGCTGCGGACACTGTGTGGGACACTAGCACAGTCATTTTTTTGTCCCAGGGTAAACTTGCATGCTTCTTGAATATTCAGCACAACTGTTACTACAGCTCTGAGGCAACCTGGCCATCCCTTGGCCATTGCATCTAGTTGCTTGGAAAAGTAAGCAACTGCCCTCTGGTAGGGACCCAAGTCCTGAGCCAATATCCCCAGGCAATTCCTTGTTTTTCGTGGGAAAATAGAAAGAATGGTTTACTTACATCTGAAGTCCTAAAGCTGGAGCTGACATGAGGGCACTCTTTAGCTGGTGAAAGGCCTGTGTGGCTTCCTTTGTCCACTAGAGATCTTTCCTTTGGCAATAAGAACATAGAGAAGTCTGACAAGCAGTCCATAATTATAAATCCACAGCTGGCACCACCCTGCCATGCCTAAGAAGGTTCAGAGTTCCTTTATTGTCTGGGGTTTCGGGGTTTGGCATATTGCTTCCTTGCAAGCCTGCCCTAAAGTCCATTGCCCAGCACTGACCTAGTACCCCAGGTAGATTACCATCTGCTTCACTTACTTGTGCCTTTTTCTTTGATACTCTGTATCCTTGGAGCCCTAGGAAATTTAAAAGTTTTACCGTCCAGGCCACACATGCTTCCCTCCTCTGAGTGGCTGCTAGAAGATCGTCCACATACTGCAATAGCCTCCCTTCTTCCTGTGGAGCTTCCCAGGACTCTAGATCTTTTGCAAGTTGTTCCCCAAACAGAGCGGGGGAATTTTTGAAGCCTTGGGGTAACACTGACCATGTGAGCTGGGTTTTATGCTCGCTTTTAGGGCTTTCTCATTCAAATGCAAAAATTTTCTGGTTGGCTTCGTGGATAGGGAGGCAAAAGAAGGCATCTTCCAGATCTAAAACAGTAAACCAGGTTAGCTCAGGTGTTAAACAAGTTAGTAGGGTGTATGGATTTGCTACTACAGGATATAAATCTTCTGTTATCTTATTGACAGCCCTCAAATCCTGTACTATCCGATATGACCCATCAGGTTTCCGAACAGGTAGAATGGGAGTATTGAAATCAGATTGGCATTCCTTCAATAACCCTAACTGCAGAAAATTTTCAATTATTGGTCTAATTCTTTCCCCGTCCTCTTTTTTCAGGGGATACTGCTTAATTCTTACTGGTTGTGCCCCTTCCTTAAGCTTAATTACTATGTGGGAGGCATTTTCGCCCTCCCTGGTACATCAGAGGCCCATACCCCAGGAAATAATTGACTTAATACCTCTTTGCTAATTTCTTCCTTATTCTCAATGGCTGTTAATGTTAAACTTAACACCTCTATATACTTTTGATCATTTACCTCTAGAGTAACCTCCCCATTTTTTAATGTAATGGTTGCTTGTAACTGCTCCAACAAGTGTCTCCCTAAAAATGCCTTTGGAGAATTGGGCATATACAAAAACTTGTGAATGCCCCATTGTTTTCCCAATTTATACTTCAGAGGTTTGCAAAAATATGCCTTCTCAGATTGGCCAGTTGCTCCCCACACCACAATATGATCACTTTCCACAGGTATTAATGCTTTTTTTAAAACTGAATATGTGGCCCTTGTATCCACTAAAAATGCCACCCTTTTCCCTTCTTCCCCCAGCCTCATCGTTATAACCAGTGGATCCGCTGGGGTGGAATCCCCCAGTCCTCCTCAGTTGTTTTGTACAGGTGCAACCACCTTTTGGTCACCTCATCTTTGTTCTGGGCATTGGTTTTTCCAGTGACCACTTCTTTTACAGATTGCACACTGGTTTCTGCCCAGCTGAGTTGGGCCTTGTCTGGGTGGTCCCTGCCTGTGTCTCCCTTGCCTTTCCTCTTGTACTACTGCCACCAGCTTTTTCATTCCCTGTTTATATCCTTCTTCCCGGTTGTTAAATACTCTCCATGCCTCTTCTAGCAAGGTTTCAAGGTTTCTCCCTTCTGGCCCCCAGATTTTCTGAAGTTTACACCTAATATCTCCAGCTGACTGTCCCAAAAATGAAGTAACTAGCTGGTTTATCCCTATTTCAGACCCCAGGTCCAACAATGTATGGCAATGCATTGCATCCCTTAAATGCTCTAGAAACTCGGACAGAGTCTCGGAAGGCCCGTGCTTAAGGGAATATAAGGCAGACCAGTTTATGGTGTTTGGAATAGCTCTTTCCACTCCTGTTACTATCCACCCTTGATAATCGGTTAATTTCTTTACTTCTGTTGATATGTTTGGATTCCACTTTGGGTCTTGGAGGGGAAAATACTCTTTTACATCTAGCTGCTTGCTCTTGCAGTAATCTTCTGCCAAAGTTCCTGCTGTTTTTAAGATTAGTTGTTTCTCTGTTTCAGTAAAAGCCTCCAATAGTAACTGCATGTCAGCCCAATCTGGATTGTGTTGTTTGATAACATACTGTGAACATTTGGCAGTAAGTATCGGATCAACACGATAATTTTTAGCAATCCTTTCCCATGCTTCTAAATCAAGAGTGGTAAATGGCACTTTAATCATTAGTTTCTCCCCTTCTGGTCCCACTGCCTCTCACAGAGGGGCCTGTAACACTGCTTGCCTCCTAGTTCTGGATGAAATTGGGCTGTCAGGAGGGGGATGAGTCTGAGTGGATGTGCCTTCCCCACCTGAGTCCTCCTCCCTTTTTGGGAAGCCCTCCTTGTCTTTATCATCATCCCTCTCATCCCTCCATCTCCTAGGAGGAGCTTTTAACAGATGAAATGTATTTTGTTCTTGCTCCTCAGCATGATAAACTTTATCCGATCTCATACATTGCTGTCCTATACTGCATGCTGAACAACAATGTTTTATTTGCCCTCTCTTTGCTTTGTTTTCCTTTTCAAGAGCTAACACCAGTGGGTCAGAGGGAGCTCTGAGCCCACAGTCCCTCTGCCATTCTGGGTGATTTCTTAAAGCGAAAAACATATCAGCATACGAAACCTTATCCCATTTACCTTCCCGTCTTAAGAACACCATTAACTGCTTGTCATGGCTTGACGCTGGTGCAATGCTTGCACCCCCATAAAAATGCACCTTCCCCAATAAGTGCTGTGAGATGCAATCAGGAACAGAGCAGAGTCCTACCAGGACCCTGCTCCAGCCTGGGCTCCTCTCTCCAGGGGTTTGCCAGGTCCCTGCCAGGTCCCTGCTCCAGCACAGGTTTCTCGTGGGGTCACAGCCTCTGCTCAGGCATCCCCCTGCTCCAGCATGGGCTCCTCCAGGTGCTGCAGGTGCATCTCTGCTCTCCGTGCCCTCCATGGGCTGCAGGGGCCCAGCTGCCTCACCAGGGACTGCACCAGGGAATCTCAGGGCAATCACCTCCAGCACCTGGAGCAGCTCCTGCCCCTCCTCCTGCGCTGGGGGTGTGCAGAGCTGTTCCTCTCACATGTTTTCATCCTGCTCTTCCCTGCTCACAGTTACAGCTACACGATCACCAGTTTTTGTTTTCTTAAATGTCTTATCCTAAAGGCATTACCAGCATTTCTAACTGGCCCAGCCTTGGCTGGTGGCCGGTCCATCCAGGAACCGGCTGGCGTTGGCTCTGCGGGACATGGAGGAGCAGCTGCTTCCAACAGCCTCTCACAGAAAGTGCTCCTAGAGACCCCCCTTACAGAAACGTGGCCATGCAAACCTAGTATAAGTATGGTAGGGGTTTTATTACCATTATTAATTCTTATTTTTGCTATTATCTCTATTTTTGCTATTAATATTACTGTTACTATTGTTGTTTTTACTAGTACTTTTAGCCTCTTTGACTTTATATTAATAGTGGCTACAGCAGAAGTGGAAACAAAAGTTCTTACTTGCAAGTAGAAGTTATAATTTTGGCAGTTGCTTGCCCTGCCCTGTTCTGTGTCATTGCTGTGTGCGAAGCTGCTCCGACAAGGGCTCCCCGTTCCCCTGGCTGGAGACATGGTGTGGACATGGCCATGAGGGGATCTTCCAGGGGATGTGAGGGATGCTGGCTTTGAGGGAACTGAGGGTTCCTGGTGTGAAAAACGCCAATCTTGTGAACAAAGGAATAACCTTAAAAGCAATAGCCTGTTGCATAGTCATACATCTCATACATGATGCATAAATTCCTTGCAAATTAAGAGCTTTTGTGGTTTTTGTCAACTTCTTCCCCTTAATCCTGGTGGTTCCATAAAGACAGAAGGTGGAAGAATGTTTATCTTTTCTGATAAGGAGGCAGTAACTCCTTATGGGCACCGTCACTACCATCTGTGCAAAGAATTTCTTGATTATCTCATCTCTTTCTTGAGCTAGTTAAAAAGTATCTTACATAGCATAGTTTCTATTTTAACATTGTGTTAGAACTTAAAAATACATTAAACACACTACTTACGAGAATTAATACAGCATACTTTCTAACGTTACACATATAATATTCATTGTAATATTTGCGAAAAGCCAATCATAAAATAAGCATTTTTCACACTGGGAGGAACTTGGGGATTGCTCAAGGCTTTTGGCACCCCAGGCCCAGCGGCTCCGGCTGCACTGGGAGACCCTGGCGGACGTTTTGGGGCAGCTGATCAGGGACCTCTTGCCCGGGACTATCCTCATATCTCCCGATCCCAATTCCTGGTGTCGCCTGTCGCGGAAGCCTCTTACCCCGCTGTCACACACCTGCCTCCCGCCCGTTCCCGTGTGGCCCCTATCCCGGTTCCGTACTGCTCCCATCCCAGCCCGGGCCCCATTCCGGTCCCCGTGACGTATTTCCAGTCATATTCCTGGCCCCATCCCTGTATTCCCGGTCCCTATGCCAATACCCATTCCAAGTCCTGTATTCCTGATCCCTGACCCTGTCCCCGTTCCCTATCCCCAATCCCGCTCCCTATCCCCATTCCTGCTCCCATTCCCGCTCCCTGTCCCCATTCCCGCTCCCTATCCCCATTCCTGCTCCCATTCCCGCTCCCTGTCCCCATTCCCGTTCCCTGTCCCCATTCCCGCTCCCTGTCTCCTCTCACCGGACGCCGCCGCCATCGCTCCCGCCCCTCCCCCGGCCCTCACGTGACCGAGGAAACCCCGCGCTGCTCCCGCCCACCAATCCCAGCGCGGGATCTCTCCTGTGTTTGCATAACCACGCCCTTGACCCTGGCCCCGCCCAGCGCCGGCTGCAGCCGGAGCCGGGCGCTGTTTGCTCCCAGTTCCCTCCCGGTGCTCCCAGTAAGAGCGGTGCTGGGAGGGAGAGCGCTCCCAGTTCCTTCCCGGTGTTCCCAGGATCCCTCCCGGTGCCGTGCCGGGCGGGGCTAATTTGGGAAGCCCCCCAGGGCAGAGCGCGGCTGCATTTGGGTGTCGGACCCTGCCCGGGCCGGGAGCGGAGGAGGAGCGGAAAAAAGAGGCGGGACAGAGAAAGAGGAAGAGGAAGAGGAGCTGCAACGGAAGAAAGAGAAGGACGAGGAAGAGCAGCAGCAGCACCAACACCACGCGGTTTCCCCGCCTGCCCGTTCAGGCCGCAGCTCCCCCGGCTCCGGCAGCATCGTCCCCCCGCGTCCAGAACCCGCAGGTGAGTGGGGAGCGGGAGCTCGCCCCAAATCCATCGGGGGGGTCTCCGGGAGGGTTTTTTTTTGTGGGGCAGGGGATGTTTGGATCTTGCAGGACCCCAAAGCTGAGCCACAAATGCCCCTTGCGGGGGTCCAACGTGCCTGTACTTGCGGGCAGAGGGGCGACATCGGTTTTGGGGATCCCAGGAAGTGCCGGGGGGAAAGAGCCAGGAAGAGGGGAGAGTGCAGAGGGGCGATCACGGAGCTGGGGGACCCCGGCAGCCCGGAGGGTTGAAGGAGGCTGGAGATGAGCGGGGTCCGGACACCCCTAGGCTGAAGGGAGCGCTGACTTCTAGAGCTAGACTTGGGCAGCGGGACCATCAAACCCAACCCAATCAACCCTTGTTTTCCTCCCCAAACCAGGATTTCCCATTCCTAAACCTTGGCCCAATGGAGGAAGAGGAGGCTGGGAGGAAGAGGAAGATGACCCAGGAGACTCAGGCAGGTGAGGAGGCAGTCAGTGCCCCTTTCCCCCTCTCTCCTGCTCCTTCTTCCAGCCCAGCATGGCCCTTGGCTGCAGGACAACCCCGCTGCCGATGCCATCCTGATGGGGACGCACTGGGGGGATCTCCTTGCCCTTCCCTGTGGCACCGAGGCAAATCCCATCCTCTCCTTGTCCTTCCTCCCGCAGGCACTGAGCTGAGGGTGGAGACCAGGGAGGACAAATCCCTGCAGCAGAACCTCATGAAAGAGGCCATTTTGAGTGGCCCCACAGCACAGGAATCCAACGGGGAGGAAAATCCCCGGAGATCCCACACAAAGAGGGGCTGCAAACGCAGCCCGGGGAGGTCAGAGGAGGAAAGACCCACCCTGGGCCAGGATGGCAGCCAGAGCTCAGAGCTGGGGGTCCCCGAGCAGCTTCATGATGGGGAGAAGTCTTACAGGTGTGGGGAATGTTCGAAGAGCTTCAGCCGAAGCTCAAACCTGATCCGCCACCAAAGGATCCACACAGGAGAAAGGCCCCGTGAGTGTGGGGAGTGTGGGAAGAGCTGCAGAGACACCTTTGACTTGATCAACCACCAGAGGAGCCACACAGGGGAACGGCCATACGAGTGTGGGGAATGTGGGAAGAGCTTTCAGAGAAGCTCCACTCTTCTGAAGCATCAGCGGACACACACAGATGAGAGGCCCTATGAGTGTCCCGAATGTGGGAAGAGGTTTCAGACAAGCTGCCATCTCCTCAGGCACGAGCGGATTCACACTGAGGAGAGGCCATTCCGCTGCCCTGACTGCATGAAGGGCTTCAAACATAACCCCGACCTCATCAAGCACCGGCGCATCCACACCGGGGAGAAGCCCTACGAGTGTCCCGAGTGTGGGAAGAGATTCACCCAGAAGTCGAACCTGATTGTCCACAAGAGGACCCACACCGGCGAGAGGCCCTACGATTGTGGGCAATGTGGGAAGAGATTCAGCCAGAGCTCTGAACTAATGCATCACCTGAGGATCCACTCTGGGGAACGGCCCTACGAGTGTGGCAAATGTGGGAAGAGCTTCAGTCGGAGCTACCACCTGATGATGCACCAGAGGAGCCACACTGGGGAGCGGCCCTACGAGTGTGGGGAGTGCCAGAAGAGGTTTCAAAGCAGCTCAGATCTCCTCGTACATCAGCGGATTCACACAGATGAGAGGCCCTTCCGCTGCTCTGACTGCGGGAAGGGCTTCAAGCACAACTCCACCCTCGTCAGCCACCGGCGCATCCACACTGGGGAGAGGCCCTACGAGTGTCCCAGCTGTGGCAAGAGCTTCAGCCAGAGGTCAGCCTTGACCCAACACCAATGGAGGCACCACTATGGCAGCCCTGCGAGTGCCCCGAGTGTGGGAAGAGCTTTGTGCGCTGCTCCAGCTCCATCCCCCGTGGGAGGATCTGCACTGGATGATCTCCAGTGACCCCCACTGGTCAGAGCTCCGCTGATCCATGGTGCCAGTGATCCATGTTGGGAAGACACCTGCCTGGGGGTCTCCACCTCTTGATAGCTCCACATGGCCTGGATTATCTTTTCATTTCTTTGTCCTTTCAAAACACCCAAAAGCTGGGTAAAAATAAAAACACTGAACTAAGACAAGGATGGGGACATGGGGGGGATCTTCCAGGGGATCTGGGGTATGCTGGGTTCCAGTGAGTTAAGGGTTCCTTGGTGGGACTTGGGGGTTCCTCAGGGCTTGGCTCAGCTTTTCCCTGGCTGAGCGGTTCTGGCTGTGCTGGGAGACCCTGCCAGAGTTTCTTGGGCAGCTGATCAAGCACCCTCTGCCCTGGAACTGTCCCCATGTCTCCCTGTCCTGGTTCCTGGTGTTCCCTGTCCACAATTCCCATCCCCCTGCTGTCACTCCCCTTGCTCCCCACCCATTCCCATGTCACAACACTCCCTGTCCTCTCCTGCCCCCATCCCAGTCTGGATCCCATTCCCAGTTTCATTCCACGTCCTAGTCCAGAATTCTTTGTCTGGCTGCTGTTCCCATATTCACATTCTCATATTCCCAGTCCCACTGCCGGTTGTGCTTCCGTTCCCATATCTCCATTTTTACATTCCCTGTCCCATTCCTGTATGCCCGTTTGCGATCCTGGTCCCATCTTCCTAACCCCCATTCCATATTCTCTCTCTCCGGTTGCGGTCTCCATGTTCCCATTCCCGCTCCCTGCCCCCATTCCCGGTCCCAGTCTCCATTCCCGCTCCCTGCCCCCATTCCCTGGCCCTCTCCCCCTTCCTGCTCCCTGTCTCCATTCCCTATCCCCATTCCCGCTCCCTGTCCCCATTCCCTATCCCCATTCCCTGGCCCTCTCCCCATTCCCTGTCCCATTCCCGTCCCCTGGCCCCATTCCCGCTCCCTCTCCCCATTCCCTGTCCCCATTCCCGCTCCCTGGCCCCTCTCACCGGACGCCGCCGCCATCGCTCCGGCGCCCCCCTGGCCCTCACGTGAGCGAGGAAACCCCGCGCTGCTCCCGCCCACCAATCCCAGCGCGCGATCGCTTCTCTATTTGCATAGCCACGCCCTTACATTTGGCCACGCCCGGCGTCGGCTGTCGTCTCCTCCCAGTGCTCCCAGTAAGAGCGGTGCTGGGAGGGAAAGCGCTCCCAATTCCTTCCCGGTGCTCCCAGGCTCCCTCACGGTGTTCCCAGTATCTCTTCCAATTCCGCGCGGGCCGGGGCCGCTTTGTAACTCGCCCAGGGCAGAGCGCGGCTGCTTTTGGGTGTCGGCACCTGCCCGGGCCGGGCTGGGAGCGGAGGAGAAGCGGGAGGAAGCGGAGGGACAGAGGACGCCGAGGAAGAAGAGCTGGAACAGGAGGAATAGGAGCAGCTGCAGCAGCAGAACCACGCAGTTCCCCCGCCCGCCCGTTCAGGCTGCGGCAGCCCGGCTCCACCAGCATCGCCCCCCTCAGAACCCAGAGGTGAGCGGGAGCTCGCCCCAAATCCATCGGGATGTCTCCAGGAGGGTTTTTTTGCGGGGTAGGAGATGTTTGGATCTTGCAGGACCCCAGAGTTGAGCCGGAAATGTCCATTTGGGGGATCTTGGGAGGGTCCCATGTGGCGATTGGCCCAGTACCTGCGGGCAGAGGGGCGATATCGGGTTTGGGAATCCCCAGGAGAGCCGGGGATAAACGTGAGAGCCCTGGAGGTGGGAGAGTGTAGAGGGGCGATCCTGGAGCAGGGGGATCCCCGGCTGCCTGGAGGGGTGAGGGAGGCTAGGGATGAGCCGGATCCAGGCCCCCCGAGGCCAATAGGGGCAGTGACTTCTCGTGCTGGACTTGGGCAGTGGGACCATCAAACCCAACGTGCTCAGCCCTTGTTTTCCCCCTGAAATTAGGATTTCCCATTCCTAATCCTTGGCCCAATGGAGGTGGAGGCTCTGAGGAAGGGGAAGATGGCCTGGGAGCCCCAGGCAGGTGAGGAGGAAGTCAGTGCCCCCTTCCCCGTCTCTCCTGCTCCGTCTCCCAGCCCAGCATGGCCCCCGGCTGCAGGACAACCCCACTGCCAACAGTGTCCTGCTGGGGAGGCACTGGGGGGATCTCCTTGCCCTTCCCTGTGGCACAGAGGCAAATCCCATCCTCTCCTTGTCCTTCCTCCCCCAGGGAAGGAGCTGAGGATGGAGACTATGGAGGACCAATCTCTGTGGCAGAACCTCATGGAAGAGGCTGTTTTGAGTAGCTCCACGGCAGAGGGATCCAACTGGGAGGAAAAGCCACAGAGATCCCACACAAGGAGGGGCTGCAAACACAGATCGTGGGGATCCAAGACCCACCCTTGGCCAGAGATGTGGCTGGAGCTCAGAGCTGGGGGTCCCTGAGCAGCTTCACATCGGGGAGAAGCTCCACAACTGCTTGAAATGTGGGAACAGCTTCAGCAAGGGATTCTTCCTGATCTATCATTGGAGAATCCACACAGGGAAACAGCCCTATGAGTGTGGGGAGTGTAGGAAGAGCTTCTGCAAATGTGCCAACCTCACTGTCCACCTGAGGAGCCACACTGGGGAGAGGCCCTATAAGTGTGAGGAATGCAGGAAGAGGTTTCTGACCAGCTGCCATCTCCTTGTATACCTGTGGATTCACACAGGGAGGCCCTTCTGCTGCCCTGACTGTGGGAAGGGCTTTAGGCACAACTCCCACCCTATCAGCCACTGGCACATCCACACCAGGGAAAAGCCCTACAAGTGTCCCAATTGTGGACACAGAGTTCAGCCTTCTGCTTCTCACAGAGCTCAGCCTTGACTCAACACCAACAGAGCCACCACAAAGGAAGCCCTGTGAGTGTCCTGAGTGTGGGAAGAGCTTCATGCGCTGCTCCAGCTCCATCCCCCATGGGAGGATCTGCGTTGGATGATCCCCAGTGACTCCTGTTTGGCCGAGCCCCAGTGATCCATGGTGCCAGTGATCTGTGCTGGGAAGACAACTGACTGAGGGGCTCAACATCCTCCTGGCTCCCTGTGGGCACCCGGACACATCCACAGACCAACATCAGAAATCCATTGTGGAGCGCAGTTTTGTTGACTTCTGACCCCAGAAACATCTCACTTTTTGCATCTTCTGGTGTCATCAAGCAACAGTGGATGGCCTTGCAGGTCAGCGTTCCAGCATAAATCCATCCTTTTAATTCTTTCTGGCCCATGAGCATCTTCCACGACCAAATAGGGATGGAGTGGGGCAAAACCCACAGTTTTGGAGACAGTAGGGTGGAAACCTCTCCAAAAAGGTTTTTCCCTCCCACCCAAGCACATGGATGCTCTGCTGGCAGGGACACATAAATAATTTTTTTTTGGCCTTGAAACAAAAAAGTTTCTGTTCATCCCTTTGAAACCCCTGAAACTGGGGTAAAAATAAAGACATTGAACTAAGGCATGGACGGGGACACGTGGGGATATGGACATGAATGGGGACATGGATATACATGGACATGGATAAGGACATGTCACCACCGCCGTTTCCCAGCCGAATGTCACCCTCCACCAGGGCAGGACGGGGACCTTGTTCAGCTGGCAACAAGTGGCCCTGAAGCGAGGGACAACCACCAGGGTGTCCCAGGACCATGGCAGTCAGAGGACCCCAACCACCCCTGGGGACAAGAGTCAGTGTCACCCGTGGGGGGTCATGTAGCCCTGCACTGCGTATCACCAGAAACATCCTGGTGGCAGTGTCCATGCAAGTGTGGCGACATTGTCCCCTGATGTGTATCCTGATGGCATCGTATCCCCTCCCCTCCAAATAGCCCCATCCCCTGCTGTGGCTCTGTGTCACCCCTCAGTGTCACCCCTCTGTGTCTTCCTGTCCCTATTCCCCCTATGTGTCCCTGTTTCCGATCCCGGCCGGTCCCGGGCCATGTCCTGCATGGTGTCCCCGTGTCACTCAGGATGTTCCTGTGGCTGCTCCTGGCACAGAGTGTCTTCCCCCATTCTGGCACAGAGAAGGATGTGCCATGACACCCATTGACACGCTGTGACACACCACAATACCCTTTGTCCTCTGATTTTTAGTTTCCCCTCCTCCATTTTGGGTCCTTTCCCCTTCTTTCGGATCATTTCCCCTTCTTTTGGGTCCTTTACCTCATTTTGCATCCTTTCCCCCCTGGTTTGGATCCTTTCTCTCTTTTCCATTCTTTCCCCCAAATTTGGGAGCCCTCCCCTTGCTTTTTGGCACATCCAAAAGCTGTGGATCCCCCCCTCCAACTCTTGTTGTTGGAGTTGTGTGGATCCCCCCCTCCAACTCTTACCCCTCTGACCCTCCTCCCACTGTCACCCCAGGCCGGTCCCCAGCTGTGTCCCCAACTGTCCCCCCAGACCACATGGACTCAGTGCTCACCATCCTGGATGCCCTTGAGTACCCAGCCCGCGACTCTGGATCTCCTCTTCCAGGAGATCCAGAGCTGGCCTGGCTTCCAGGGGACACTGGTGGCACCAGGGCTCAGGGTGGATGGCCTGGTGGAGTTGGTAGGAGGGGGTTTACAGTCATCTTGGGACTGACCGTGGGTCTTGTCCACTCTGCAGTGAGGAGTGGCCACGGCTAGGGAGCCTGGGATTTACGGGGGCAGGAGAGGTTGGATACTGGTCCAGATGGACACCAGCGCGACGGATCTCACCTGGACTCTGGTCTGGACAGCCCCTGGCCCTGCAGCCTCGCAGCCTGGCCAGCCCCCAGCCCAGCTGACCACCATCCTGGCCACACTCTGGCTCACCCCACTGGCCCACCAGTCTGTCCCAGTAGGCCCAACAACCAAAACCCCCCAAAATAAACCCAATTCCAGAACATCGGATCTGAGTAATCCCTGCAGAGCGACGGGGAAACTGAGGCACGGGCCAGGGGGGTGACTTTGTGGTGATGGGAGGGGACATCGGGAGCCACTCTGGAGACTTGAAAATGAGCACTGACCCCACAAATCGTCATCGCAGCATCCCAGTCCCCCCAGCTGTCACATCAGGGGGACTCCAGGAGCCACCGTGACCTTGCGGTCACTTGGAGAGGTGACCTGCGGTGTCTCCCCGGTGTCACTGGCATATCCTCAGCCGGAGAAGCGACATCAAACCCAGAGGAGGAGAAGGAGGAGGTGAGGGTGTGACTGAAACTCCTGCCCGGTCACGTGAGGAAGCCACAAAACAGGGCCAAGCATGGGCACAGCAGTGTAGGTACCGTGGGGATGGGAGGGGGACACGGGGACAGTCCCCAAAGTCCCTTCAGGGGTGAGGCAGTGCATGGGGTGCGGGGTTGCGCAGCATCCTTGGGGGTATTCAGGGAGGTGGAAGTGGCGGGGGTTGACCCTAAAAATGTTGTCACCCCCCCCTCCTCTGGGATGTGTCTTCCCCCACTACTTTGGGGTGCTGGTGACAAATTGGCGGGTGGTGGTGACAAAAAGCACAGGTGCCACCTCGTGGATGGCACAGAGGGGGGTTCCTGTGGTTCCACCAAGCCACCACCCCCGCTGAGGGGCACCCCAGGGTGTCAAGGGGGAGCTCAGGGGTGTCCCCAAGTTGCAGGGGGAGCACGGAGGGGAGGGGAAGCATGGTCAGGGCATGACAGAAACGCCTCCAGTCCCACCTGTGCCTGTGGCATGGGGGTGGTGGGGCACCTGTCCCCCTGTTCCCCTGTCACCATGTCCCCCTGGCACCCGTTGTCACCCAGTGTCACCTCTGCTGGGCAGCGAGGGGTGGTGGCACTCCCGGATGGATGCGTGGGTGTCCACGCGGATCCGCACTCGCCCACTGTGGGCACGGATGTCAAACGTGACCTGGAGACACTGGGTAGCATTGGCATTGTGACTGTTACTGTTGCTATCACTGTCACCATCACTGTCATTGTCACTGGCACTGTCACCACTACTGTCACAGCACTCATTGGCTGCCCCCCAGGGCATGCAGAGGGACCGGAGGACAGCCAAGGGACACAGGGAGAGATGAGGGACAGAGGGACACTCAAGAGGGACACGAGGGGGACATGAGTGGGACACCAGGAGGGACATGAGGGGCACAAAAGGGACATGAGAGGATACAGAAGGGCACTCAGGGGACACTGGGGTACACTCGAGGGACACTCAGAGGACACTTTGGGATATTTGGAGACACTCGGGGGACACTGGAGTCACTTTAGGATATTTGCAGACACTCGGGGACACTTGGGGACACTCACAGTGACACTGAAGGTGGAGCAGTCAGGGATTTTGTGGTTCAGCAGCATTTGGATGTTCATGGCCATGAGCTGGTACTCCACGGTGACATCGATCAGCCTGAGACGACAAAAAACACCCCAGGAAGCCCCAGAATCCCAAAAAACCTCCATGTGTCCCTAAAATCACCCCAAAAAAGGAAAAAATCTGCCTCAAAATCTCAAAATAAACCAATGAAAAAGGAAAATTCCTCCCCAAAATCCCCAAACAAACAACAGGAAAGGGAACAAATCTGCCTCGATATCCCAAAAAAATCCCGTGAGTTCTCAAAGTCCCCAAAAAACACCAGGAAAAGGAAAAATTCCACCCAGGAGTTCCCAAACTCCCAAGATAAAACCAAGAAAAAGGAAAAATTCTACACAAAAATCCTCAAAAAAACAATGGGAAAGGGAAAATTTGCCACAAAATTTCCCAAAAAAAATCCAAGGAAAGGGAAAATTCCACCCCAAAATCCCAAAAAGGAATTTGGGAAAAGTGAATGCAAATCCCACACCAGGATTTTAGGGATGGGAAACTCCCTTAAGTTGGATTTTCAGGAATTTTGGGTTTTTTTGGGATTTACCTGTGGAATTGGAGGGTGAAGTTTCTGTCAGTGCTGTCCAGCGCCGGTGGCCGAGGGTCCCTGGGATGCACCCCCAGGTACTCTGTGGGGTCAGAAGTGAGGTCATGGAATGCCGGGAGCCCAAAGCCCCTGGGACTTCCCAAATCCTGAATTCCAAATGTCCTGGGACCATTCTGAATGCTCCAGGACCATCCCAAATTCCAATCCTCAAACCCAGCTCCCAAACTCTAAACCATAAAACCCAAACCCAAACCCCAAACCCCTTGGGATGTCCTAGGGTGACGTTATGATGCTTGTATCCCCAGTCGTCTGTCCTGTTTATGCTGGATATTATGTTCTGTGCCTTCAAGACTGCTCTGAAAAGCCAAGTTTTGTTTTGTTATCAGCCTGCTCACTCCCCCACGGTCTGCTGGACACAGATGGCAGCACATAGTGCTGCTTCTGCTTTTGGCTTTGCTTTCGCCTTTGCTCTTGCTCTTTGCTCTTGCTCCTGCTTGCTTTTACTTTTTCCTTGTTTGTTAGTTTAGCTGGGCAGTCCAAATTTTTCCCTGGACTGTTTTTCCCTTTTCTTGGAACTATTCGAGCCTGCTCCGGACTGGGTCCTTGGAACACCAAGAGTTTTTCACTTTGTGGCCTGCAGCAGCCATTCCCAGTGCCGGAGGGACCGATAACAGAGCGACCGCTCCCAGGAGAGACTTTCTGAATTTGTCATCTCTTCAGAGCGGTGAAAGAGTTTTGTTCATTTGTGCTGTTGTTCATTTTTTGTGCTGGGGGAGTGCTTTGCCTGTTAAATAAACTTAGGTTTTTTCCCACTTCTCTCTGAGGAAATTCCTCCCGAACCAGGAGGGGGGAAGGGCCAAAGGGGTTTGCTTTCTGGGGGCTCCTTCTGGAGGTTTTCTCCCAAAATTTGCCCTAAACCAGGACATGGGACCATCCCAAATCCAAACCCAAACCTCAAACTCCAAACCCAGCACCCCACACCACAAATCCCAAACCTGCACCCCAAACCTCAAACTCCAAGTGTCCCCACCAGTGATGATGCTGGGGTCAAAGTCAAAGGTGTTGTTGCTGAGGTTGATGTCCCCCCTATGGAAGAAGTGCTGGCACAGCCGGAGCCCGGTGCCACCCCCAGTGCTACTATAGGCATAGTGGCCCAGGGTCTCATTGGGGACAGCCAGGTACTACAGGGACAGGGGCACCAAGGCTGGAGACCCTGGCCACCTTGGTGGCCCCAAACCACCCCATGGCCCCAAAACATCTCCATGACCCCAAAATATCTCAGTGGTGCCAAAACATCTCTGTGTTCCAGAAATATCTCAGTCTCCCAGAAACATCTCAGTGTCCCAAGCCATAAGTGTGGTGGTCAAAGGTCTCATGGAGGACAGCCAGGTACTGCGGGGACAGGGACAGGAGCACTGGGGGTGGCACCTTGATGGCCCCAAATAATCCACATGCTCCCAGACCTCTCCTGGTGTCCCCAACCCTCCTGAAGTCCCTCAACCCTCCACCGATGTCCCTAACCCCTTCCGGTGTCCCTGTGCCACCTTCTCAAGGGCATAGGCCACATGCTCCAGGAGGACCCAGTGTTCCCCACCCCTCCCAATGTCCCCAGCCCCTCCAGTGTCCCCATGCCACCTTCTTGAGGACAAAGGCCAGGTGCTCCAGGAGGTCCCCACGGGTGTAGATGGCCCGGGTGTCATCCGTGCAGTCTTTGTAGCCCTTGGGGAACAGATGCTTGAAGGCCACTGTGCTGTCCTCCTTGAAGGCCACCACCAGCTGGTTGCTGAGCCCAAACAGGATCAGCTGGGGACAAAGGTCACCACCTCTGTCACCACCTGTCCCATCATGGTGACACTGGTGTGTTTTGTCCCAAAATGGTGTCACAGCTTGGGGACAAAGGCCACCACCCCCGTCAGCCCCTGTCCCACCCCAGTGACACTGCCGTGTTTCTCCCCAAAAGAGTGTCACTCCATGCTGGGGGACAAAGACTTCCATTGCCATCAGCCTCTGTCCAACCACAGTGATGCTGCCATGCTTTGTCCCAGGACACTTCAGCGTTCCTTTCAAAATGTCCCCATGTCCTTGGCATCCATGTTTCCTCTCCACTGTCCCTGGCACCTCTTCCCCAATGTCCCCATGTTCCCTCCCCAGTGTCCCAGCCCCCCATGCCCACTGTCCCCCGTGTCCCCATGTCCCCTGCTCCCTCCCCGGTGTCCCAGCCCCTCACGATGCCGTCCCCACTGTCCCCACCTGCCATCCCTGCTGTCCCTGCTGCCCCAGCCCGCTGTCCCCATGTCCCTCTGCACCCTCCCCGGTGTCCCAGGTCCCTGTGCTGCTGTCCCTGCTGTCCCTGCCTGCCATCCCTGCTGTGCCAGCCTGCTGTCCCCAGCGGTGTCACCTGCACGGTGACAAGGACGATCTTGGCGTGCTTCAGCATGAACTTCGCGGGCCGCCTGCTGGGGCCCGGTACTTGTCATGGGGGCTCATGAGGAAATCCTTGAGGCGGCACCGCAGCTCCTCCTCTGCTACCGGCACCGGAGCCGCCTCGGCCATGCCGTACCTGGGGCCGCGGCTCAAGGAGCCGCTCGGTCTCTGGGGACACCCGCCAGTGTCCCCTCGGTCGGGTGTCCCCCCTGCTCGGTGTCACCCCCTGATTCGTGTCCCCGCTGCTCGGAGTCACCCCCGTGTCCCGGGATCAACCTTGTCCCGGTGTCCCCCCTGCTCGGTGTCGGTCCCCGGTCCGCGTCCCCCTCTGTCCGGTGTCACTCCTCTGTTCCGGTGTCCCCGCTGCCCAGTTCACAGTGTCCCCTGTCTACGTTAAACCTCCGGTACGGACTCCCTGTCCCCGGTGTCACCCCTGTCCCCGTGTCTCCCCAACACCGTTCTGGTGTCCCCCCTGCCCACAGTGCAGCTGCACAGCGTCCCCTGCAGCCGGTAACATCCCCGGCTCGGTCCCCGGTGTCCTCTCGCCCCACTGTCGCTCCTATCCCCGGCCCCACTCGCCCCGGTGTCACCCCCCAACCGCCCGGTTCCCAGTGCTCCTGTTCACCGCGTCCCTCTTGTCCCGTTCCCATTCCCACTCCCGCTCCCGGTCCCTTTCCTGTATTTCCAGTCCCCATTCCCAGTCCCGGATTCCCGGTCGTTGTCCCCATTCCCGCTCCCTATTCCCATTCTCGCTCCCTGTCCCCAGTCCCTGGCCCTCTCCCCAATCCCTCTCGCTGTCCCCATTCCCTGTCCCCATTCCCGCTCCCTCTCCCCATTCCCTGTCCCCATTCCCGTTCCCTGTCCCCATTCCCTGTCCCCATTCCCGCTCCCTGTCTCCTCTCACCGGACGCCGCCGCCGTCGCTCCCGCCCCCCCCGGCCCTCACGTGACCGAGGAAACCCCGCGCTGCTCCCGCCCACCAATCCCAGCGCGCGATCGCTTCTCTATTTGCATAGCCACGCCCTTGACTTGGCCCCGCCCAGCGCCGGCTGCAGCCGGAGCCGGGCGCTGTTTGCTCCCAGTTCCCTCCCAGTGCTCCCAGTAAGAGCGGTGCTGGGAGGGAGAGCGCTCCCAGTTCCTGCCCGGTGCTCCCAGGATCGCTCCTAGGGCCGCGCGGGAAGGGTCCGCGAACCCCCCAGGGCAGAGCGCGGCTGCATTTGGGCATCGGCACCTGCCTGGGCCGGGCTGGGAACGGAGGAGGAGCGGGAGGAAGAGGAGGGACAGAACCACGCTGGTTCCCCTGCCGGTCTCCGGCCCGCCCGCTCAGGCCGCAGCTCCCCCGGCGTCAGTAGGACCGACCCCCCCACACACCCGCCAGAATCCGCAGGTGAGCGGGCAGACGGAGCTCACCCCAAATCTATGCGGGAGGTCTCCGGGAGGGTTTTCTTTGTGGGGCAGGAGATGTTTGGATCTTGCAGGACTCCAAGTCTGAGCAGGAAATGCCCCTGGAGGGATGTTGAGCGATGTCACGTGGTGATCGCCCAGTACTGGCGTGGAGGGGGCAATATCAGGTTTGGGGATCCCCGGGAGAACCGGGGACAACGCAGGGAGGGGAGAGACTGCAGAGGGGTAATCCCGAAGCCAGGGGACCCCCAGCACCCTGGAGGGGTGCAGGCAGCTCGGTGAGCGGACTACTGGATGAGTGGGCTCCAGGGCCTCCGAGGCTGAGAGAGACACTGACTTCTCCAGCTGCACTTGGGCAGCAGGACCATCAAATGAAATTGCTCAGCCTTGTTTTCCCCCCAAAACCAGGATTTCCCGTTCCCAAACTTTGGCTTGTTGGAGGAGGAGGAGGCTGCGAGGAAGAGAAAGATGCCCTGAGAGCCCAAAGCAGGTGAGAAGGAAGTCACTGCCCCTTTCCCCCTCTCTGCTGCTCCATCTCCCAGCCCTGGCTGCAGGACAACCCTGTGGCCAATGCTGTCCTGCTGGGGGTGGATTGAAGAAATCTCTTTCTCCTTGCCTTCTGCAAGGAGGCAATTCCCATCCTCTCCTTGTCCTTCCTCCCCCAGGCAAGGAGCTGAAGATGGAGACCAGGGAGGACAAATCCCCTGATTTGAGGCAGAACCTCGTGGAAGAGGACGTTTTGAGCGGCTCCACTGCACAGGAATCCAACGGGAAAGAAAAACCCTGGAGATGCTGCACAGGGAGGGGCTGCAAATGCAGATCACAGGGATCCGAGGAGGAAAGACCCACCCTGGGCTGGGGAGACGGCCAGAGCGCGGAGCTGGGGGTCCATGAGCAGGTTCATGATGGGGAGAAGCCCTATGAGTGCTCAGAATGTGGAAAGAGCTTCAGCAAGAGATCCTCCCTGATCTGCCACTGGAGAATCCACATGGGGGAACGGCCCTACGAGTGTGGGCAATGTGGGAAAAGCTTCATCCAGAGCTCTGACCTGATTGTCCACCAGAGGAGCCACACGGGGGAACGGCCCTATGAGTGTGGGGAGTGTGGAAGGAGCTTCAGGACGAGATCCAAACTTACCCGCCACCAGATGATCCACACCGGGGAGAGGCCCTACAAGTGTGATCAATGCGGGAAGAGGTTTCAGACCAGCTCCAATCTCCTCACACATCAGCGGATTCACACAGAGGAGAGGCCCTTCCGCTGCCCCGACTGCGGGAAGGGCTTCAAATACAACTTCCGCCTTGTCACCCACCAGCTCATCCACACTGGTGAGAGGCCCTTCGAGTGTCCCGAGTGTGGGAAGAGCTTCAGGACAAGCTCTGAACTGATTGTTCACCAGAGGATCCACACGGGGGAACAGCCCTATGAGTGTGACGAATGCAGGAAGAGGTTTCAGAGCAACTCCCATCTCCTCTTGCACAAGCGGATTCACACAGAGGAGAGGCCCTTCCTCTGCCCCGACTGCGGGAAGGGCTTCAGGTACAACTCCAACCTCATCACCCACCGGCGCATCCACACCGGGGAGAGGCCCTACGAGTGTCCCAACTGTGGCAAGAGCTTCTCACAGAGCTCTCACTTGACCAAACACCTACGGAGCCACCACTAAGGGAAACCCTGCAAGTGCCCCGAGTGCAGGAAGAGCTCCGTGCGCTGCTCTAGTTCCATCCCCCATGGGAGGATCCATGCTGGATGATTCCCAGTGACCCCCAGTGGGCAGAGCCCCAGTGATCCCGTGTTGGGAAGACACCTGCCTGGGAGCTCCACATTGTCCTGGCTCCCTGTGGCCTGAATTTTCTCTTTGTCCCTTCAAATCACTCAAAACTGGGGTAAAAATAAAGATGTTGAACTGAAACATGGATGAGGACATGGTGTGGGCATGGCCATGGATGGTATCATGGGGGATCTTCCAGGGGATGTGGGGGATGCTGGGTTCAAGGGAGTTCAGGGTTCCTGGGGGGAATTTGGGGGTTGCTCAGGGCTTTGGGCACCCCAGGCCAAGTGGCTCGGGTTGCGCTGGAAGAGCCTGGTAGAGGTTCTGGCGCACCTGATCAAGTACTCCCTGCCCTGGACCTATCCCCATGTCCCCTCATCCCGACTCGTAGTGTCCCCTGTAGCAGCTGCCCCACTCCCTGCTGTCGCCTCATTTCTCTTTACAGAGAAAACCAAGCCACAACTTTTCCCCAAGGATTTACTGGGAAAGGCAGTGAGAAGCCTCAGAGAGAACAGGAGAAAACAATTCTTACCTGCTCCTGTGTTTGTCCCACATGGAATGTGGTATGGAGATTGTTTACCTGGAGATGATTGCTTGATTGGATTCTGGTGAAGGTTGTTTGGGTTCAATGACTAATCGGATCCAGTTGTGTCTTGGACTCTCAGCAGAGTCAAGACTTTGTTATGGTAGATATGGTAAGTTAGAAAGTATGCAGAATGGTATAGTATATCTTTAAATAGTATATTAATGTAATATAGTATAGTTTTAATAAAGCAAGTGTTTAGCATTCCAAAGCCTTCTGATCTGGAGCCAGAGATCATAATTTCCCTGTGTTGGGTTCATCCTCGTTCTGATACCCTGCTGTCACTCCCCTTCCCCCCACCTGTTCTTGTGTCTCCCCTATCCTGGTGCTATCCTGCTCCCATCCCAGTTTGGATCCCATTCTTGGCCCCTGTCCCGTATTCCCAGTCCTAGTCCCCACTTCCCAGTCCCATTCCTGGTCCCTGTTCCATATTCCCTGTCCCATTCCCTATCCCTGTCCCCATTGCCGCTCCCATCTCGTATTCCTGGTCCAATTTTCGGTCCCTGTTCCCATTCCCGGTCCCATTCTTAGTCCCTGTACCCATTTCTGGTCCCTTTCTCCATTCCTGGTCCCTGTCCCGTATTCCCAGTCCCATTCCTTTGGGCTGCCTCTCGCATGGGGCCCTGAGGGCTCCAGAGCTCGGGCTGGCTGTGCCACACGAACCCCTCAGCCCTGCTGCTGTCCTTGGCCAGCTGCAGAGAGCACAAGGCTTTGGGCATTTCTCAGAGGCCCCCAGCTGGCCAGAGCAGCCCCTCCTGCCAGCACCCGCTGTGCCTCAGAGCCCTCCCTCATGCTGGGGCCGTGGAGGGGACATGGGCCTGGAGGAGGCTCCTGCTCCTGAGACAGGAGCAAGGCTGCAGCTCCCGGCTTTGGGCCCCGGGCCGCAGCAGCCCAGGGGAGGCGCAGCTGCAGAGCTCACAGCCCCTCCTGGGTTCCACCTGGACACTCTGGAACACGAATCCCCATCCCATATTCTCTCTGCGGTTGCTCTTTCCATGTTCCCTGTCTCGTTCCCGTATTCCCACCCTCAGTCCTTCCTTTCCGGTGCTCTCAGGGTCGTTCCCGGTGCTCTCAGGGTCGTTCCCAGTGCTCCCAATATCACTCCCAGTGCCGCGCGGGGCTGAGCCGCTTTGAAACCCCCCCGGGGCAGAGCGCGGCTGCTTTTGCGTGTCGGCACCTGCCCGGGCCGGGCTGGGAGCAGAGGAGGAGAGGCAGAGGAGGAGGAGGAGGAGGAAGAAGAGGAGGAGCGGAAGGAAGAGGAGCAGTAGAACCGCGCTGGTTTCCGCTCCAGCTTCCCCCACCCGCTCGGGCCGCAGCTCACCTGGCTCCGGCAGCATCGCCCCACCACCTCCGGAACCCGCAGGTGAGCGGGGTGGGGGAGCTCGCCCCAAATCCATCGCGGGGGGAGGGTCTCCGGGAGGGTTTTTCTGCGGGGCAGGGGTTGTTTGGATCTTGCAGTACTCCAAAGCCGAGCCGGAAATGCCTCTGGAGGGATCTTGGCGGAACCCACGTGGCGATCGCCCGGTACCGGCGGGCACAGGGACGATCTCGGGTTTGGGGATCGGGGCGGGAGAGCGGGGGAGAGCGGGGAGAGCGGGGCGCGGGGGGGGGAAGGCGGGAGCCCCGGAGCGAGGAGAGTGCAGAGGGGCGATCCCGGAGCCGGGGGATCGCCGGCAGCCTGGAGGGGTGGCGGAGGCTGGGGATGAGCGAGATCCGGAGCCTCCGAGGCTGAAGGGAGCGCTGACTTCTAGAGCTGCACTTGGGCAGCGGGACCATCAGACCCGATGCGATCACACCTTGTTTTCCCCAAAACCAGGATTTCCCATTCCCAAACCTTTGCCACATGAAGAAAGAGGAGGTCGCGAGGAAGAGGAAGATGGCCTGGGAGCCCCAGTCAGGTGAGGAGGAAGTCAGTGCCCCTTTCCCACTCTCTCCTGCTCCATCTCCCAGCCCAGCACGGCCCCCGGCTACAGGACAGCCCTGCTGCTGACACCGTCCTGCCGGAGATGCACTAGGGAGATCTCCTTGCCCTTCCCTGTGGCACAGAGGCAAATCCCATCCTCTCCTTGTCCTTCCTCCCGCAGGCACTGAGCTGAGGGTGGAGACCAGGGAGGACAAATCCCTGCAGCAGAACCTCATGAAAGAGGCCATTTTGAGTGGCCCCACAGCACAGGAATCCAACGGGGAGGAAAATCCCCGGAGATCCCACACAAAGAGGGGCTGCAAACGCAGCCCGGGGAGGTCAGAGGAGGAAAGATCCACCCTGGGCCAGGATGGCAGCCAGAGCTCAGAGCTGGGGGTCCCCGAGCAGCTTCATGATGGGGAGAAGTCTTACAGGTGTGGGGAATGTTCGAAGAGCTTCAGCCGAAGCTCAAACCTGATCCGCCACCAAAGGATCCACACAGGAGAAAGGCCCCGTGAGTGTGGGGAGTGTGGGAAGAGCTGCAGAGACACCTTTGACTTGATCAACCACCAGAGGAGCCACACAGGGGAACGGCCATACGAGTGTGGGGAATGTGGGAAGAGCTTTCAGAGAAGCTCCACTCTTCTGCAGCATCAGCGGACACACACAGATGAGAGGCCCTATGAGTGTCCCGAATGTGGGAAGAGGTTTCAGACAAGCTGCCATCTCCTCAGTCACGAGCGGATTCACACTGAGGAGAGGCCATTCCGCTGCCCTGACTGCATGAAGGGCTTCAAACATAACCCCGACCTCATCAAGCACCGGCGCATCCACACCGGGGAGAAGCCCTACGAGTGTCCCGAGTGTGAGAAAAGATTCACCCAGAAGTCGAACCTGATTGTCCACAAGAGGACCCACACCGGCGAGAGGCCCTACGATTGTGGGCAATGTGGGAAGAGATTCAGCCAGAGCTCTGAACTAATGCATCACCTGAGGATCCACTCTGGGGAACGGCCCTACGAGTGTGGCAAATGTGGGAAGAGCTTCAGTCGGAGCTACCACCTGATGATGCACCAGAGGAGCCACACTGGGGAGCGGCCCTACGAGTGTGGGGAGTGCCAGAAGAGGTTTCAAAGCAGCTCAGATCTCATCGTACATCAGCGGATTCACACAGATGAGAGGCCCTTCCGCTGCTCTGACTGCGGGAAGGGCTTCAAGCACAACTCCACCCTCGTCAGCCACCGGCGCATCCACACTGGGGAGAGGCCCTACGAGTGTCCCAGCTGTGGCAAGAGCTTCAGCCAGAGGTCAGCCTTGACCCAACACCAATGGAGGCACCACTATGGCAGCCCTGTGAGTGCCCCAAATGTGGGAAGAGCTTTGTGCGCTGCTCCAGCTCCATCCCCCGTGGGAGGATCTGCACTGGATGATTCCCAATGACCCCTGGTAGGCAGAACCCCGCTGATCCATGGTGCTGGTAATCCTTAGGTGATCCATGTTGGGAAGACACCTTGGTGAGGAACTCCACATCCTCCTGGCTCCGTGTGGGCACCCGGACACATCCACAGACCAACATCAGAAATCCCTTGTGGAGAGCAGATATGCCAACATCTGACCCCAGAAAAATGTCACTTTTTGCATCTTCTGGTGGCTTTAATCAACTCTGGATGGCCTAACAGGTCTTCTGCAACATAAATCCATTCTTTTAGTTTTCCCTGGCCCACGGCTGCCTTTCACCTCTAAATGGGGACGAACTGGGGCAAAACCCCTGATTTTGGAGACAGTGGGATGGAAATCCCTCCAAATAGGCTCTTCCCACCCACCTAAGCCCATGGATGCTCTGCTGGCAGGGACATGTAAGTAATTTTGTTTTGGCCTTGATTTTCTTTTCTGTTCATCCCTTTGAAACCTCTGAAACTGGGGTAAAAATAAAGACGTTGAACTAAGGCATGGATGGAGGCATGGGAGGACAATGACATGGGTGGGGACAAGGGGGGATGCAGCTTTGGTTATTCTTTGTCTTGGTCCTGGGCAGCTGGGGCGCCCGGCTAGCAGCGCTGCCTTTCGGTGAGTCCGAGGCTGTCGCATGTGTGGAGCTCTAGAGCTGAGACTCCGCGTGGGTTTGCCGTCTTCATAGCCACACTCTGAGAGGAGACAAAGGGAGAGAGAAGGCACACCATTGTCCCGTGTGGCTGCAGCGGTGGTCGCAGCAGCTGTCCCCCAGCGCGCGCGTGGACAAAATGGCGATTGGAACAAAGCGAGCATTGGGTTAAATAGGGGGTGGGCAGACAGGGGCGGAAGCCCCCCTCACCCAGTGGGGACAGACAACAGGGGAGTAACGCAGACCATTGCAACCTACGGGAGCATTAGAGAGGTGGGTACAGGGTTCTGGGACAAACAGGATTACAAGGATGGGGTGACTGACACGGAACTTTCAGGAATGAGCAGGGGGTGGCTATAAGATTGACATGTAAGAGCCCCTATGGCGGACAGCTTGGGGCACACCACTGTGAGGGGGAAATAGGGGTACATAGAACCGACTAACTAACATTTATTAAAATCCCTAACTGAACCAACCCGGCATGCAACAGGGGGACATGGAAATAGATGGGGACATGGGCACACAGACATGGAGAGTGACATGGGTGTGATGCCCTAAGTTTTAGTTTTCATATTTTTCAGATTCTGTACTGCCTTGGTGTGTAACTCTGAACTTTGTTTTAATTGTTAGTATATTTCTCTTCATAGGGTAGTTAGACAAAACGATCCTTTTCCTGCTTGAGAAACCAAGGACAACCATTACAGTCTCAGGCCCAAAAAGCATACACAACAGTGAATTGAAGGGAGGAAACAAGGAGGATGGGACTTCATAACCTGAAGCTGTAATTGGACAATTAGCCCCAGAATGTAAATGGTTCTTTACCAAACCATTACTTATGAGTGTGAAAAACTTATAAAAGTGTGAAAACTCATGACCTGTGGTCCATCTTGGGTAGAGGCCCGGTCAGGCTCTTGTACTGCCCAAGGTATATCCTTTAAAGGCCTTTTCATAAATACCTACTTTATTCGTTTAACTCTGTCTGACCTCTCTTCCAGGTGAGCCTCTCATAGGCATCAGTTCTGGCACCCCATGAAGAGACAGAAGGCATCTGGAAAACCCCCTGGACCAGAGGAACACCTCGCTGCCCCCCCAATCCTGCCAGCACTCCCATGGTGCCCCAGCTGCAGTACTGAAGGCCGAGAATCCTTGGGGGCACAGAGGCACTGAATGAATAACTGAATAAAGGGGGAATTCTGTTTTAGCACCTGAGTTCGGTGTTAGGAGATCTCTTGTAGTTTTGTTAATGTGGAAGGACCCTAGGGGGTCCAGGTGGAGTTGCTTTACATTCACTCTCCGTGTCATCCACTAGAGTAAGAGAGGACACTCTCTGGAAAAGCGCCTTTAGTGGTAAGCAGTGGCCTGAGGCCAGGGGTGGTGCTGTAGGTTAGCTCCTGTGCTATGGATCCAAAGCTTGTGAGTTCTAATGCTGCATCTTAATTCTTGCTTGCTCTTTCGCTCTATCTCTCGCTGGTTCTTTTGATCTCCGCGGACTTTCCTACTCGTAAGTGTTAAGATGGGGTATGCATTCTTCTGTGATTGTAATAGTAATATCCCAAGAAACAGTCCTCTGGGGTTAGTATTGAAAAACTGGCATGAACTAACAGGTGGTAAGTCATTGCTTTTGTGAAAAATGCATATTTTATGATTGGCTTTTCGCAAATACTAAATTGAATACTATATGTATTATGTTATATTGATTAGAAGTGTTGTATTAACATTTTAATAATATAGTAAATGTAGTTTTGTAATTAAAATTAAGCTTTAGTAGTTAAAATAGAAATTATGTGTGTAAGGTATTCTTTTAATTAGCTCAAGAAAAGGAGAAGATAATCAAAAAAATTCTTCACACAGGTATAACAATTACAGAAACCCATAAATTTTCCAGAGAAGAGGAGTTTATGGTTTTCCTTATCAACAGAAACGAACTTCTTCAAGCTGGACTTAGACTGGAAGGCGCCTGGGGATTACAGAAAATTTCTTGACAAGTACCAGATGGATTTTTTGTTTTAAATAAAATATATGCATATTCATAAAGTGTTTTGTATATGCAACAGATTACTCTTCTTAAGGAGTAAATTTTCTTTTAACGGGGTCTTTTTCCTGGCTCACTTTTGTCCAGAAAGAGGTACCCAGCCCGGGCTGTAACTCTTTGCTGTTATTGTTTCATTAATTGTCCTAACTCTAATTGTTTAACCTTTATTACTACATTTGCATTATTTTTATAACCATTCTATTTTTATTAAACTTTTCTAAATTTTTTGAAACAAGTGATTGGCGTTTATAACACTTTTTAAACCCAGACTTATCAGGCTCTCAGAAAAGATGTGGCCAGCGTACGAACTAGACAACGATGAGACGTGGCCTGAATTCGGTAGTTTCGGTAAGAAGTTAATGTGAAGTTTAATATCCCGCATATGGGAGGACAAATATTCCGTCATCTTAGAATATGCTAGGCTTTTTATGGTATTAGCATGTCAGCAAAGGCCATCAGCAAACAAAAAGGAACAGCATATATTGGTTTTGAAGAAGAAAGAAGGGAAAAGTAAAAAAGAACAGTCGATATTGAGCAGTGGACGTAAAGATAAGGAGGAGGCGCAGTTAGACCTCTTCGCCTCTGATCTGAAGGCATACTCATGGCAGGCCCAGGCGGGGCTCCTCCACCACCAGTGCCACCCCCGGCGGTGCCACTGCCGTCCGAGCATGTGGGGGTGGGATGGGGGGGCATGCCCCTACCGTGCTCCCAGCCAGTGGAAGAGGAGAGCAGGGGAGGGCTCCGGCAGCCACCACCCCCACTGCCATGGCTCTCCGCTCCAGCTGAGTCTCCCCTTCCATCCCCACTCGCTCCTGGGGGGGCGAGGTTAGGGGGGCAGAGCCTTTTGCGGAGAGGGGATCGCCCCATGGAGGGAGTGGTGCTTCTTCCGCTCACAGGCCCATGAGTTTCCATAGCAAGCCCGAACACTGCGGAGCTGGCTCAGGAGATGACATCTTCACAGCGAGCAGGCACACAGCCCAGCTTCCACCATGGTGTAAGTTATGCTTAGTGCTTTCTAGAATTGGGATTGGTCGAAGCAGATGTACTACTCCAGCAGAGTCAACAGAGCCAGACAGCTCTTGCTCAAGTAACTCCGAGGAGGAGAATGAGGTTATTGCTGCCCCCAAGCAAGCAAAGGAGGGGAAAGATAGCTAAAAGGGCCATTAAAGAACCCCCATAGCGAAACGTACTAGGTCAAAAAAGAAAAAAGGAGAAGAACCGGTTTTGCAAGCCCCATTGCAGCAGGCAGTCAGCAACCAGGGTCCAATCTGTGTAAAGGTTCCATACTCCCTTATCGAGTTGGAACAGTGGAAAACTACTGTGGGGAAATATAAAGAGAATCCAGATAAGGTAGCAAAATTAGTAGAAAGGGCAATTAACTCACAAAACCCTGACTGGGCTGATTTGAACTCTATGTCAGACACATCACCCGATCCCACTGAGAGACAAATGGTCAATAAAGCGATTACATCAGTAGAGGCTAGCATAGCAAATTAGTTGCTTCAAGGCACCATTACACAGATATTTCCCCTAGAAAATCCAGGTTGGGATCTAAATATACCAGAACATATGGCAAGGTTAAAACAATATCAAAGTCTTGTGGTATATGGGTTAAAACATGGTGTCCCTAAAGCTATAAATTGGTCAAAGACTTACAAAGTAAGGCAAAATTATGATGAATCACCCACTGATTTTTTTAAGCAGATTAAGAGAAACTGCCATCAAATATACAGATCTAGACCATGAATCAGCTGATGGTAAAGCACATCTAGTTCTCTTATTTATGGCTCAAGCTGCAAATGATATAAGAAGAAAGCTGCAAAAGAGGGAGTTTGAGACATAGATAAATTGGTAGAGGTGGCCTGGAAGGTATTTCAAGACAGGGGCCCAACTGAAAGAGTTAAATCCCAATCTGGTAAGAAGGCAACTCAGGAAAAGTCATCTAAGAAAACATCCCCTATGGAGAAAGATCAGTTTATTGTAAAAAATGGGTACATTGGAAGAATGACTTTCCAGCGCTGAAAGAAAAGTCCCCAGTTCCCCAGCTCCCAGTAGTACAAAGCTCTAGCAGGTCAAGTTTGAAGTGATGTGGACCGAAGGCTAGCCCCTCAGTGGAGCCTTCGGTTATAGCTAAACTGGAGAATGATGACACTGAATTTTTAGTAGATACTGAAGTGGCATGTTCTGTGTTAAATACCTTAGAAGGGAAGCCAAGTCATGATACTGCACATGTTGCTGGGGCAACCGGGGTAAACGAAACTTGGCCTTTTCCCAACCTTTAAAATTTAAACTGGGAAAGCACTGGGTAACCCATCAATTCCTCTATATGCCTAACTCCCCTAAACCATTGCTAGGGAGGGATTTATTAGAAAAATTGGAAGCAGAAATGTTGGAATCCTGGATGCTGAGAATTTTAGACATTCTGTGCTGAAAGGGACAAACCCACAAGAGAACACTGCATTTGACCTGAGGCTGTGGAGAAGACTTTAAAAATTGATAGTACTGGGATTACTGGGTATATAGTTGGTTAGAAGTGTGGAATATCACAGGGTGGAAAACTTTGGGGTTCTAAAATATAGAAATAAACATGAAGCAAGAGGGAGGTTTTAGGGTGGAGACAAGTTGTTCTTTTTTACCTTCTTCCTTCTTCATGGGTTTGAGTGATGTTTTGTGATTGGACAGAAAGGTCCACATTGCGGGCTTCGGGGGATCAGTTATTGGGTTAAAAGGGAAAATAATCTAGGTGTCTTTTTTTAATTGGATAGTTTAGTTTTAAAAGACCTTGTAACAAGAGTTTGTTAGCCATTTTGTGCCTTGCTAATGAAAAGCTGTCAAATTCATGGTTGTGAGACTGTTTCACTGATAAGAAATAATAAACACCTGAGTCTGAACATGGAATGCCGTCTCAAGTGCCTTCAATCCCAACCTCGAGAAACTGATACAGAAATTAAATTTTAAAATGAAAAGGGTGTAAGAGTTGTAATTCCTGAATCTAAATTTATCCAAGTTGCTGCACTTTTTATACAGGAAAAATATGGTGAAATTCCCACTTTGAGAAGTTGAGAATGCAGTAAGTCCAATAGGGTGGGCCACTGACATGCCAGGAAGATCCAAACAAACAGAATCAGTGAATATTGCATTCAAACTAGGAGCCACACCAGTAAGTAAAAAACAATACCCTTTGAAATTTGAAAACCATAAGGGATTAGTATCTGTAATTGAAAAACTCCTTCAACACAGGTTACTAGTGCAATGTGAGCCCAAATACAACACCGCCATCTTAGCTGTTAAAAAAGCAGATGGCAAAAGTTATCGATTAGCACAAGATTTGGGAGCAATTAACAAATTACAGAGGACATAGTGTCACCTGGGGGGGGTCACATGGCCTCATGCTGGGTGTCACCAGAGGCATCCTGGTGGCAGTGTCCCCACAGGTGTGGCAACATTGTCCTCTGATGTGTGTCCTGGTGGCATCATGTCCTCATCCCCTGCCATGGCTCCTGTGTGTGTCCTCTCTGTGTGTCCCTGTCCTGCCCCGTGTGACCCCTGTAAGTCCCTGTCCCCTTCCATGTGTCCCAGTCCCTTCCACGATGTTCCTGTCTCCCGACCCCTGTGGGGCCCAAGTCCCAGAGGTCCTGAGGCCATGTTCTGCAGGGTGTTGCTGCATCCCTCAGGATGTTCGCGTGGCTGCTCCTGGTGCTGAGCGTCTGCGCCCGCCCCACCATAGGTAGAGACATGACATGACACCCTGTGACACCCCACGACATCCCACAACACCCTTTGTCCTCTGATTTTGGGTCCACCCCCATCCATTTTGTGTCCATTCCACCTCTTTTGGGTTCCACATCAAACCACCCCAAAATCCCTCAAAATTCCTCACCCACAATGTCCACCTCCTGGACCCCCCACAGGCACTCGGCCACGGAGCTGTCACTGGTGCATCACAAAATCCATGAAAACCACACCAAAAGCCATCAAGATCCCCTAAAATGTTCACCCATGACATCCATGCACCCCCCCTGGGCCCCTGCCCCGGGCACTTGGCCACAGAGCCATCACTGGTGACATCAAGCTGCAGGATCTGCAGGGTGTCCCCAAGGATGGCTGTGGCTGCCGCCTCCAGCAGCCCCTGCCACAACAGGTGGCCAGGACTGCAACACCAAAAATCAGTCAGAGATCCAAAACATTCATCAGGGATCCCAAAAACCTGTCAGGGATTCCAAAATCCCACGCTGGGGACAATCCAGGAGCGTCCGCCCCCTCTCCTCCCAGTATTTCCCCTCCTGCCTTGGGGACAACTGGGGACACCCCCCTCACCATCCACTAGAGTCCTCCCTTTCCCTCCCATGCTGGGGACAATTCCGATCCCCCCTCCCCTTTTGTGGTGACCGCCCTTTCGCTCATGTGTTGGGGACATTAGAGGACAACTCCCCTTACCCTCCCATGTTCTGCACATCCTGGGGTGTCCCTTAACGAGTTGGGGACAACCCCAGGATGTCCCTCCTCACCCTCCTCGACTTGGAGACATTTGGGAACAACCCCCTCACCCAGGTATCATTTCTAGAAGTCCCTGGTCAGCTGTACAGCCAGAGCCAGGCTGATGCCCAAGGAGCAGATGGTGACAAGGACAGTGCGAGCCGGGGGCGCGGCCATGGTGTCACCTCCTTGCCCTGGATCAGTGCTCATGTGGCACCGGGACTGGGGACAGGACGGGAGGGAACAAACGGAGGTGACGCCCTGAGATCCCCCCAATGCGGGGGGCACAAAGGGGGAATCCCCCTTTAGCTGCCTTCGGGGGTGGCAGAGATTTGGGGACATTCCTGTGGACAACACAAAGTGTGGGGTCGGCCCCCACTTTCACCTGGGGACCCTAAATCTGCTCCTCCTTCCCATCTCAGTGGACTTTGGAAACCACAAAATTTCACCCTCCCTCTCCTGAAGATCCCAAATTTTCCCCTTCCCTACCTCGTGGGACCCTGGGGACCCCAAATCTTTCCCTCCTCATGCAGCCAAAGCGAGCTCCAGGACCGGACACCAGGACCATGCAGACCAGGCTCTGAGCTCCAGTACTGAGCACCGAGGACCCCTGGTTCCCCCCGGGGCTCCCCCCATGGCCCCAGGATGACCCATCTGGGCCCCACGCCCGGTCCTGGCAGGTACCAAGCCACGCGGGGGGATCCCTATGCCCACCCCTACCCCAAAAATCATCCCTGGAGAAGGAAATTTGGGGTCCCCAAGAGACCCCACAGGGTGGGGAGAAGGTTGGGGGTCCCCCATAGATTCCTGACAAGGGTGAACTGGGGGATCCTGGGTGGATTTCGAGGGTTTTTGGGGGTGGGATCCCAAAACTTCAGGGGTGTCCCTGAGCCCCAGGTGGGCACTTGAGCCCCGGAGCGATTCCCTGGGGTTTTGGGGGAGGAGAGGACTCGAAACTAGGGCAGGTCCCCAAGCCTCCAACCCATCCATAGGGGTGCTCATGTGGCTTCCCACCGAAGCACCACGCAAGAACCGCTGAGTTATTTGCATAACCCCCTAAAAAAACCTAAAAAGAAGAGAAAGGAAAGAGGAGGAAGAGAGAAGGAGGAAAGGGAAATGGATAAAAGGACTGGGAGGAACAGGAGGAAGAGGTGGAGAGGGAGGAAGAGCAGCAACAGAACCATGCGGTTCCCCCACCTGCCTGCTCAGGCTGCAGCTCCCACAGATCTGGCAGCATGGCCCCGCCACCCTGCCCCAGAACCCGCAGGTGAGCGAGGAGAGGGACCTCGCCCAAATCCATTGCGGGGGTCTCGGGGAGGGGTTTTTGGCAGGGCAGGGAATGTTTGGATCTTCCAGAACTCCCAAGCTGAGGCGGAAATGCCCCTAAAGGGATTTTGGGGGGGTCCCATGTGGTGGATCACCTGGTACCAGCAGGCAGAGGAGCAATATCGGGTTTGGGGATCCCCAGGAGAGCCGGGGTGGAACGTGGGAGCCCTGAAGCAGGGACAGCACAGAGGGGTGATCTCGGAGCTGGGGACCTCCGGCACCCCTGGAGGCATAGGGGAGGCTGGGCTGGAGATGAGCGAGCAGCATCTGGGCCCTGTGAAGCTGAATGGGCCGCTGACTTCAAGAGCTGCACTTGAACTGTGGGACCATCAAACCCAATACTCAGCCCTTGTTTTTTCCCAAACCAGGATTTGCCATTCCCAAACTCTGGCCCGATACAGGAGGAGGAGGCTGTGAGGAAGAGGAAGATGGCCCGGGACACCCAGGCAGGTGAGGAGGAAGTCAGTGCCCCTTTCCCCCTCTCTCCTGCTCCATCTCCCAGCCCAGTATGGCCCCTGGCTGCAGGACAACCCCGCTGCCGACAAAGTCCTACCAGGGACGCACTGGGGGGGGATCTCCTTGCCCTTCCCTCTGGCACAGAGGCAAATCCCATCCTCTCCTTGTCCTTCCTACCCCAGGGAAGAAGCTGAGGATGGAGACCAGGGAGGACAAATCCCCACAGCAGAACCTCCTGGAAGAGGCTGTTTTGAGTGGCTCCACAGTGCAGGCATCCAACAGGGAGGAAAAGCCCTGGAAATCCCACACGAGGAGCTGCAAACAGAGATCACAGGGATCCGAGGAGGAAAGACCCACCCTGGGCCTGGGAGGCAGCTGGAGCTTGGAGCTCGGGGTCCATGAGCAGCTTCACAATGGGGAGAAGCCCCACAAGTGCTCGGATTGTGGGAAGAGCTACAGCTAGACATGCTACCTGATCTACCACCAAAGAAGGCACACTGGGGAGAGGCACTATGAGTGTCCTGAGTGAACGAAGAACTTCTCACAAAGCTCTAATTTGACCAAACACCAAAGGAGCCACCATTAAGGGAAGCCCTTGTAAGAGACAGTCCGAAATTCCCCTCATTTTTGCCTCACAATCATCACAATGGCAGAGACTAAGATCCTCAAGACCCCAGTTGAAGTTCTGGCCTGGTTGAGGTGGATGCTCGGCAACTGATTGTAGGTGTGTTTGCTGTGTCCTCATGCTGCACTGCTTCCAGCAGGGCCTGGCAAGAAGCGGCTGGACCATCGAGGATTTCATCTCTCCGTTTGGTAGCTATATCCTGCCCCCTCTTTCTCTCTCTCTCTCTCTATCCTTTATTTCCTTTCTAAATCCTTTTATCGCTTTTCCTGTTGGCACTCAATAAAGGTGCATTTGTTGTGATTAAACTGATGGTCCCCCGCTGTTTGCCTTTTGCACTTTTGGGATCGGTAAATGAACCATCATGACACCCCGCCTGTCCTAGCAGATCGTGACAGCCCTGCAAGCGCCCCAAGTGCAGGAAGAGCTTTGTGCGCTGCTCCAGCTCCATCCCCCATGGGAGGATCTGTGCTGGATGATCCCCAGTGACCCCTGGTGGGCAGAGCCCCACTGGTCCATGATGCCAGTGGCTGGGGGGCTCCAATTCTTCCTGACTCCCTGTGCTCTTGATTTTCTTTTCATTACTCTGTCCTTTTAAAAGCAAAACTGAGGTTAAAATAAAGATGTTGAACTAAATAATGGATGAAGACATGGTGCAGGCATGGCTATGGACACTGACATGTAGGGATCTTTCAGGGGATGTGGGGAATGCTGGGTGTGAGGGACTTGAAGGTTATTTAGGGCTTCAGGCACCCCAGGCCAAGCAGTTCCTGCTGCATTGTGAGACCCTGGCAGAGGTTGTGGGGAAGCTGGTCAAGGACCCCCTGCCCTAGAACTGTCCCCATATCCCCCCATCCCAATTCCCAGTGCCCCTATGCAGATTCTCCCTCTCCCCGCTGTCCCCCCCCTCACCCCCCTGCCAGTTCCCTTGTCACCCCACTCCTGATCCCGTCCTGCTCCTATCCCAATCCGGATCCCATTCCAGGTCTCATTCCCTGTCCATGTTTCATATTCTCTGTCTGGTTGGCGTTCCCATATTGCCAGTCCCATATTCCCTGTCCTGTTCTCTATTCCCGGTCTAGCTCCCGTTCTCATACTTCCACTTCTATATACCCTCTCCTGTTCCCATATTCCCATCCCTGGGCCCAGTCCTATTCCCGTTTCTGATCCTGGTCCCATCTTCCTATTCCCGATCCCATAATCTGTCTGTGGTTGCTGTTTCCATATTCTATGTCCCGTTCCCATATATCCCACCCCGTCTCGTTTCCAGATCCATTCCCAGTCCCCGTCCCATTCCCCCATTCCCGGTCCCCCACTCCCAGTCCCTATCCCCATTCCCGCTCCCTGTCCCCATTCCCGGTCCACCTTCCCGCTCCCTGTCCCCATTCCCGCTCCCTGTCCCCATTCCCTGTCCCCCATTCCCGCTCCCATTCCCTGTCCCCATTCCCGCTCCCCGTCCCCATTCCCACTCCCTGTCCCCATTCCCTGTCCCCGCTCCCTCTCCCCATTCCCGCTCCTTCTCCCCGTTCCCTCTCCCCATTCCCTGTCCCCATTCCCGTTCCCTCTCCCCATTCCCTGTCCCCATTCCCGTTCCCTGTCCCCATTCCCTGTCCCCATTCCCGCTCCCTGTCTCCTCTCACCGGACGCCGCCGCCGTCGCTCCCGCCCCCCCCGGCCCTCACGTGACCGAGGAAACCCCCGCGCTGCTCCCTCCCACCAATCCCAGCGCGCGATCGCTCCTCTATTTGCATAACCACGCCCTTGACCCTGGCCCCGCCCAGCGCCGGCTGCAGCCGGAACCGGGCGCTGTTTGCTCCCAGTTCCCTCCCAGTGCTCCCAGTAAGAGCGGTGCTGGGAGGGAGAGCGCTCCCAGTTCCTGCCCGGTGCTCCCAGGATCGCTCCTAGGGCCGCGCGGGAAGGGTCCGCGAACCCCCCAGGGCAGAGCGCGGCTGCATTTGGGCATCGGCACCTGCCTGGGCCGGGCTGGGAACGGAGGAGGAGCGGGAGGAAGAGGAGGGACAGAACCACGCTGGTTCCCCTGCCGGTCTCCGGCCCGCCCGCTCAGGCCGCAGCTCCCCCGGCGTCAGTAGGACCGACCCCCCCACACACCCGCCAGAATCCGCAGGTGAGCGGGCAGACGGAGCTCACCCCAAATCTATGCGGGAGGTCTCCGGGAGGGTTTTCTTTGCGGGGCAGGAGATGTTTGGATCTTGCAGGACTCCAAGTCTGAGCAGGAAATGCCCCTGGAGGGATGTTGAGCGATGTCACGTGGTGATCGCCCAGTACTGGCGTGGAGGGGGCAATATCAGGTTTGGGGATCCCCGGGAGAACCGGGGACAACGCAGGGAGGGGAGAGACTGCAGAGGGGTAATCCCGAAGCCAGGGGACCCCCAGCACCCTGGAGGGGTGCAGGCAGCTCGGTGAGCGGACTACTGGATGAGTAGTCCAGGGCCTCCGAGGCTGAGAGAGGCACTGACTTCTCCAGCTGCACTTGGGCAGCAGGACCATCAAATGAAATTGCTCAGCCTTGTTTTCCCCCCAAAACCAGGATTTCCCATTCCCAAACTTTGGCTTGTTGGAGGAGGAGGAGGCTGCGAGGAAGAGAAAGATGCCCTGAGAGCCCAAAGCAGGTGAGAAGGAAGTCACTGCCCCTTTCCCCCTCTCTGCTGCTCCATCTCCCAGCCCTGGCTGCAGGACAACCCTGTGGCCAATGCTGTCCTGCTGGGGGTGGATTGAAGAAATCTCTTTCTCCTTGCCTTCTGCAAGGAGGCAATTCCCATCCTCTCCTTGTCCTTCCTCCCCCAGGCAAGGAGCTGAGGATGGAGACCAGGGAGGACAAATCCCCAGATTTGAGGCAGAACCTCGTGGAAGAGGACGTTTTGAGCGGCTCCACTGCACAGGAATCCAACGGGAAAGAAAAACCCTGGAGATGCTGCACAGGGAGGGGCTGCAAATGCAGATCACAGGGATCCGAGGAGGAAAGACCCACCCTGGGCTGGGGAGACGGCCAGAGCTCAGAGCTGGGGGTCCATGAGCAGGTTCATGATGGGGAGAAGCCCTATGAGTGCCCAGAATGTGGAAAGAGCTTCAGCAAGAGATCCTCCCTGATCTGCCACTGGAGAATCCACATGGGGGAACGGCCCTACGAGTGTGGGCAATGTGGGAAAAGCTTCATCCAGAGCTCTGAACTGATTGTCCACCAGAGGAGCCACACAGGGGAACGGCCCTATGAGTGTGGGGAGTGTGGAAGGAGCTTCAGGACGAGATCCAAACTTACCCGCCACCAGATGATCCACACCGGGGAGAGGCCCTACGAGTGTGATCAATGCGGGAAGAGGTTTCAGACCAGCTCCAATCTCCTCACACATCAGCGGATTCACACAGAGGAGAGGCCCTTCCGCTGCCCCGACTGCGGGAAGGGCTTCAAATACAACTTCCGCCTTGTCACCCACCAGCTCATCCACACTGGTGAGAGGCCCTTCGAGTGTCCCGAGTGTGGGAGGAGCTTCAGGACACGCTCTGAACTGATTGTTCACCAGAGGATCCACACGGGGGAACAGCCCTATGAGTGTGACGAATGCAGGAAGAGGTTTCAGAGCAACTCCCATCTCCTCTTGCACAAGCGGATTCACACAGAGGAGAGGCCCTTCCTCTGCCCCGACTGCGGGAAGGGCTTCAGGTACAACTCCAACCTCATCACCCACCGGCGCATCCACACCGGAGAGAGGCCCCACAAGTGTCCCAAGTGTGGGAAGGGCTTCTCACACAGTGGCAACTTGGCCAGACACCAACGGAGCCACCAGTAAGGGAAGCCCTGTGAGTGCCCTGAGTGCAGGAAGAGCTCCGTGCGCTGCTCTAGTTCCATCCCCCATGGGAGGATCCATGCTGGATGATTCCCAGTGACCCCCAGTGGGCAGAGCCCCAGTGATCCCGTGTTGGGAAGACACCTGCCTGGGAGCTCCACATTGTCCTGGCTCCCTGTGGCCTGAATTTTCTTTTTGTCCCTTCAAATCACTCAAAACTGGGGTAAAAATAAAGATGTTGAACTGAAACATGGATGAGGACATGGTATGGGCATGGCCATGGATGGTATCATGGGGGATCTTCCAGGGGATGTGGGGGATGCTGGGTTCAAGGGAGTTCAGGGTTCCTGGGGGGAACTTGGGGGTTGCTCAGGGCTTTGGGCACCCCAGGCCAAGTGGCTCGGGTTGCGCTGGAAGAGCCTGGTAGAGGTTCTGGCGCACCTGATCAAGTACTCCCTGCCCTGGACCTATCCCCATGTCCCCTCATCCCGACTCGTAGTGTCCCCTGTAGCAGCTGCCCCACTCCCTGCTGTCGCCTCATTTCTCTTTACAGAGAAAACCAAGCCACAACTTTTCCCCAAGGATTTACTGGGAAAGGCAGTGAGAAGCCTCAGGGAGAACAGGAGAAAACAATTCTTACCTGCTCCTGTGTTTGTCCCACATGGAATGTGGTATGGAGATTGTTTACCTGGAGATGATTGCTTGATTGGATTCTGGTGAAGGTTGTTTGGGTTCAATGACTAATCGGATCCAGTTGTGTCTTGGACTCTCAGCAGAGTCAAGACTTTGTTATGGTAGATATGGTAAGTTAGAAAGTATGCAGAATAGTATAGTATATCTTTAAATAGTATATTAATGTACTATAGTATAGTTTTAATAAAGCAAGTGTTTAGCATTCCAAAGCCTTCTGATCTGGAGCCAGAGATCATAATTTCCCTGTGTTGGGTTCATCCTCGTTCTGATACCCTGCTGTCACTCCCCTTCCCCCCACCTGTTCTTGTGTCTCCCCTATCCTGGTGCTATCCTGCTCCCATCCCAGTTTGGATCCCATTCTTGGCCCCTGTCCCGTATTCCCAGTCCTAGTCCCCACTTCCCAGTCCCATTCCTGGTCCCTGTTCCATATTCCCTGTCCCATTCCCTATCCCTGTCCCCATTGCCGCTCCCATCTCGTATTCCTGGTCCAATTTTCGGTCCCTGTTCCCATTCCCGGTCCCATTCTTAGTCCCTGTACCCATTTCTGGTCCCTTTCTCCATTCCTGGTCCCTGTCCCATATTCCCAGTCCCATTCCTTTGGGCTGCCTCTCGCATGGGGCCCTGAGGGCTCCAGAGCTCGGGCTGGCTGTGCCACACGAACCCCTCAGCCCTGCTGCTGTCCTTGGCCAGCTGCAGAGAGCACAAGGCTTTGGGCATTTCTCAGAGGCCCCCAGCTGGCCAGAGCAGCCCCTCCTGCCAGCACCCGCTGTGCCTCAGAGCCCTCCCTCATGCTGGGGCCGTGGAGGGGACATGGGCCTGGAGGAGGCTCCTGCTCCTGAGACAGGAGCAAGGCTGCAGCTCCCGGCTTTGGGCCCCGGGCCGCAGCAGCCCAGGGGAGGCGCAGCTGCAGAGCTCACAGCCCCTCCTGGGTTCCACCTGGACACTCTGGAACACGAATCCCCATCCCATATTCTCTCTGCGGTTGCTCTTTCCATGTTCCCTGTCTCGTTCCCGTATTCCCACCCTCAGTCCTTCCTTTCCGGTGCTCTCAGGGTCGTTCCCGGTGCTCTCAGGGTCGTTCCCAGTGCTCCCAATATCACTCCCAGTGCCGCGCGGGGCTGAGCCGCTTTGAAACCCCCCCGGGGCAGAGCGCGGCTGCTTTTGCGTGTCGGCACCTGCCCGGGCCGGGCTGGGAGCAGAGGAGGAGAGGCAGAGGAGGAGGAGGAGGAAGAAGAAGAAGAGGAGGAGCGGAAGGAAGAGGAGCAGTAGAACCGCGCTGGTTTCCGCTCCAGCTTCCCCCACCCGCTCGGGCCGCAGCTCACCTGGCTCCGGCAGCATCGCCCCACCACCTCCGGAACCCGCAGGTGAGCGGGGTGGGGGAGCTCGCCCCAAATCCATCGCGGGGGGGTCTCCGGGAGGGTTTTTCTGCGGGGCAGGGGTTGTTTGGATCTTGCAGTACTCCAAAGCCGAGCCGGAAATGCCTCTGGAGGGATCTTGGCGGAACCCACGTGGCGATCGCCCGGTACCGGCGGGCACAGGGACGATCTCGGGTTTGGGGATCGGGGCGGGAGAGCGGGGGAGAGCGGGGAGATCGGGGCGCGGGGGGGGAAGGCGGGAGCCCCGGAGCGAGGAGAGTGCAGAGGGGCGATCCCGGAGCCGGGGGATCACCGGCAGCCTGGAGGGGTGGCGGAGGCTGGGGATGAGCGAGATCCGGAGCCTCCGAGGCTGAAGGGAGCGCTGACTTCTAGAGCTGCACTTGGGCAGCGGGACCATCAGACCCGATGCGATCACACCTTGTTTTCCCCAAAACCAGGATTTCCCATTCCCAAACCTTTGCCAGATGAAGAAAGAGGAGGTCGCGAGGAAGAGGAAGATGGCCCGGGACACCCAGGCAGGTGAGGAGGAAGTCAGTGCCCCTTTCCCACTCTCTCCTGCTCCATCTCCCAGCCCAGCATGGCCCCCGGCTACAGGACAGCCCTGCTGCTGACACCGTCCTGCCGGAGATGCACTAGGGAGATCTCCTTGCCCTTCCCAGTGGCACAGAGGCAAATCCCATCCTCTCCTTGTCCTTCCTCCCCCAGACAAGGAGCTGAGGATGGAGACCAGGGAGGACAAATCCCCACAGCAGAACCTCATGAAAGAGGCTGTTTTGAGCGGCTCCGTGGTGCAGGAATCCAATGGGGAGGAAAAGCCCTGGGGATCCCGTACGAGGAGGGGCTGCAAAAGCAGAGCACAAGGATCTGAGGAGGAAAGACCCACTGTGGGCCCGGGAGGCAGGCAGACCTCAGAGCTGGGCGTCCATGAGCAGGTTCACGATGGGGAGAAGCCCTATGAGTGCCCAGAATGTGGGAAGAGCTTCAGCAAGAGATCCTCCCTGATCTGCCACTGGGTAATCCACATGGGAGATCGGCCGTATGAGTGTGGGCAGTGTGGGAAGAGCTTCAGGAGGAGCTCTCACATGACTGTCCACCAGAGGTGCCACACTGGGGAGAGGCCCTATGAGTGTCCCGAATGTGGGAAAAGCTTCAGCAAGCGCTCCAACCTGATCTACCACCAGAGGATCCACACTGGGGAGAGACCCTACGAGTGTGATGAGTGCAGGAAAAGGTTTCAGACCAGCTCCCATCTCCTCCAGCATCAGCGCATTCACAGAGATGAAAGGCCCTTCTGCTGCCCCGACTGCGGGAACAGCTTCAAGGACAAGTCTTGCCTTGTCAGGCACCGGCGCATGCACACTGGGGAGAGGCCCTATGAGTGTGATCAATGCAGCAAGACGTTTAAGACCAGCTCCCATCTCCTGCTGCACCAGCGCACTCACACAGATGAGAGGCCCTTCCTTTGCCCTGACTGCGGGAAGGGCTTTCAGCGTAACACCCACCTCACCAGCCACCGGCGCATCCACACCAGGGAGACGCCCTATGAGTGTCCCGAGTGTGGCAAGAGATTCCGGCACAGCTCAGCCTTGACCCAACACCAACGGAGCCAGCACTAAGGGAACCCATGCGAGTGCCATGAGTGCAGGAAGAGCTCCGTGCGCTGCTCCAGCTCCATGCCCTGTGGGAGGATCCTCACTGGATGATCCCCAGTGACCCCCGGTAGGCAGAGCCATGGTGATCCATGGTGCCAGTGATCTGTGTTGGGAAGACATCTGCCTGGGGGCTCCACATCCTCCTGGCTCTCTATGGACACCTGCAGACATCCACGGACCGACATCCGAAATGCATTGTGTAGAGACGATTTGTCCACTCCTGACCCCAGAAAAAAATCACTTTTTGCATCTTCTGGTGGCCTTAAGTAGCACTGGATTGTCTTGGAGGTCTTCTCCATCATAAATCCATCTTTTTAATTCTGTCTGGCCTACAGGCATCTTCCACAGCCAAATGGGGAGGGACTGGGGCAAAACCCCTGATTTTGGAGATGGGTGGAAACCCCTCCAGAAAAGGTTCTTTCCACCCACTGAAGCACATGGATGCTCTGCCACCAGGGATACATAAATCATTTTGATTTGGCCTTGAAACAAAAAGGTTTCTGTTCATCCCTTTCAAAGCCCTGAAACTGGGGTAGAAATAAAGGCATTGAACTATGGCATGGATGGGGACATGTGGGGGACAATGCCATGGGCATAGTGGGGCCGTGAGCAGACATGGACATAGACGGGAATGTGTGGGAATTGGCGGAACACATACATGGATGGGGACATGGGAGACTTGGATGGGGACATAAACAGGGACAGCATCAGTGCCACCACCTGTACCACTACAGTGCCAGCACTACAGCACCTTCATCTTGGCCAATGCAAAGCACTGCCCGATGCAGTTCCTGCCACCACATCCCCACTGTCACCACCACGGTATCCTGAATGTCACCACCCATCAGGGTGGGGTGGGGACATTATTCAGCTGGTGGCAAGCGGCCTGGAAGTGAGTGACAGCCACCAGGGTGTCCCAGGGCCACCATACTTAGGGGACCTCAACCATCCCTGGGGACAGGCTGGGGACAAGGCAAGGGTCAGTGTCACCTGGGTGGTCACGTAGCCCTGCACTGGGTGTCAACAGAGGCATCCTGGTGGCAGCATCCACACAGATGTGGCGACATTGTCCCCTGATGTGTGTCCTGGTGGCATCGTGTCCCCTCCCCTCTGTATGTCCTCATCCCCCACTGTGGCTCCCTGTCACCCCTCTTTGTGTCCCTGTCCTGACCTGTGTGTCCCTGCCACCCCTCTGTGTGTCCCTGTCCTGTGCCATGTGTCCCTGTCCTCTTCTGTGTGTCCCTGTCCCTCTCCCTGTGTCCCTGCCCTCACCCCTGGTGGGGCCAAAGTCCCCGAGGTCTTGGGGTTGTCCTGCAGGGTGTCCCCATGTCCCTCAGGATGTTACCATGGCTGCTCCTGGCACTGAGTGTCTGCGCCCACCCTGGCACAGGTAGGTCATGCCACAACACTCTCACACCTTGTGACATCCCATGACATCCCACGACACCCTTTGTCCTCTGATTTTGAGTCCTTCCCCCTCCATTTTGGGTCCATTTCCTCTGCTATGCATCTCACTTCAAACCACCCCAGTACCCCCCAAAATTCCTCAACCATGATGTCCATGCATCCCCCTAGAAGTCCCCCAGGCACTTGGCCATGGAGCTGTCGCTGGTGACATTGAGCCACAGGATCCACAGGCTGTCCCCGAGGGTGGCCCCCAGCTGCCTCTTCCAGTGGCCCCTGCTGCAACAGGTCCCTCATGGTGGCCAGGTCTGCAACCCCAAAAATCAGACAGTGACCCTGAAAATGCATCAGGGATCCCAACAACCCCATTAGAGATCTGCCATCCAAAGACGCCGTGACAGGTTCTGCATACTGGCCAGCACTGTGACCCCAAAAATTCATCACGGATCCCATGCAGTTTCCCCCAGGACAGGTCCCGCATGGTGGCCAGGAGTGGGGATCCCAAAAACCCCAAAAATTCATCAGGGATCTCAAAAATCCATCAGGGATCCCAAAATCCCGTGCTGGGGAAAATCCCAATGTGTCCCTTAAAGAGCTGAGGACAACCCCAGGATGTCCACCCCTCCCTGCCCAGTGTGTCCCCCTCACCCTCCCTGCCTTGGGGACATTTGGGGACACGCCCCTCCCCCAGGTATCGCTTCTGGGGGTCCCTGGCGAGCTGCACAGCCATGACCAGGCTGATGCCCAAGCTGCAGCAGGTGACAAGGACAGTGTGGGCCGGGTGGGTGGCCATAGTCCTCCACCCCAGGCAAAGGCTCTTAACAGGATCAGCGCTCACGTGGCATCGGGATCATGGTCAGGATGGGGGAACAAAGGGGGGTGACACCTCAGGATGCCCCCAAGATGGGGGGATACAAAGAGGGAACCCCCCCTCAGAGTGTGGCAGAGATGAGGGGATATTCCTGGGGGCAGCACAGTGTGGGGTGGCTCCGCTCCCTTCACCTGGGGACCCTAAATCCCCTTCTTGTCTCAGGAGACTTTGGGAACCCCAAATCTTCCCAAGCAGCCAGAGCGAGCTCCGAGCTCTGGGACCAGACACCGTGACTGCTTGGACTCTGATGTCTGCTCTGAGCTCTGGGACCAAGCACCGAGGACTCCCCGTACCTACCAGAGACTCCTTGTGCTCATTCCAAGCAGCAACACCAGACCCCAGACTCACCGGGGACCCCCGGCCTGGGCTTTGCTCCAGGTACTGAGCACCGGAGACCTCCAGGATCCGCCCAGAACTCCCCCCATGGCCCCGGGATGCCCACCCCAGGCCTCACAGCCCAGTCTCAGCAGGTACCGAGCCCTGCGGGGTGGTCCCCAGGCCCACCCCAAAAATCATCCCCCACAGAGGTCCCCAGAGATACCCCAGGGTGGGGAGGGGAAGGTTTGGGGTCCCCAGAGACCCCTGGCAGGGGTGAACTGGGGGGTCCTGGGCAGATTTTGAGGGTCCTGAGGGTGTTTGGGGGTGGGATCCCCAAACTTCAGGGGGGACCCCAAAACTTTTCCCCCAGAGTGATTCCCTGTGGCTCTGGGGGAGGGGAGGACCTAAAATTGGGGGGGAGGGGCCCAAGCCCACGGCCCATCCATGAGGTGGCTCTCAGGGCTTCCCACAAAGCACCGCACAATAACCACTGAGCTATTTGCACAGCCCTGCCCACACACTGTATTAAATCACATCTGAGAACCGACTTTTATTTGCATAACGCTGCCCACATGATTCCAAAACTAACACAAAACAAAACATTTGCATAACAGTAAGAGCCGTATTTAGAGATGCAGGACTCCAGGCAGCTCTTCAAAATGCAATAAACATTGTATCCGAGACGTTACAGCAGTCCAGGGTCATGGGTGACAGAGCCATGGCTACAGCTGTCAGCTCCAGATGCAGACAAGTCAGAAGACCTGGTCTTCTTAATGTTGGTTACAATGCATTATATACTTTTCTTTGCTGAGCATCTTAACAGAGAAGAACCAATCTATACTTTAACTTTTACCTATAGCCTATCATAACTACTGTCATTACCATATTCATGCTACTATTCTCCAATCACAAAAAGTTAGTATGTTACAGTTTAAGCTAGAAGTTGTTTTTTAGTTTCCTTGTATTGGAAAATTCTGAGACCTTTTTTACTTCTTGCAAAATTGGCAGTCTTGTTTGCCTGCGGTATCCTTTTGCTTTGTAAAATATCATCTTATTTGAGGTGGGTTTATCCTTTGCTCTAGGCCATAAAAACCCCTTCTAACTAACATACCCTTTGCCTTCTTAGTTATCCAGTAAGACTGCCTCAGCAATTCTTTTCTTCTATACCAAAACTTGCTTTCATCTCTATTTCTTTTTCAGATTCTACATTCAAAAATCTTTCTGCCAAGCATACATACCTGTGAGACTTTCTTGTCAAACTTTGATCCTTCCCGACACAAAACCACGCCCAAAACTGCACCCAAAAGACTGTCCAGGCCTCGCCTTAACACCAACCAATCACATCACGGGATACACACTGTATTTGCATAACCACGCCCTCCCCAACCACCGCCGGCTGCAGCCGGAGCCGGGCGCTGTTTGCTCCCGGTTCCCTCCCAGTGCTCCCAGTAAGAGCGGTGCTGGGAGGGAGAGCGCTCCCAGTTCCTGCCCGGTGCTCTCAGCATCGCTCCCGGTGCTCCCAGGATCGCTCCCAGTGCCGCGCGTGGCGAGGCTGTTTCGGAACCCCCGCCCCAGGGCAGAGCGCGGCTGCTTTTGGGTGTCGGCACCTGCCCGGGCCGGGCTGGGAGCGGAGGAGGAACGGGAGGGAGAAGAGGGACAGAGGAGGAGGAAAAGAGAGGACCGGCAAGAAGAGGAGGAGCAGGAAGAGGAGGGACAGAAGAGGAAGACGAGGAGGGGGAGGAGGAGCAGCACCAACACCACGCGGTTTCCCCTCTCAGGTCGCAGCTCCCCCGGATCCACCAGCATCGCCCCCCTCGGAACCCGCACGTGAGCAGGGAGGGGGAGCTCGCCCCAAATCCATCGGGGCGTTCTCCAGGAGGGTTTTTTTGCGGGGCAGGGGATGTTTGGATCTCGCAGGACCCCAAAGCCGAGGCGGAAATGCCCCTAGAGGGAACTTGGGGGCTCCCACTTAGCGATCGCCCGGTACCGGCGGACACAGGGGCCATCTCGGGTTTGGGGATGCTCGGGAGAGCCGGGGGGGGGAAGGCGGGAGCCCCGGAGCGGGGAGAGCGCAGGGGGGCGATCCCGGAGTGGGGAACAAACCGGCTGCCTGAGGGGAGGGGGAGGCTGGGGACGAGGGGGCACCGGGCCCCTGAGGCTGAAAGGGGCGCTGACTACTCCAGCTGCGCTGACTCCTTGGGCAGCGGGGCCATCACAGCCAACGGGCTCAGCCCTTGTTTCCCCCAAACCAGGATTTCCCATTCCCAAACCTCAGCCCAATGCAGGAGGAGGAGGATGCCCTGAGGAAGAGGAAGAAGGCCCGGGAGCCCCAGGCAGGTGAGGAGGAATAAATCACGGCCCCCTTCCCCCCTCTCTCCTGCTCCTTCTCCCAGCCCAGCACAGCCCCCAGCTGCAGGACAGCCCTGCTGCGGACACCGTCCCTCCGGGGACACATTGGGGGGATCTCCTTGCCCTTCCTTGTGGCACAGAGGCAAATCCTATCCTCTCCTTGTCCTTCCTCCCCTAGGAAAGAAGCTGAGGATGGAGACCAGGGAGGACAAATCCCCACAGCAGAACCTCATGGAAGAGGCCGTTTTGAGCGGCTCCACGGCACAGGAATCCAATGGGGAGGAAACATCCTGGAGATCCCGCACGAGGAGGGGCTGCAAACGCAGATCACAGGGATCTGAGGAGGAAAGACCCACTGTGAGCCCAGGAGGTGGACAGAGCTCGGAGCTGGGGGTCCATGAGCTGGTTCATGATGGGAAGAAGCCCCACAAGTGCTCAGAATGTGGGAAGGGCTTCAGGTGGAGATGCCACCTGATTTCTCATTGGATAATCCATACTGGGGAGAGGCCCTATGAATGTGGGCAGTGTGGGAAGAGCTTCAGCAACAAATCCAACCTTATTGGCCACAAGAGGATTCATACTGGGGAGAGGCCCTACGAGTGTGATAAATGCAGGAAGAGGTTTCAGACCAGCTCCCATCTCCTCAGGCATCAGCGTATTCACACAGAGGAGAGGCCCTTCCGCTGCCCCGACTGCGGAATGGCCTTCAGGGACAAATCTGAACTCGTCACCCACCGGCGCATCCACACCGGAGAGAGGCCCTTCGAGTGTCCCAAATGTGGGAAGAGATTCAGCCGGAATGCCTATCTCACTGCCCATCAGAGGAACCACACAGGGGAACGGCCCTACGAGTGTGGGCAGTGTGGGAAGAGCTTCAGCCGGAGCTCCTGCCTGATCAAACACCAGATCATCCACACTGGGGAGAGGCCCTATGAATGTGATAAATGCAGTAAGAGGTTTCAGACCAGCTCCTGTCTCCTCAGGCATCAGCGCGTTCACACAGAGGAGAGGCCCTTCCGCTGTGCCAAATGCGGGAAGGGCTTCAGGTACAAGTCTAGCCTTGTCACCCACCAGCGGATCCACACCGGGGAGAGGCCCTATGAGTGTCCCGAGTGTGGGAAGAGCTTTGGGCAGATCTCCACCCTCATTATCCACCACAGGAGGCACACAGGCGAACGGCCGTATGAGTGTCCCCAGTGTGAGAAGAGCTTCAGCACGAGCTCCAGCCTGATCCGCCACCAGAGGAACCACACAGGAGAGAGGCCCTATGAGTGTGAGGAATGTGGGAAGAAGTTTCAGACCAGCTCCAATCTTCTCGCACATCAGCGGATTCACACAGATGAGAGGCCCTTCCGCTGCCCCGACTGCGGGAAGGGCTTCCAGCGCAACTGCACCCTCCTCAAGCACCGGCGCATCCACACCGGGGAGAGGCCCTACAAATGTCCCAAGTGTGGGAAGGGCTTCTCTCAGAGTTCAGCCTTGAGCCAACACCAGCGAAGGCACCACTAATGGCAGCCCTGCGAGTGCCCCAAGTGCAAGAAGAGCTTCGTGTGCTGCTCCACCTCCATCCCCCGTGGGAAGATCCTCGCTGGATGATCCCCAGTGAGCCCCAGTGGGCAGAGCCCTGGTGATCCATGGTGCCAGTGATCCATATTGAGAAGGCACCTGCATGGGGGTTCCACATCCTCCCGCCTCCCTGTGGCCTGGATTTTCTTTTCATCTCTCTTTGTCCTTTCAAAACACCCAAAACCAGAGTAAAAATAAAGACGTTGAATTAAGACAATGATTGGGCCATGGGAGGATCTTCCAGGGGATGTGGAGGATGCTGGGTCTGAGGGAGTTGAGGCTTCCTGGGAAGGACTTGGGGATTGCTCAGGGCTTTGGCCACCCCTGGCCAAGTAGATCAGACTGCGATGGGAGACCCTGGCAGAGGTTCTGGGGCAGCTGATCAAGGACCCCCTGTCCTGGAACTGTCCCCCTGTCTTGTTTGTTGGTGTCCCCTGTCCAGGATTACATTCTCCCTGCTATCACCCCGCTTACTCATGACTAGTTCCCTTCTCACTGCACTCCTCATCCTGTCCTGCTCCCATCCCAGTCTGGGTCCCATTCCGAGTCTCATTCCCCTTCCTATATTCTGTATCTGGTTGCCATTCCCATATTCCCAGTCCCATTTCCGTATTCCAAATCCCACATTTCCATTTCTATATTCCCTATCCCTTCACATAGTCCGATCCCTGGTCGCATTCCAGGTCCTTGTCCCCATTCCCGCTCCCATTCCCAGTATCTCTTGTATTTCCAGTCCCATTCCCAGACCCTTATTCACAGTCTGTGTTCTCATTTCCAGTCCCAGTCCCATAGTCCCAGTCCGAGTCTCTTATTTCAAGTCCCATTCCCAGTCCAGATTCATGTCCCTATTCCTGGTCCTTGTGCCCATTCATGGTCCATGTGCCCGTTCCCAGTAACTGTCCTCATTCCTGGTCCCATCCTATACTCCTGGTCTGTGTCCCGTATTCCCAGTCCCATTACTTTGGGCTTCCTCTCGCATGGGGCCCTGAGGGCTCCAGAGCTCGGGCTGGCTGTGCCACACGAACCCCTCAGCCCTGCTGCTGTCCTTGGCCAGCTGCAGAGAGCACAAGGCTTTGGGCATTTCTCAGAGGCCCCCAGCTGGCCAGAGCAGCCCCTCCTGCCAGCACCCGCTGTGCCTCAGAGCCCTCCCTCATGCTGGGGCCGTGGAGGGGACATGGGCCTGGAGGAGGCTCCTGCTCCTGAGACAGGAGCAAGGCTGCAGCTCCCGGCTTTGGGCCCCGGGCCGCAGCAGCCCAGGGGAGGCGCAGCTGCAGAGCTCACAGCCCCTCCTGGGTTCCACCTGGACACTCTGGAACACGAATCCCCATCCCATATTCTCTCTGCGGTTGCTGTTTCCATGTTCCCTGTTCCGTTCCCATATTCATATTCCTGGTTCCTGTACTGTATTTCCAGTCCTATTCCCTGTCCCCATTCCCGCTCCCTGTCCCCATTCCCTGTCCTATTCCCGTTCCCTCTCCCCGTTCCCTGTCCCCATTCCCGCTCCCTCTCCCCATTCCCTGTCCCCATTCCCGCTCCCTCTCCCCATTCCCTGTCCCCATTCCCGCTCCCTGTCTCCTCTCACCGGACGCCGCCGCCATCGCTCCCGCCCCCCCCCGGCCCTCACGTGACCGAGGAAACCCCGCGCTGCTCCCGCCCACCAATCCCAGCGCGGGATCGCTTCTCTATTTGCATAACCACGCCCTTGACATGGCCACGCCCAGCGCCGGCTGCAGCCGGAGCCGGGCGCTGTTTGCTCCCAGTTCCCTCCCAGTGCTCCCAGTAAGAGCGGTGCTGGGAGGGAGAGCGCTCCCAGTTCCTGCCCGGTGCTCCTAGGATCGCTCCCGGTGCTCCCAGGATCGCTCCCGCTGCTCCCAGAATCGCTCCCAGTGCCGCGCGTGGCGAGGCTGTTTCGGAACCCCCCCAGGGCAGAGCGCGGCTGCTTTTGGGTGTCGGCACCTGCCCGGGCCGGGCTGGGAGCGGAGGAGGAGCGGGAGGAAGCGGAGGGACAGAGGAGGAGGAGGAGCAGCACCAACACCACGCGGTTTCCCCTCTCAGGTCGCAGCTCCCCCGGATCCACCAGCATCGCCCCCCTCGGAACCCGCAGGTGAGCAGGGAGGGGGAGCTCGCCCCGAATCTATCGGGGCGTTCTCCGGAGGGTTTTTTTGCGGGGCGGGGGATGTTTGGATCTTGCAGGACCCCAAAGCCGAGGCGGAAATGCCCCTAGAGGGAACTTGGGGGCTCCCACTTAGCGATCGCCCGGTACCGGCGGACACAGGGGCCATCTCGGGTTTGGGGATGCTCGGGAGAGCCGGGGGGGGGGAAGGCGGGAGCCCCGGAGCGGGGAGAGCGCAGGGGGGCGATCCCGGAGTGGGGAACAAACCGGCTGCCTGAGGGGAGGGGGAGGCTGGGGACGAGGGGGCACCGGGCCCCCGAGGCCGAAAGGGGCGCTGACTACTCCAGCTGCGCTGACTCCTTGGGCAGCGGGGCCATCACAGCCAACGGGCTCAGCCCTTGTTTCCCCCAAACCAGGATTTCTCATTCCCAAACCTCAGCCCAATGCAGGAGGAGGAGGCTGCGAGGAAGAGGAAGATGTGCCGGGAGCCCCAGGAAGGTGAGGAGGAAGTCACTGCCCCCTTCCCCCTCTCTCCTGCTCCATCTCCCAGCCCAGCATGGCCCCCGGTTTCAGGACAACCCCACTGCCGGTGCCGTCCTGCCGGGGACACATTGCAGGGATCTCCTTGCCCTTCCCTGTGGCATGGAGTCAAATCCCATCCTCTCCTTGTCCTTCCTCCCCCAGACAAGGAGCTGAGGATGGAGACCAGGGAGGACGAATCCCCACAGCAGAACCTCGTGGAAGAGGCCATTTGTGGAGGCTCCACAGTGCAGGAACCCAACGGGGAGGAAAACCCCAGGAGATCAGACATGAGGAGGGGCTGCAAAAGCAGATCGCGAGGATCCGAGGAGGGAACACCCACCCTGGGCCAGGGAGGTGGCCGGAGCTTGGAACTGGTGGTCCATGAGCAGGTTCATGATGGGGAGAAGCTCCACAAGTGCTCGGAATGTGGAAAGAGCTTCAGCCAGAGGTGTGACCTGATCCGCCACTGGAGAATCCACACTGGGGAACGGCCCTACGAGTGTGATAAATGCAGGAAGAGGTTTCAGATGAGTTCCTGTCTCGTCAGGCATCAGCGGAGTCACACAGAGGAGAGGCCCTTCCACTGTCCCAGCTGTGCGAAGGCCTTCAGGAACAACTCCGCTCTCGTCACCCACCTGCGCATCCACAGCGGGGAGAGGCCCTATGAGTGTCCCGAGTGTGGGAAGAGCTTCACCCAGAACTCCACCCTGACTGCCCACCTGAGGAGCCACACGGGGGAACGGCCCTACGAGTGTGCCGAGTGTGGGAAGGGCTTCAGGACGAGCTCTGAACTGACCATCCACCAGAGAAACCATACTGGGGAACGGCCCTTTGAGTGTGGGGAGTGTGGGAAGAGCTACCAGAGGAGGTGCCACCTGACCCGCCACATGGGAATCCATGGCGGAACAGCCAGGATCACACTGCTGGAACGGCGCGTCAAGTGTGAGCAGTGTGGGAAGAGCTTGAGGTCAAGGTCTGAACTGATTGTCCACCAGAGGAGCCACACGGGGGAACGGCCCTATGAGTGTGGGGAGTGTGGGAAGCGCTTCATGTCAAAGTCCCACCTGATCTACCACCAGAGGAGCCACACCGGGGAGAGGCCCTATGAGTGCGATAAATGCAGCAAGACGTTTAAGATCAGCTCCAGTCTCATCCTGCACCAGCAGATTCACACGGATGAGAGGCCCTTCCGCTGCCCCGAGTGCGGGAAGGGCTTCACCCGCAACTGCACCCTTGTCACCCACCTGCGCAACCACACTGGGAAGAGGCCCTACAAGTGTTCTGAGTGTGGGAAGAGCTTCTCACAGAGCTTTCTCTTGACCAGACACCATCAGAATCACCACTAAGGGAAGCCCTGGAAGTGCTCCAGTGCAGAAAGAGCTTTGTGCGCTGCTCCAGCTCCATCCCCCGTGGGAAGATCCTCGCTGGATGATCCCCAGTGAGCCCCAGTGGGCAGAGCCCCGGTGATCCATGGTGCCGGTGATCCGTGTTGGGAAGACACCTGCCTGGGGGCTCCACATCCTCCTGGCTCCCTGTGGGCACCTGCACACATCCCCTGACCAAGATCAGAAATCCATTGTAGAGAGCAGATTTGTTGACTTCTGACCCCAGAAAAATCTCTCTTTTTGCATCTTCTGGTGGCATAGCAAAACTGGATAGCCTTGGAGGTCTTCTCCAACATAAATCCATAATTTTAATATTCTCTTGCCCACGGGCATCTTCCACAGGCGAATGGGGAGTGACTGGGGTAAAACCCCTGATTTTGGAGACGGGTGGAAACACCTCCAAAAAAGGTTCTTCCCACCCACCCAAGCTCATGGATGCTCTGCTAGCAGGGACACATAAATCATTTTGTTTTTGTTCATCCCTTTGAAAGCCCTGAAACTGGGGTAAAAATAGACATTGATCTAAGGCATGGATGGGGACATGAAGGAACATGGACATGGGCGGCAACATGGGAAACATGGATTGGGACATGAACTACGACAGCATCATTGCCACCACCTGTGCCACCAGCAGCTTCCTGTAAGCTATGGCCAGGCACAGTCTGTTGCAGCTTCTGCCACCGTGTCCCCACTGTGACCACTGCAGTATCCCAGCCAAATGTCACCACCCACCAGGGCAGGGCAGGGATCTTGTTCAGCTGGTGACAAGTGCCCCAGAAGCGAGTGACTGCCACCAGGGTTTCCCAGGGCCACTTCGCTCAGGGGGCCCCAACCGCTGCTGGGGACAGGGCAAGGGTTAGTGTCACCTGGGGGCCCACATGGCCCCATGCTGGGTGTCACCAGAGGCGTCCTGATGGCAGTGTCCATACAGTTGTGGCGACGTTGTCCCCTGATGTGTGTCCTGGTGGCATTGCGTCCCGTCTGCTCTGTTTGTCCCCCTTCCCCACCACAACTCCCTGCCACCCCTCTGGGTGTCCCAGTCCTCGCTGTCAGTTAACGTCCCCATCTCCCCTATGTGTCCCAGAGCCCTTCCATGTGCCCCTGTCCCTCCTCTGATGTCCCTGTCCCCTGCCCCTGGTGGCACCAAAGTCCCCAGAGCCCCAGGGCCATGTCATGCAGGGTGTCCCTGTGTCCTGCAGGGTGACCCTGTGACCTTCAGGATGTTCCCGTGGCTGCTGCTGGTGCTGAGCATCTGCGCCCGCTCCGCTATAGCTAGGGACGTGCCATGGCACCCTGTGACACCCGATGACATCCCACAACACCCTTTGTCCTCTGATTTTAGGTCCTCCCCCCCAACTTTGGGACCTTCCCCTTCTTTTGGATCCTTTCTCCCCCTTTTGTGTCCCTTCTCCCTATTTTGTGTCTTTTCCTCCCTATTTTGGATCCTTTCCCCGTCATTCAGGTCCTTTCCCCATTTTGGGTCACTTCCCAATTTAGGGTCTGTTCCCCACTATTTTGGATCCTTTCTGTCTTTCCCATCCTTTCCCCCATTTTGGGGTGCCCTCCCCTTTGACTTTGGCAAATTTTTGGGTGCATCCCACCCTCCAACCCTCTCCCCACCCCTTAACCCCTTCACCCCCCACCCCTGTCCCCCCAGTCGTGTCCCCAGCTGTGTCCCCAGCTGTGTCCCCATGCCACATGGATTAGGTGCTCACCATCCTAGACAGCCTCAAGTCCCCAGCCCAAGACTCTCAATCTCCTCTTCCAGGAGATCCACAGCTGGCCCGGCTTCCAGGGGACACTGGTGGCCCCAGGGCTCAAGGTGGGTGGCCTGGTGGGGTTGGTAGGAGGGGGTTTACAGTCATCTTAGGACTGACCATGGGTCTTGTCCACTCTGCAGTGAGGAGCAGCCCCGGCCGGGGAGTCTGGGACGGATGGGGCAGGAGAGATTGGACACTGGTCCAGATGGACACAGACAAGAGCCATGGATCCCACTCTCGATGGACACTGGTCCAGAAGGATCCCAGCTGGACACTGGCATGCTGCGGGAGCTGGCATGGGCACCCACTGGGTGGCGACCCCCTGGGTGGGCAGGAGAATCCAAAAACTTGGGATCCCCAGGTGTGCAGGGACACCTTGGGGATTTGGGACCCCACCAATTGGCACTTTTCAACGTGGGGATGCCAGATTGGGGGTGCCTCCCCCACCACCCCAAAATCCAGCCCCTGAACCTCCCCAAATTATTCTCCCCATCCCATCACTCCCAAATTCAGCCCTCAAAATGCCTCCTCTGTCCCACCAACCCAAAATCCAACCCCAAAATACCTCTCCGCGTCCCACCACCCCCAAATGCAGCCCCGGAGCCCCCCAAAATTTTTCTCCCTATCCCATCAGTCATAAATTCAACCCCCAAAATGATTCTCCCAATCCCACCAGCCCCAAATACAACCCCCAAAATGACTCCCCCCATCCCACCGGCCCCTAAATCCAGCCCCTGAACCCCCCAAACTCTACTCCCCCTGCAGAACTGATGGAGGTGGAAGCCCCCCCAGCCACCAAGCCCCCCGCCCTACTGAAGACCTGCAGGTGGCACACTGCCACCTCCCCCAGAGGGGACCTCTAAAGCAGGGGGGGTCCGAGAGAGCCGGCGCTGAGTGCGGCTGCAGGGCTGGAAACGCTCCTACAGCCACCCCAACACCGACGGTGACAGGGGAGGTGACGGGGTGTCCCCAGGGCCAGCACGCTGTTCCGGAGGGTGTTTCTGCCCCCTCCAAGGGGCCCAAGAAGCCACAGGGACCTGAGGGGACACGAGAGGATGAGGCCACCCCTGCAGCTGTACCTGCACTCTGTGGGCAGGAGGAGGGGACACAGCCACAGCAGGGCCAGGGCAGAGCTGGGGGTGCAGAATGGGGCAGGTGAGGGGGTACGGATTGGGTAGCGAGGGGTTATGGGGTGGGGTGTGGATTTTGGGGTGATTATGGGTGGGGACTGAGGGATTTTGGGGTGACTATAGGTGGGGGTTATGATTTTAAGGGTGATTAGAGTGGGTGTGGGGTTCTAGGGATGGTTTGGGGGGTGATAGGTTATGGGGGGATAGGTGGGGGTAATGAAGATAGGTGGGGGGTGATGAATTTGGGATGATTATGATGGGTGAGGGGTGGTGACTTTAGGGGTGATTATGATGGGTGGGGATGATCATGGATGGGGGGTGATGGGTTACGGGGTGATGATGATGGGTGAAAGGTGATGGAGGTGGTTTGGGGGTTGATGGGTTATAGGGTGAACGTGGGCCGGTTTGGGGAGGACAGAGGGATAATCTGGGGGGCTTTTTGGGGTGTTGCCATGTCCCCCCTTGCCCCAAATTTCCCCTTCCTCTGGCACTCCCGAGGAGATACTTTAATATTCTGTGGTTTGAGGGCATGGTGCTTGGATCTGGAGCTTGCTCCCCACACTCCAGGTCTGGTCCCGGTATGGAAGTGGCTGTAGGAAAGGAGCACCCCACCATGGCACATTCCTGGCTCAACTCTAGACACAAAGAGTGCTGAACCAAAGGCCCACACACTGCTCTGCAGGCAGTGCCACCTTTCAGAACATAGAAACCCAAAACGTTTGCATGGAGATTTCTAACTGCAAAGCAGGCAGCTGGCAGCTGCTTCTTGCCCAGGAGCCAGGAACTGCCCTTGGTGCTTTAGCACATGGCTCTCCCTCCAGGGATTTCCAATGGATAATGGAATATCCTGAACTGGAAGGGATGCACAAGGGTCATCAAGTCCAACTGCTGGCCCTGCACAGGACACCCCAGGGGTTTTCCTAAGGTTAAATGTCCTAAGGAGATGAAGGATAAATGTCCTAAGGATAAATTTTCCTAAGGAGAAAGTCCTGCACTTTCTCTTCTGTAACTTCTTCCTGCTCCCCAGCAGCTGCTGCCCACACTTCTGCTGTCTCTGCCTGCCCTTCCACAGCCTCTCCCTTTTCCTTAGGTGCCTCTTCTCTTTCTTCCACTGCCTGCTCTCCTGGCTCTCCCTCCTCTGCCACAGCCACTTCTCCAGCTTTGTCTCCTTGTCTCACACTTCTGTCTTTTTCTCCTTCTCCTCATCCTCCTCATCCTACCGATTCCTGTCCTGGCCTATTCACTCTCTTTGCTTCTAAAAGTTTCCAAGCCTGAGCTCACCTCTCCCTTTCACACGCTAATTCTTCCTGCACTTTCCCAGCTCTTCCTCATCTGACCCGCTGTCCATGTCCTTGTGCTCACCCTGCTGGCTCCTCATCCCTGTCCATGTACCCAACGTCTCTCTCAATGCATTCTCCCACTCTGCAGCCTTAAGTAGCCCAAGGTGCATTTGTCTGCTAAGGTCTCATTCCACATTCAGCAGAGATTCCAATTTTGCTCTCTCATTTTGCTCTCCATCGGAATGTTTTTGGAAGGAGTTAACCAAATTTTGAAGAAATTTGTCTCTCTCATCTTGCTCTCTAGCTAAATCTTTTAGCAAGGAGTCATGAATCCTTTTATGCTTCTGAACTGCCATTGATGCCTTAGCAATTTTAGCTTTTATATTTTTTCATATATTTGTAATCCTGCAATTCTTTAGTGTATAACTAAACTCCATATAGGATGTTCACTGCTGCTTTCCCATTCTCGTCAGACAAAACAGTTCCTCTCCAGGCCTGGGAATCAAGGATGCCTCACTGTTTCAGGTCCCCACAAAAGTAAACAACAGTGATTTGGAGGGTAGCAAATTTGGGGTAAATTACTTCCTTACCTGAAGCTATAATTGGAAGATTAACCCCCACTATGCAAATTGACCAAACTTATAAAAGCATGAAAACCTGTGACCTGTCATCCATTCTTGGGTGTAGCCCCTGGGGGCCTTTGTCTGCCTGAAATGTACCTGAAGGCCCTTCAATAAATACAACTGCTTTTTATTCCCTTAATCTTGTCTGGCCTCTCATTTTAGGTAGTCCCAAAAAGGCTTCAGTCCAAAGCCCTCTCTTTTATCTCTTCTCCCCCACCTTTCCTATTGTGCCCTGAATCCCCAACTCCCACCCCTGCTCCTGGTTTGGGGGATCCCATTCCTCCCTCACTCCTTTTGGGGATCGCACCCCTCTTTTCTTCCCCCTTACCCACATTTCCCATCACCCCCCCCTCCCCCCGCCCTCCCCACTCACCAAGTTCTCTTGGCTCCCATCTGGGGGCCTCCCAGCACCACCAGTATGGCCCCAGTTGCCCCCACAGGCCCCATCCACAGCTCTGGGCAGGTGCTGACAGCCCAAAAGCAGCCATGCTGTGCCATGAGAGGCTCCAAGATGATCCAGTGCTGCTTGATGCTATCAGAAGAAATGACTGGACAGAGCAGGTGAGACTTTCTGCAGTTTAAAGGCAACAAATCTCCTCTTTCCAATGAATTCCTGATGTTAGTCTCTGTCCTAATGGATGTTCCTGCCCCTGTGTTCATCCAGGTGCCCATGGAGAACCAAGAGGACACGGAGGGCACCAGCCAGGTGTCTTCCCAACATGGATCATGGGAATGTGGGTCACCAGGGCTCTGCTGTACGGGTGTCCTCTGGTGAGGGATGGAGTTGGAGCAGCAGACAAAGCTCCTCCTGCAGTTGGGGCCCTCACAAGGCTTCCCTTACCGGTGGCTCTGTTGGTGTTTGGTCAAGTGACAGCTCCTGGAGAAGCTCTTCCCACACTTGGGACACTCAAAGGGCCTTTCCCCAGTGTGGATGCGCCGGTGGGTGAGGAGGCTGAAGTTGCGGGTGAAGCCCTTCCCGCAGTCGGGGCAGCGGAAGGGCTTCTCCCCTGTGTGTGTGCGCTGGTGCTTGAGGAGATCTGAACTGCTCCGAGCCTTTTTCCCACACTCGGAACACTCGTAGGGCCGTTCCCCAGTGTGGATCTTCTGGTGGGAGGTCAGATTGGACTGAACGCTGAAGCTCTTCCCACATTCCAAGCACGTGTAGGGCCGTTCCCCGGTGTGCATGCGCCGGTGGGTGAGGAGGCCGGAGCTGTCTCTGAAGCTCTTCCCACATTCCCCACAGTTGTAGGGGTGGTTGCGTTCCCCCGTGTGGATCTTCTGGTGCGAGAGCAGGTGGGAATTCTTGCTGAAGCTCTTCCCACATTCCAAGCACTTATAGGGCCGTATACCCGTGTGCACCCGCTGGTGGTAGAGGAGGTGGGAGCCGTGCCGGTACCTCTTCCCACATTCCCCACATGCGTAGGGCCGCTCGCCTGTGTGCACCCGAAGGTGGGCGAGGAGATAGGATCTCCACCTGAAGCTCTTCCCAAATTCTGAGCACTTGTGGAGCTTCTCCCCATGCTGGGGCTGCTCACGGACCCCCAGATCTGAGCTGTCACCACCTGGGCCCACAGTGGGTCTTTCCTCCTCGGATCCCCGTGATCTGCGTTTGCAGCCCCTCCTCATGTGGGATCTCCGGGGCTTTTCCTCCTCATTGGATTCCTCTGCCATGGAGCTGCTCAAAACAGCCTCTTCCACGAGGTTCTTCTGCAGGGATTTGTCCTCTCTGGTCTCCATCCTCAGCTCCTGGTCTAGGGGAGGAAGGACAAGGAGAGGATAGGATTTGCCTCAGGGAACACCAAGGAGATCTCTCCAAGGCATCCCCAGCAGGACAGCATTGGCAGCGGGGTTGTCCTGCAGCCAGGAGCCACGATGGGGTGGGAGATGGAGCAGGAGAGAGTGGGAAAGGGGCAGTGACTTCCTCCTCACCTGCCTGGGGCTCTCAGGCATCTTCCTCTTCCTCACGACCTCCTCCTCCATCCAGCCAAGGTTTGGGAATAAGAAATCCTGGTTTGGGGGAAAACAAGCTGTGAGAGTGTTTGATTGGGGATTCTTCCAGCCCAAGTGACTCTAGAAGTCACTGACAGAGTAAGGGTTAAATTTAGTAGCTTAGAATTGAAATCATAGGAATGATTTCTAAACTGTATCGGGGGAGGGGGGTTGGTGGTGGCTAGAGCAGGCAGGTAGAAGGAACAGGCCTGGACCAGCAGGACAGCCAGGCCTTGGGAGTGAATGATAGCCCTGTTACAGTGATTGTCCTAACCAAATCAAGCATGGTCTTCAGCAAATCAAGCATAGTCTTCAGTAGGTCAAGCGAAACTGCACCTGTGTGGGAATGGGAACTAGAATGGAACAATATAAGTTTAATAATTAATTGGGGGAGGGGGGGAAGAGTAGAAGGGGTTACTAGCTACCGATTCGGGTGTATCGTTGAAGCCCAGATCTGGGATCTCACCCCCGGGCTTCCGCGCGCTTCAATAAAACACCTTCATATACAATCAATTCTGATTTTGTGTGGATCCTGACGCTAACATCACCAGACATTTTGTGTCCATAAAAGCCTTCTGACTACCAAGATTTAGCTGACAAAACTCCAGAAATACCAACATTGAGCCACTCAAGACTTAAATGGCTCATGATCATTCTAAAAAAAACCTCTCCAGGAGTTTGTCCCCTCTGGTCTCTCCCCTTTGGACTTCTGGGGGTCCTGCGTGTATTGAGGGTTTTCTCTGGGGTCCCCACCCTCTCCAGGCTGTCACAGGTCCCAGGAATCCCTAGGGTCCCCGCTCTCTGCTCTTCCGACTTTGGGCTTCATGGGCTCCCCCTTCTCTGTGCTGCTGGGGGTTCCCTGCAGCCCCTGGGGGTTCCCTGGCTCCCCCTCTCTGGGCTCCCACTTAGCGATGCCGGGGCTCTTGGGCTCCCAGTGCTCCCCTTTCCCCTGACTCTGCTTCAGGCTGCGGCGAGCTCCTGGGCTTCCCACTCGCCAGGGTGTTCCCCTCTCCGGGCTCAGTCCTGGGGGTCTCCTCTCTCTGGGCTGCACACTTCGGTGTCCCAGAGTTCTCCCCCCTCCTGCCCTCCTCCACGAAAAAACAACCTCCCGGGACACCCCCAGAATCTCCCCTAAGGCCGTTTGCGGCTTAGCTTTGGAGTCCTTCGAGCTCCAAAAATCCCCTGCCCCCCCTAAAAATACCCTCCCACGGAGTCCCCAGGATATTTGGACGAGCTCCACCCCCGCGGTCACCTGCGACACAGAGGGGGGGACAATGCCCCAGGGGGCGGGAGGGCTGCGGACACAGCGAGGGCTGGACCGTGTGGTGTCCCCTCTTCCACTTCCTCCTCCTCCTCCTCTATCCCAGCTCTTCCTCCCACTCCTCCTCCTCTTCCTGCTCCTCCTCCACGCCTCCTCCTCCTCCACCTTTTCTTAATCCCTCCAGCACATGTCCCGCTGCTTCTCCATCACCACTCCGCCATCCCCATTCCTCCTGCCCCGTTCCCGAAGCCCTCGCAGCCCGCGGCAGGAGCGGGGATGGAGCCGGGACAGGTCGGGATGGGCAGCGCGGGGCTCTCGGCTGCTCCCACCCGCTGGGGGCGGGGGGAACCCGGCCCGAGGAAAAGGAGAGGCAAACTGGGAAAACTGGTGGCTGCAGATGCAAACTGGGGCTCGGTGGGGACCCTGGGTGGGAAATTCCATCCTTTTGGGCTGATACCCGAAAGACAGGCTGGAAATAAATCCCCACAGACCGGTGTCTGTAGAGCGGGTATTTGTTTATTGCAGCGCTGGTGGTGAGGGGATTTCTGCACCCAAGTCACCCACCTTTGTCCCGTGGTGTGGTATATTTATAGAGTAAGTGTTGCTCAGTGTCACTGTGTCACTCCAACATCATCACTTATGCATGGGAACTCATTTACATTGTATGTGCTCATGGTTATTAGATAGTTCTTTTGCGCTGCCCTTGCGCCTCCCCAGTTCTAGGGTTAGCAGGGGTCTTTGGTGAAGACTTCCAAGATCTTCATATCTGAACTTTTCAACTTTGTCTTTGGAGCACGTGCAGTTACAGTGTTCCTTGGTGTGTCTGGTCCTAACCAGCCTAAATTCTTTATTTTGTGGCTAATTGGCTTTGCGCTTGGCAATTTCTCATTAGTACTATCCCTATCTATCTCTAAAGCTATCCACCTGGCAATTTTTTATCTTCCTTCTTTGTCTATTCAGCATTAAGGAACTAGTTAACCATATACTAGCCATTACATGTACATAGAAAGTTATTTATATCAGGTTATATAGGTATGCAAATTATGATTCAGGCTATATAGGTATAAAAGTAGGATTCTGGTTATATAGGTATATTTATATAGATATATAAAAATTAATGTGTTGAAACCCAGGGCAAGGGGGATACCCCCCTGTCTGCCCTGGGATGCTCTGACTCCCAGGAAAACACTGACTTTGACCCTCATCCACAGAGAAGGCCTCCTAAGCCTCAATGTAAACCAGAGACCACAAAAGTGTAAAATGGATTCTAGAGACTGAGAGAGTAGTTTAGTATGTCACATGGGTGAGAAACTTAGATTTTAGGATTTTTAGCATATTGTAGATAGATGCAATATGGAGGATGCAGGGTGTTGTCTGGAGTTCCTTTCTTTTTTCTTCTTCTTCCTTCTTCTTCTTCTTGGGTTTGGGTGGTATCTTATAATTGGGCAGAAAAATCCACATTGCGGGCCTTTAGGGGTCAGTTATTGGGTCAGAAAGGGAAATAATCTAGGTGTCACTTCTTAATTGGGTAGTTTACTTCTAGATTACACTTAAAAAGACCTTGCGGCGCGAGTTTGTTAGCCATTTTGTGCTGTTTTCATGCATGTAAGGTCTGAGTGCAGACAGTGTACTGAAGTCATGATAGGATAACAATAAAACAAGAACCTGAAGACTGAAAAAGTCCTGTGCGTCTGCTTCACCTAACAAAGAACTGCTTCAAGAGGGTTTCCCCCTGCCGGGGGAGCCCTCAGGGAGTTGCCCGACGTGGGGCCCACAAACTCACAGTAATGATTTAGGTTCTATTGATATCAGGTTATATAGATATATCAGGTTCTATTGATATATTATAACTCAAGCTGTATCATCACTTTGTAACTTTGATCTAAGTTCTGTTGGCACCAGGGCTCTTCCCAGAGGCCTGGAGATGTTGGAGTGGGGACGGAAGAGACGGATGAGGGATCCCAAGAGTGGGATTTTGGGGATAGGATCCGTGGGGTGGGAATGTGCAGCTTCATTCCCGGGGCAGGGTCACACCTGAGCCAGGTGTGTGCAGGGCAGGACCTTGCCCTGACCCCAAGCACTGTCCCAGCTGCAGGATCTGCTTCCCATCGGCCTCTTCCTCCTGTGGCCCTGTTGCCCTATCCTTTTGAGAGTTTTAAAGTTCTTCTAAAAGTTTCAATGCCTTCTGATATTTAGGTATTTCTACTGAATTTTCTCACACTGTTCATGTAAATAATGATTGTTTTGCATTCTTCTTTGTGGGTGGAGAGAATTGATGGACTGTTGCTTTGACCAGTGTGGTTGGAGAGGTGGCAGTTTCACCCTCCAATCCACTGTCACTTTTTCTATTGTATATATAGCGGAGTCAGAAAAGAAAGTTTCCTTTTTTGGGTTCCTTTTCTTTCCTTTTACATCTAGCCTGCGTCTGTGAGTTATTTCATGTCACAGTGTGACACGGCCCTAAGCCCAGCTTGGTGCTAAACAAAGGGGCTGGGGTGGGGTTATCCCCGGTGGGGGCTGCACACCCCCTCTGCCCCCTCCCCAAATTCCCTCCTGGGGGAGCAGGAGCTGGGTCAGGAGCCCTCTAGGGAGGGAAAATGGGGTGACACCAGCATGGGTGGGGGGCAGGTCACACACATCCCCTGGGGATCCCGCCTCACTCCCACAGTGCCAGGAGGACAAAACCTTAAAAGCAGCCCCTGTCCCCCAGCAGCACCTTGTGGGGAGGGCCTGGTGGCAGTCACCTCGCTTCCTGGCCACTTGTCACCAGCTGAACAAGGTCCCCATCCTGCCCTGGTGGTTGGTGACATTTGGCTGGGACACCGCGGTGGTGACAGTGGGGACGTGGTGATACAAGTGCATTATGGTAATGGCCAAGATGAAGGTGCTGGTGGCACTGTGGTGGCACAGGTGGTGGCACTGATGCTGTCCAAGTTCATGTTCCCATTAATGTTTCCCATGTTCCCACCCATGCCTATGACCCCACATGTCTCGAGCCAGGGCTTTGTCCCCTGTGTCCCCACATGTAACCCATTCATGTCTGTGTTCCCCATGTCCATGTCCCCCCATGTCCCCATCCATGTTCTCCATGTTCCTCTCAATGTCCATGTCCCACCATGTCCAAGTCCACCATGGCCTTACACATGTCATTATCCCCTACACGGCACCATCCATGCCTTAGTTCAATACCTTTACTTTTACCCCAGTTTCAGGGCTCTCAAAGCGATGAACAGAAAACTTTTTGTTTCAGTCAAGGATAAAACAAGGTAATCTGTGTATCCCTGTGAGCAGAGCATTCATTTGAGTGGGTGGATGGGAAGAATCATTTTGGAGGGTTTCCACCCCACTGTCTCCAAAATCTTATGTTTTGCCCCAGCCCATCCCCATTGGCTGTGGAAGATATCCATGGGGCAGAGAGAATGAAATTGATGGATTTATGTTGGAAAAGCCCTGCAAGACTATTCAGTATTGCTTGATAACACCAGAAAATGCAAAAAGTGAGATTTTTCTGGAGTCAGAAGTCAGCAATGGATGTTGGTCTGTGGATGAGTTCAGGTGACCACGGGGAGAAAGAGGATAATTTTCCAACACGGATCACCGGCACCATGGATCACCAGAGCTCTGCCCACTGGGGGTCATCGGGGATCATTCAGAGCAGATGCTCCCATGGGGGACGGAGATGGAGCAGTGCACAAAGCTCTTCCTGCACTCGGGGCTCTCTCAGGGCTTCCCTTACTGGTGGCTCCGTTGGTGTCTGAACAAGGCTGAACTCTGGGAGAAGCTCTTCCCACACTTGGGACACTGGTAGGGCCTCTCCCCGGTGTGGATACGACGATGCCTGATGAGGTTGGACTTTTGGTTGAAGCCCTTCCCACAGGGCAGCGGAAGGGCCTCTCCTCTGTGTGAATCCACTGGTGGAGGAGGAGATAGGTGCTGGTCAGGAACTTCTTCCTGCATTGCTCACACTCATAGGGCCTCTCCCCTGAGTGGCTCCTCACGTGGGCAATCAGGCAGGAGCTGTGGCTGAAGCTTTTCCCACACTCCTCACATACGTAGGGGCCGTTCCCCCATGTGGCTCCTCAGATAATTGATCAGGTTGGCACGGTTGCAGAAGCTCTTCCCACACACGGCACGCTTGTAGGGCCGTTCTCCTGTTTGGCTCCTCTTGTGTCTGGTCAGTTCTGAGCTTGTCCTGAAGCTCTTCCCACACTCCCCACATTCATATCGCTGTTCCCCTGTGTGGATTCTCCAGTGGCGGACAAGGTAGGATCTCCACCTGAAGCTCTTCCCATATTTCAAGCACTTGTGAGGATTCTCCTCATCCTGGGACTGGTCATGGACCCCCAGCTCTGAACTCCTGCCACCTCCATGGCACACAGTGGGTCTTTCCTCCTCAGATCCCTGTGGTCTGCTTTTGCAGCCCCTCCTCCTGCGGGATCTCAGGGGCTTTTCCTCCCCTTTGGATTCAGCGCCCTTGAGCCCCTCAAAAGGGTCTCTTCCATGAGGTTCTGCTGTGGGGATTGAGCTTCTTGGTCTCCGACCTCAGCTCCTTTTCTGGGGGAGGAAGGACAAGGAGAGGATGGGATTTGCCTCTGTGCCACAGGGAAGGAGAAGGAGTTCCCCCCAGTGTGTGCCCGGCAGGACGGTGTCAGCAGCAGGGCTGTCCTGCAGCTGGGGGCTGTGCTGGGTTGGGAGATGGGGCAGGAGAGAGTGGGAAAGGGGCACTGACTTCCTCCTCACCTGACTGGGTCTCCCAGGACCTCTTCCTCTTCCTTGCAGCCTCCTCCTCCTCCTGCATCGGGCCAAGGTTTGGGAATGGGAAATCCTGGTTTGGGAGAAAACAAGGGATGATCCCATTGGGTTTCATGGTCCCACTGCCTGTTTTGATTTTAAAAGACAGGTGTCTGCTAACGATGGCTGGAACGTTCCTTGAAACGGAAAATGTAAACCCCCTCCTTCGAAATTAAGATTTTGAAATTAAGGGGTTCTCGGGCAAAGATGTGGGAAGAGTGATAACAGTTCTTCATTAGGAAAATAAAAAATGTAATTGTAATAGTACCAAAATAACCCCCAGCCACTGACAGAGTCAGAATACGACCTGACACCCTGTTGGTCAGGCTGTTGGTAGCAGTCTGATAGAATGGTGGCTGCAGTCCTCCTGGAGGGACAGATGTGGTTCTGTTGAAGCAGTGATCCTGTAGAAGGGTTTCATTTTATTCTGAAGGTCTAGTGGTGGTGTCGATGGGCCTGGTCTTCCTCTAGGAATCCAGTGGAAAAAGAGGCTGCTCCTCTGGGAATCCAGGGGGAGAAGGCTGCTCTGCTGTTTCAAATGTCAGATTATATCCAGGTAGGAGTGCTTGGCTCCTCCCACTGGGTGGAGCATCTCACAATGGGATGATGTAATTTTATCAGTCATGCAGTGACACTCAATGGCCCATTAACTGAAGATATTTCCCTGGACAGGGGATGGGTTGTGGAAGAGATAAAGAAAACGACCCCACCTGGTTTTAACAGCTGGCCCATTAACAGAAGATATCCCCCCCAGAGTTATGAGGGATGGGTCATGGAAGAGATAAACACTGCTCCACCTGGTTTCAACAGATGGTGATAGAATACAAACTTCTGCTTACATCTTGCATTGCAACCCAAGACAAGGAGGGACACAAACCACGGGGTGAGACCGAGCAAGGGGTCACCGACACCGGGGTGACGCTGGGACAAGGGGGACACTGGGACAGGGGGTGACATTTGGGCTGAGGAGCACATGGACCAGGGTGTGATGCTGAGCAGGGGGCACAGAGGATCAAGGTGACACCGCTGGGTGTCCCCAGAGACTGGGCAGCTGCTAAACCGAGGCCTATGGTATGGAACAGCTGAGGCGGCCCTGGGTTCAGCCCGACACCAGTGCCTGTATTAGAGGAGGAGGAACAGGAGGAGGAGGAGGAGGAGCTGCTGTGGCACCTACTCAAGTATTTCTTCATGAGCCCCCTGTGACAAGTACCGGGCCAATGGCAGGAGACTTGTGAACTTCGTGCAGCATCTGGCCATGATCGTCTTTGTCTTGGGCTTGGGCTTGTCTTGGGCTTGGCTGAGGATCACGAGTGGGCTGAGCTATGAGTACATGAATATCCCCTTCCATAAGCAGTATTCCCACATTTCCATGCTGGACTGCAACCCACGGGGGAGGGTGCTCTACACCTGGAATAACGGCCACCAGGTCATCTACAATTTCGCACTCTTCCACATTGTCAACATGGCTGGAGAGCTGGAACTGACATTCCCAAGGGAAGAGACAATTCCTGGCTTTTTTTAATACGCTTCCACGCATTCCCTTTCCATCCACAGAATTACTGGGGGAAGCAATGAGGTGGAAATTCCCGGTTCTCAGCACATCCCAAACACAAATTCTACTTAATTCCAACTATTTCCTGCCCATGTTGCATTTTTCGCTTTTTCCCTCATTTTTTACTCTTGTTCCCCTATTTTTCTTTCGTTTTTTCTCCTTTCCCCTCTTTTGTCATTTTTCTCCCTCTTTTACCCTTTCTCTTTTCTTTTTCCTCCTTGTTTCCTTTTTCTCCATTTTTCTTTTCCCCCCTTTTTTTTCTGCCTCTTTTTTTTATTTTCCCCTCCTTTTTCTGTCATTCCCCCTTTTATCCCTCATCACCCCCATTTTTCCGTTTTCCCCATTTCTCCCTCTTACCCCACTTTTTCCCCCTTTTGTCCCCTTTTTTTACCTTTTTTTTTTCCCCAGTATATTCGATTTTCTTTTTTCTCACTCTTTCTTCCAATTCTTCAGCAGTTTTCCCCATCCTCTTCCTCCTCCTCCTCAGTTCTTCTGGAATTCGGTGAGATTCATGATGCATGGAGCTGCTCTGCCTTGGGTTTTCCCCTACTTTTGGGGGGAATTTTGGGGCCAAATTCCATCTCTATTTCGACAGGAGATTAAAAAAATATCTCTGGCTCTTGTGGGGTTTTGGGGACTTTTTTCCTCCACCTTTTTTCTCTGTTTTGAATTAATTGTTTAAATATTACTTTAATTTCTCGCTCCCAGGTTGTTCTGATATTTTCCTGCTTTTTTCCACCTGTTTTTCCAAGAGAAAGAGGCAGAAAGGGGGAAAAAAGGACGGAAAAGGGGAGAAAAGGATGGAAAAGGGGGAAAAGAGGGCAGGGGTGGAAAAGCTGTGATGATCCAGAGGGGATGGAGAATTTGGGGTAACCCTGAAGATTTGGGATAATCCCAGGAATGGTCAAGGATCCTGCTGGAGGTTGGGAATAGGCACAGATCACGTTGGAGACTGGAAATGGCCATGGAAACTGTTAGAGACTGGGAATGGGCATGGAACCTGTTGGAGATTGGGAATGGGCATGGATCACGTTGGAAACCGGGAATGGGCACTGACCCCATTGGAATGCAGGAATGGGGACAGGTCCCATTGGTAAACAGGAATGAACACAGATCCCATTGGAGATTGGAATGGGCATGGATCCCGGTCCTGGCGCTGGAGGAAGAATTTTGGGAAGTGAGTGAGTTCCCACTGGCTCTGGGCAGCACTGGAAAAGGGCCCTTAAGGGATCAATTAGGAATTTAATTGGAATTTATTTGGGAATTTAATTGGGAATTGCAGTCACCATGGATGGGGGAATACAAGGGGCTGGAGCAATGGAGGTGGTGTCCGGTAAGAGGGCACAGGGACTGGGAACAGGACCAGGAATTGGGACAGGGAATGTGGACAGAGACAGGAAACGGGACCAGGAATGGGGACAGAGACCAGGATGAGGGCCAGGCATGGGGACAGGGGCCGGAAACTGGGAGAGGGAGTAGGTCTGCAGGATTGGGACTGGGAATGGGACTGGAAAAAGGCGATAGGAGCCGAGAATCCATGACCTGGAATGGGACTGGAAATATGTGACAGGGACAATGAATGGGACCAGTAATGGGGACAGGGACCAGAAATGGGGACAGGGACCAAGAATGGGGACAGGGACCAAGAATGGAGACTGGGACTGACAGGGGGTACAGGGACACACAGGGCTGGCCAGGGAAACACAGAGGGGTGACAGGGAGTCATGGCAGGGGATAGGGAGGGAGGGGACGTGCTGCCACCAGGAGACACATCAGGGGACAGTGTCACCACACCTGTGGTGTGATGCTGCCACCAGGGCACCTCCAGTGACACACAGTGCAGGGCCACGTGACCTCTGCATGTGGAAGTGAGCCTTGCCCTGTCCCCAGTCTGTCCCCAGGGGCGGTTGAGGTCCCCTGAATGCAGTGGCCCAGGGACACCCTGGTGACTGTCACTCACTTCTGGGCCACTTGTCGCCAGCTGAACAAGGTCCCCATCCTGCCCTGGTGGGTGGTGGCATTTGGCTGGGACACCACAGTGGTGACAGTGGGGCCGTGGTGACCGGAAGTGCATCAGGGACATGGCCAAATTGAAGGTGCTGGTGGCACTGTGGTAGCACAGATGGTGACACTGATGTTGTCCAAGTTCATGTCCCCATTCATGTTTGCCATGTTCCCACCCATGTCCATGTCCCCCCAGGTCCCTATCCATGGCTATGTGCCCATCCATGTTCCCCATGCCACTCTCCATGTCCCCCCATGTCCATGTCCCCCCATGGTCCTATGCATGTCATTGTTCCCCACATGCCCCAATCCATGCCTTAGTTCAACACCTTTATTTTTACCCCAGTTTCAGGGATCTCAAAGGGATGAACAGAAACCTTTTCCTTTCAAGGATAAATCAAAATAATTGATGTGTCCCTGCCAGCAGAGCACTCATGTGCTTGGGTGGGTGGGAAGAACCTTTTTTGGAGGGGTTTCCACCCAACTGTCTCCAAAATCGTGGGTTTTTCCCCAGACCATCCCCATTTGGCTGTGGAAGATGCCCATGGGGCAGAGAGAATGAAAACAATGGATTTTGTTGGAGAAGACCTCCAAGGCTATCCAGCATTGCTTGATGCCACCAGAGGTGCAAAAAGTGAGATTTTTCTGGGGTCAGAAATCCACAAATCTGCTCTCCACAATGGATTTCTGATGTTGGTGTGTGGATGAGTTCAGGTGACCATAGGCAGCCAGGAGCATGTGGGGCCTCCAGGCAGGTGTTTTTCCAACACAGATCACCGGCACCATGGATCACCGGGGCTCTACCCACCAGGGGTCACTGGGGATCATCCAAAGCAGACTCTCCCGTGGGGGATTGTCAGGGTTTGCCTGCTTGCAATGACCCCAACAGTGTGATAGTCCTTGTTCCCCTAGCTCGGCAGCCGAAGAAGAGGTCTGGAACGCATGAAGCTGAGTTTTCAAGGTTGTTTATTTTTTCTTATCTAAAACTTTTTCTCTCTGACCTGCTGACGTCCGCCTAGTACAGAAGCCGTAGCAGTATCTGCTGAGTCCCGGGTGTCTCCCACACTATATACTGAAAACTACGTGTACCATGTTTATAGTTCCCGTACCAATACCTAAGATCTATGTTGGACAGTGTGTCCCTATCCTAAACCAATTGAAAAGTGTCACCATCACACCAAGACATGGAGGACGAGAAGAAGGGAAAGGAGGCTAGGACACGCCCAGATTCCTCCATCTCGTACCCCTGAATTACATTCTAAAAAACCCCAAAATTCTACTTTTCCACCCTGTGTCAATTCACCTATTACATTACTTAAACCCTTTTGGCTTGTAATTGCTCATGAAGAGTTGGCAGCCTCTCCCATGGGCTAGAATCAAAGCCACGGGTGTTTTTGACTTCTTGCCAAGCTCCCCGAGCCCCCTGCCAGGGTCTCAAGACAGCCAGGGCACCCAGAGGGATGTCTTGGACCCCGACAGGGGATGGAGATGGAGGAGTGCATAAAGCTCTTCCTGCACTCGGGGCTCTCTCAGGGCTTCCCTTACTGGTGGCTCCGTTGGTGTCTGAACAAGGTTGAACTCTGGGAGAAGCTCTTCCCACACTTGGGACACTGGTAGGGCCTCTCCCCAGTGTGGATACGATAATGCCTGATGAGGTTGGACTTTTGGTTGAAGCCCTTCCCACAGTCAGGGCAGCGGAAGGGCCTCTCCTCTGTGTGAATCCACTGGTGGTGGCGGAGATAGGCACTGCTCAGAAACCTCTTCTTGCATTGCTCACACTCATAGGGCCTCTCCCCTGAGTGGCTCCTCAGGTGGACAATCAGGCTGGAGCTGTGCCTGAACCTCTTCCCACACTCCTCACACAAGTAGGGCCTCTCTCTGTTGTGGCTCTTCATGTGGACCGTCAGGTGGCAGCTCTGGATGAAGCTCTTCCCACACTCCTCACACATGTAGAGCCGTTCCCCCGTGTGGCTCCTCTTGTGTCTGGTCAGTTCTGAGTTTGTCCTGAAGCTCTTCCCACACTCGGCACACTCATAGGGCAGTTCCCCTGTGTGGATTCTCCAGTGGCGGACAAGGTAGGATCTCCACCTGAAGCTCTTCTCACATTCTGAGCACTTGTGCAAATTCTCCCCTTCCTGGAGCTGGTCATGGACCCCCAGCTCTGAGCTCCTGCCATCTCCATGGCACACGGTGGCTCTCTCCTCCTCAGATCCCTGTGATCTGCTTTTGCAGCCCCTCCTCCTGCGGGATCTCAGGGGCTTTTCCTCCCCATTGGAGTCCTGCGCCGTGGAGCCTCTCAAAACAGCCTCTTCCATGAGGTTCTGTCGCGGGGATTTGTCCTCCCTGGTCTCCATGCTCAGATCCTCTTCTGGGGGAGGAAGGACAAGGAGAGGAGGGGATTTGCCTCTGTGCCACAGGGAAGGAGAAGGAGATTCCCCCAACGCATCCCCGGCAGGATGGTGTCGGCAGCAGGGTTGTCCTGTGGGCGAGGGCCTTGCTGGGCTGGGAGATAGAGCAGGAGAGAGGGGGAAAGGGGCAGTGACTTCTTCCTCCTCACCTGCATGGTGCTCCCGGGCCATCTTCCTCTTCCTCAGGGCCTCCTCCTCCTTCATCGGGCCAGAGTTTGGGAATGGCAAATCCTGGTTTGGGGAAAAACAAGGGATGATCCCATTGGGTTTCATGGTCCCACTGCCTGTCTCGATTTGAAAAGGCCAGTGTCTGCTAAGGAAGGTAGAAGCCTCCCTTGAAATGGCAAATGTAAACTCCATCCGAATTATTGGGATTTTGAAATGAGGGGGCTCCCAAGCAAAGATAAGGGAATAGGAATAACAGTTCTTGACTAGGAAAATTAAAATCAAAGTGCAGTAGTACAAACAAATCACAGACAGAGTCAGAATACAATCTGACACCCTGTTGGTCAGGCTGTTGGTAGCAGTCTGATAGAATGGTGGCTGCAGTCCTCCTGGAGGGACAGATGTGGTTCTGTTGAAGCAGTGATCCTGTAGAAGGGTTTCGTTTTATTCTGAAGGTCTAGTGGTGGTGTCGATGGGCCTGGTCTTCCTCTAGGAATCCAGTGGAAAAAGAGGCTGCTCCTCTGGGAATCCAGGGGGAGAAGGCTGCTCTGCTGTTTCAAATGTCAGATTATATCCAGGTAGGAGTGCTTGGCTCCTCCCACTGGGTGGAGCATCTCACAATGGGATGATGTAATTTTATCAGTCATGCAGTGACACTCAATGGCCCATTAACTGAAGATATTTCCCTGGACAGGGGATGGGTTGTGGAAGAGATAAAGAAAACGGCCCCACCTGGTTTTAACAGCTGGCCCATTAAGAGAAGATATCCCCCCCAGAGTTATGAGGGATGGGTCATGGAAGAGATAAAGAACACTGCTCCACCTGGTTTCAACAGATGGTGATAGAATACAAACTTCTGCTTACATCTTGCATTGCAACCTAAGGCACAGCAGGCCTTAGGGGGACACTGGCACAGGGGTGACGCTGGGATGAGGGGGGCACTGGGACAGGGGGTGACACTTGGGCTGAGGATCACGAGTGGGCTGAGCTATGAGAACATGGATATCTCCTTCCATGAGCAGTATTCCCACATTTCCATGCTGGACTGCAACCCACGGGGGAGGGTGCTCTGCACCTGGAATAATGGCCACCAGGTCATCTACAATTTCGCACTCTTCCACATCGTCAACATGGCTGGAGAGCTGGAACTGACATTCCCAAGGGAAGACACAATTCCTGGCTTTTATTTCTATGCTTCCACGCATTCCCTTTCCATCCACAGAATTACCTGGGGAAGCAATGAGGTGGAAATTCCCGGTTCTCAGCATGTCCTGAACTCAAAATCTATTGAATTCCCACTATTTCTGGCCCTTGTTGCATTTTTTGCTCATTTCCCCCCACTTTTTGTTTTCCATCTTTTTCCCCCCTTTTCCCATCTTTTTTTCTTTCTTCCTCCCTTCTCCCACTTTTCTCTTTTATCTCCCTCTTTTTCCCTTTTCCCCCTTATTTCCATTTCCCCAGCTTTTTTCTCTCTTTTTCCATTTCCCCCTCTATTTTCTTCTTTTCCCACTTTTATCCCTCTTTACCCCTATTGTTCAATTTTACCCCCATTTTTCCGTCTTTCCTCCCTTTCCCCCCTTTTATTCCCCTTTTTTACCCCTTTTTTCCCAGCTCAATTGCTCTTTCCCACATTTTCTCCAAATTCCTCAATATTTTTCCCCTCCTCTTCCTCCTCCTCCTCGGTTCTTCTGGAATTCAGTGAGATTCAGGGTGGCTGGAGCAGCTCTGCCTTGGTTTTTTCCTTTTTTTGGGGGGGAATTTTGGGGCCAAATTCCATCTCTAGTTCGACAGCAAATTAAAAAAAATCTCTCTGGCCTTTGGTGGGATTTGATTACTTTTTCCCTTCCTTTTTTCTCTGTTTTGTAATAATTGTTTAAATATTTTTTTTAATTTCTCACCCCCAGGGTTGTTCTGATATTTTCCTGCTTTTTTCCACCTCTTTTTCCAAGAGGAAGAGGCAGAAAAGTGGGGGGAAAGGATGGAAAAGGGGAAAAGAAGGCAGGGATGGAGATGCTGTGATGATCCAGAGGGGATGGAGGATTTGGGATAACCCTGAAGATTTAGGATAATCCCAGGAACAGGCATGGGTCCTGCTGGAGACTGGGAATGGGCACGGATCACGCTGGAGACCAGGGATGAGCACTGATCCTATTGGAAAGCGGGAATGGGCACAAATCCCATTGGAGATTTGGAATGGGCACGGATCCTGGTCCTTGCACGGGAGGAGGAATTTGGGGAAGTGAGAGTGATCTCCCTCTGGCTCTGGGCAGCACTGGGAAAAAGCCCTGCAGGGTTTAATTGGTAATTTAATTGATAATTTAATTGGGAATGTAATTAGGAATTGCATCCACCACGGATGGGGGGTATCCAAGGAGCTGCAGCTATGGTGCTGTTGTCCAGTGAGAGGGCACAGGGACTGGGAACAGGACCAGGAATGGTGACAGGGACTGGGAATGGGACTGGGAATGGGGACAGGTACCGGAAACTGGGAGAGGGAGTGAGTTTGTGGGATTGGGACTGGGAATGAGACTGGAAATATGCGATAGGGACCAAGAGTCCATGACCTGGGATGGGACTGGAAATATGGGACAGGGACCAAGAATGGGGACAGGGACTGGGAATAGGGGAAAGGAACCAAGAATGGGACTGGGAAAAGGGACAGGGATTGGAAATGGGGACAGGGACTGAGAATGGGGACAGAGACCAAGAATGGGTAGGGGAATAGGGAGAGGAAAAGAAACTGACTGGGATTGGGACCAGCAATGGACACAGGGACTGGGAATTGGGACGGGAACCGGGATTGGAAACGTGAATGGGGACAGGGACTGGGAACAGGTCCAGGAATGGAGACTGGGACTGAAATACAGGACAGGAACAGGAAAAGGGACCAGGAATGGGGACAGAGATTGAGAATGGGATCAGGAATGTGGACGGGGACTGGGACTGGGAATAGGGACAGGGACAGGTACCAGGAAAGGGAACAGGAGTGGGAACAGGGACCTGTAATGGGGACAGGGACTGGGAATTGGATCTGGGATTGGGAATACTGGACAGGAACAGAGTAAGGAACGGGAATGGGGACAGGGACTGGGAATATGGGACCTGGATTGGGAATGAGACTGGAAAAATTAGACAGGGATTAGTAACGGGATCAATAATAGGGACTGGGAATGGGACAGGGAATACAGGACTGTCCTGAGTTGTAGCATGTGTGTATTCTATTTCCCATCTGATAGAGGTGGGGCAGTTATCTTCTGTTAATTGGGCAGTTTTCTTTATCTCTTCCACAACCCATCCTCTCTCGGGGGAGATATCTTCTGTTAATGGGCCATAGAGTGTCACTGCATGACTGATAAAATTACATCATCCCATTGTCAGATGCTCCACCCAGCGGGAGAAGCCAAGCATTCGTACCTAAATATAACCTGAAATTTGGAACACAAGAGCAGCCTTCTCCCACTGGATTCCCAGAGGAGCAGCCTCTTTTTCCACTGGATTCCCAGAGGAAGACCAGGCCCATCGACACCACCACTAGACCTTCAGAGGAAAACAACACTCTTCTACAAGATCACTGCTTCAACAGAACTACATCTGTCCTTCCAGGAGGACTGCAGCCACCATTCTATCAGACTGCTACCAACAGCCTGACCAACAGGGTGTCAGGTCGTATTCGGACTCTGTCAGTGGTTTGGGGTTTTTTTTGTACTATTTCATTTCTATATTTAATTTTCCCAGTAAAGAACTCTTATTCCTTTTCCCATACCTTTGCCTGAGAGCCCCTTAATTTCAAAATCACAATAATTCAGAGAGTGGGGGTTTACATTTCCATTTCAAGGAAGGCTCCTGCCTTCCTTAGCAGACACCTGTCTTTTTAAACCAAGACAGATTTTGTCACACAACATGAGGCCCAAGGGCATTGGGAGAAAAAGGGGGAAAAGGAATAACAGTTCTTGACTAACCTAATTTTTGTCTGCTGGTATAGAAACCTCGTTAAGTGCCACCATGTGGTCCAGCCTACCCTGGTTTGGGTGGAACGTGGTCGTGGCTATATTTCTCCCATTTGCAGGCCATTATCTAAAAACAAATCCTATAACTAAGGCTTCTGTGGCTGTTATCCAGTTTGCTTTATGGGTTAATAAGGTGAGGGATTCATGGATTTTTTAACTTCCTCTAGAAGGCAGGCACCCAGATTCAAAGCTACCACACAATAACTGTATATTTTTGGGGTTACTTTAATAATGGTACCTACTGTAAAGAAATTCCACTGGGGGAAATTCTCTCCCTACCCTTCAACCAGCCCTTTGCATCTGCCCCACCACTTTTCAAAGGGTTCCAGTCTTCTCTAAATGCTAATGATATCACACAGTTGTTGGTGTAGCTGATATGCCTGTCCTATTTAGCATTCAGAGATAAGGGAAGGTAGACTTGGATAACCACCCTGACCCCTACCTCAGAAAGCAGGGGTGCTGCCACAGAATCTGACATTGCCCTGAGGACTAGAGATGCTGCCCCAGAACCTGACCTTGCCCCACAACTGTTGTGATCCGCTTAGAGGAGCAGGGTGTCGTGGTGATTCGTTAACCGGTGAAACAGAGTATGAATTTAACAGGCTAGAAATCCATTTGGATTTAGGTGAAATGTGCCGCTTTGAGCTTGCTAGCATAAGTAAAATATGCTGTTTAGTCTGGTAGCTCTGCTGCCCTAGCTGACGCAAAAGAATGCGAATTTCTAAGCTGAAGAGATAAGAGAGGCTCCTCGAACCTTGAAACAGACAGGGCAGCGTGACCCAGGAGTTCTTTCTGTACTTTCTGATAAAAATCTGGCTACCAGTGTAACTAGCTGTAAGTGTAATGTGAAATCAGTAGAATGAATATGCATGACCCTCATGTGAAACACTATGCATATGTAAACTAGTAAAGAGGGTGAAAAAGGGATCTGGAGTTCTCAGGGATGTGCATGTCCTTTGAAGGGGAACAATCCCCACATGAGTCCAGGCTGTAATAAACATTCCTTACAAATCTTTATGGCAATTGTGGGGCTTTGAGTTTTCATCCGCGTTTCATGGGAGCCCCAGGAAGGTGCAGAGGAAGTCACGGCCCATTTTCACCTCTCTCCGGCTCCATCTGCCAGCCCAGAGTGGCTCCCGGCTACAGGGCAACCCCACTGCCAACTCCATCCTGACAGGGATGGATTGGAAAAATCTCTTTCTCCTTTCCTGTCGCATAAAAATAAATCTCCTTCCCTCCTTCCTTCCTTCTGTCTTTCTGTCTTTTTTTCCCCCTTTTTCTTGTTCCTTCCTCTCCTTGTCTTTCCTCCCCCAGATAAGGAGCTGAGGATGGAGACCAGGGAGGACAAATCCCTGTGGCAGAACCTTGTAGAAGAGGCTGTTTTGAGAGGCTTGACAGTGTAGGAATTCAGTGGGGACAAAAAGCCCCAGAGATCCCAAATGAGGAGGGGCTCCAAACCCAGCCCAGGGAGCCTTGAGAAAGAAAGGCCCTCCCTTGGCCAGGAAAGCAGCCGGAGACCCAGATGCAGCTCGCAGCTGGTGGTCCCTGAGCAACTTCATGGCAAGGAGAATCCGAACAAGTGCTTGGAATGTAAGAAGAGCTTCAGTCAGTGCTCCAGCCTCCTTGCACACCTTCGGGTGCACGTGGATGGGACCCTCTTTGAGCAGGACCAGATTTGAGCCAGAATATCGGGATTCCCAGAGCCAGGCAGGTGATTGCACCTGGCACATCCCCCACCGACCTGGAGATGCTGCAAGTCCAGTACAGGGAGAGCAGGGGTGAGTAGGAGGAGCCAGGGGTTGGAGGGATCCCTGGAAACAGGGGTATTTGTGGGGCTGGGATGGAAGTTGTCCTCCTGCTCCTCACCATCCTGGGCTTCCCAGAGCCCAGTCACTCCCCGTTTGATCCCAGTTGTCCTCAGCATGGTTCCAATTGCCTCCTGTTGCTCCCAGTGTGATACCAGGGGCCTCTAGAATTGTCCCAGCCACTCCCTGTATGATCCCAATCTCTTCCACCAGGGTCCCAGTCACACCTAGCTGCCCTCAGTATAGACCCAATCACTCTCTCTTGCTCCCAGTTGCCTCCATCATGGTCCCAGTTGTTCCCAGGATGGTCCCTGTTGCTCCCAGTGTGGCCCCTGTCAACCCCCAACAGGGTTTCGGACACTCCCAAGATATCCCAGTTGCCCTCAGCATGCTTGGAGTCATTCCCAGTCACCCCCAGTATGATCTCCATATGATGCCAGGAGAGCCCAGTCACTTCCAGCAGGAGCCCAAAGCTCATGGAACACCTGGAGGATCCACCCGGAGGAGGGTCCCTACAAGTTCCCTGGCTGCAGGAAGAGCCCCAAGGAACGCAGGTCCCACCAGAGCCACCACCCAAAGTAGGAGGTGGAGACAGCGCTGCAGCCTGGGGCCTGGGACCACCAGGAGGGCCTGCAGACCTCCACCCCAGCAAGTGCCTCACACAGCCCCTCATCCTGTCCCCAAAATGCCACTCTTGGCATCCCTCATCCCTCTCTGCAGTCCCCCCTCCAACATCTGCAGACCTCTGGGAAGAACCCAAAGGGATGGAAGTGCCCAAAACGCTGCTGAAGTGCTGGAACTGCTCCCAGCTGTGGATGTTCCTGTCCACAGACCTTTCCTGGTCAGTGCCATGGGGGGCTGGGAAGGGGTTTAGGGGATCCCGAGGGGATTGGAAGGGGTTTTTGGTAGCTCTTGGGGTCATTATTTGTTCTGGGAGGGGGTGTAGAGGACTTTTGAGGGGTCTATGGGGTCTTTTTGTAAGTACTGGAAGGGCTGTGCAGCTTGTATATAACCTGAATCATACCTTTTTATACCTATACAACCTGAATCATAACTTTTATGCCTATATAACATGATGTAAATAACTTTCTATGTAATGTAATGGCTAATATATGGTTAACTAGTTCCTTAATGCTGAATAGACAAAGAAGGAAGATAAAAAATTGCCAGGTGGATAGCTTTAGAGATAGATAGGGATAGTACTAATGAGAAATTGCCAAGCGCAAAGCCAATTAGCCACAAAATAAAGTATTTAGGCTGGTTAGGACCAGACACACCAAGGGACACTGTAACTGCACGTGCTCCAAAGACAAAGCTGAAAAGTTCAGATGTGTAGAAGACCTTGGAAGTCTTCACCAAAGACCCCTGCTAACCCCAGAACTGGGGAGGCGCAAGGGCAGCGCAAAAGAACTATCTAATAACCATGAGCTCATACAATGTAAATGAGATCCCACATATAAGTGATGATGTTGGAGTGACACAGTGACACTGAGCAACACTTACTCTATAAATATACCACAGCACGGGACAAAGGTGGGTGACTTGGGTGCAGAAATCCCCTCACCACCAGCGCTGCAATAAACAAATACCTGCTCTATAGACACCGGTCTGTGGGGATTTATTTCCAGCCTGTCTTTCGGGCATCAGCCCAAAAGGATGGAATTTCCCACCCAGGGTCCCCACCGAGCCCCAGTTTGCATCTGCAGCCACCAGTTTTCCCAGTTTGCCTCTCCTTTTCCTCGGGCCGGGTTCCCCCCGCCCCCAGCGGGTGGGAGCAGCCGAGAGCCCCGCGCTGCCCATCCCGACCTGTCCCGGCTCCATCCCCGCTCCTGCCGCGGGCTGCGAGGGCTTCGGGAACGGGGCAGGAGGAATGGGGATGGCGGAGTGGTGATGGAGAAGCAGCGGGACATGTGCTGGAGGGATTAAGAAAAGGTAGAGGAGGAGGAGGCGTGGAGGAGGAGGAGGAAGAGGAGGAGGAGTGGGAGGAAGAGCTGGGATAGAGGAGGAGGAGGAGGAAGTGGAAGAGGGGACACCACACGGTCCAGCCCTCGCTGTGTCCGCAGCCCTCCCGCCCCCTGGGGCATTGTCCCCCCCTCTGTGTCGCAGGTGACCGCGGGGGGGGAGCTCGTCCAAATATCCTGGGGACTCCGTGGGAGGGTATTTTTAAGGGGGGCGGGGGATTTTTGGAGCTCGAAGGACTCCAAAGCTAAGCCGCAAACGGCCTTAGGGGAGATTCTGGGGGTGTCCCGGGAGGTTGTTTTTTCGTGGAGGAGGGCAGGACGGGGGAGAACTCTGGGACACCGAAGTGTGCAGCCCAGAGAGAGGAGACCCCCAGGACTGAGCCCGGAGAGGGGAACACCCTGGCGAGGGGGAAGCCCAGGAGCTCCCTGCAGCCTGAAGCAGTCAGGGGAAAGGGGAGCACTGGGAGCCCAAGAGCCCCGGCATCGCTAAGTGGGAGCCCAGAGAGGGGGAGCCAGGGAACCCCCAGGGGCTGCAGGGAACCCCCAGCAGCACAGAGAAGGGGGAGCCCACGAAGCCCAAGGTCGGGAGAGCAGAAAGGGGGGACCCTAGGGATTCCTGGGACCCGTGAATGCCTGGAGAGGGTGGGGACCCCAGAGAGGGGAACCCTCAATACACGCAGGACCCCCAGAAGTCCAAAGGGGAGAGACCAGAGAGGACAAACTCCTGGAGAGGTTTTTTTTGGAATGACCATGAGCCATTTAAGTCTTGAGTGGCTCAATGTTGGTATTTCTGGAGTTTTGTCAGCTAAATCTTGGTAGTCAGAAGGCTTTTATGGACACAAAATGTCTGGTGATGTTAGCGTCAGGATCCACACAAAATCAGAATTGATTGTATATGAAGGTGTTTTATTGAAGCGCGCGGAAGCCCGGGGGTGAGATCCCAGATCTGGGCTTCAACGATACACCCGAATCGGTAGCTAGTAACCCCTTCTACTCTTCCCCCCCTCCCCCAATTAATTATTAAACTTATATTGTTCCATTCTAGTTCCCATTCCCACACAGGTGCAGTTTCGCTTGACCTACTGAAGACTATGCTTGATTTGCTGAAGACCATGCTTGATTTGGTTAGGACAATCACTGTAACAGGGCTATCATTCACTCCCAAGGCCTGGCTGTCCTGCTGGTCCAGGCCTGTTCCTTCTACCTGCCTGCTCTAGCCACCACCAACCCCCCTCCCCCGATACAGTTTAGAAATCATTCCTATGATTTCAATTCTAAGCTACTAAATTTAACCCTTACTCTGTCAGTGACTTCTAGAGTCACTTGGGCTGGAAGAATCCCCAATCAAACACTCTCACAGCTTGTTTTCCCCCAAACCAGGATTTCTTATTCCCAAACCTTGGCTGGATGGAGGAGGAGGTCGTGAGGAAGAGGAAGATGCCTGAGAGCCCCAGGCAGGTGAGGAGGAAGTCACTGCCCCTTTCCCACTCTCTCCTGCTCCATCTCCCACCCCATCGTGGCTCCTGGCTGCAGGACAACCCCGCTGCCAATGCTGTCCTGCTGGGGATGCCTTGGAGAGATCTCCTTGGTGTTCCCTGAGGCAAATCCTATCCTCTCCTTGTCCTTCCTCCCCTAGACCAGGAGCTGAGGATGGAGACCAGAGAGGACAAATCCCTGCAGAAGAACCTCGTGGAAGAGGCTGTTTTGAGCAGCTCCATGGCAGAGGAATCCAATGAGGAGGAAAAGCCCCGGAGATCCCACATGAGGAGGGGCTGCAAACGCAGATCACGGGGATCCGAGGAGGAAAGACCCACTGTGGGCCCAGGTGGTGACAGCTCAGATCTGGGGGTCCGTGAGCAGCCCCAGCATGGGGAGAAGCTCCACAAGTGCTCAGAATTTGGGAAGAGCTTCAGGTGGAGATCCTATCTCCTCGCCCACCTTCGGGTGCACACAGGCGAGCGGCCCTACGCATGTGGGGAATGTGGGAAGAGGTACCGGCACGGCTCCCACCTCCTCTACCACCAGCGGGTGCACACGGGTATACGGCCCTATAAGTGCTTGGAATGTGGGAAGAGCTTCAGCAAGAATTCCCACCTGCTCTCGCACCAGAAGATCCACACGGGGGAACGCAACCACCCCTACAACTGTGGGGAATGTGGGAAGAGCTTCAGAGACAGCTCCGGCCTCCTCACCCACCGGCGCATGCACACCGGGGAACGGCCCTACACGTGCTTGGAATGTGGGAAGAGCTTCAGCGTTCAGTCCAATCTGACCTCCCACCAGAAGATCCACACTGGGGAACGGCCCTACGAGTGTTCCGAGTGTGGGAAAAAGGCTCGGAGCAGTTCGGATCTCCTCAAGCACCAGCGCACACACACAGGGGAGAAGCCCTTCCGCTGCCCCGACTGCGGGAAGGGCTTCACCCGCAACTTCAGCCTCCTCACCCACCGGCGCATCCACACTGGGGAAAGGCCCTTTGAGTGTCCCAAGTGTGGGAAGAGCTTCTCCAGGAGCTGTCACTTGACCAAACACCAACAGAGCCACCGGTAAGGGAAGCCTTGTGAGGGCCCCAACTGCAGGAGGAGCTTTGTCTGCTGCTCCAACTCCATCCCTCACCAGAGGACACCCGTACAGCAGAGCCCTGGTGACCCACATTCCTATGATCCATGTTGGGAAGACACCTGGCTGGTGCCCTCCGTGTCCTCTTGGTTCTCCATGGGCACCTGGATGAACACAGGGGCAGGAACATCCATTAGGACAGAGACTAACATCAGGAATTCATTGGAAAGAGGAGATTTTTTGCCTTTAAACTGCAAAAAGTCTCACCTGCTCTGTCCAGACATTTCTTCTGATAGCATCAAGCAGCACTGGATCATCTTGGAGCCTCTCATGGCACAGCATGGCTGCTTTTGGGCTGTCAGCACCTGCCCAGAGCTGTGGATGGGGCCTGTGGGGGCAACTGGGGCCATACTGGTGGTGCTGGGAGGCCCCCAGATGGGAGTCAAGGGAACTTGGTGAGTGGGGAGGGCGGGGGGAGGGGGGGGTGATGGGAAATGTGGGTAAGGGGGAAGAAAAGAAGGGTGGGATCCCCAAAAGGAGTGAGGGAGGAATGGGATCCCCCAAACCAGAAGCAGGGGTGGGAGTTGGGGATTCAGGGCACGATAGGAAAGGTGGGGGAGAAGAGATAAAAGAGAGGGCTTTGGACTGAAGCCTTTTTGGGACTACCTAAAATGAGAGGCCAGACAAGATTAAGGGAATAAAAAGCAGTTGTATTTATTGAAGGGCCTTCAGGTACATTTCAGGCAGACAAAGGCCCCCAGGGGCTACACCCAAGAATGGATGACAGGTCACAGGTTTTCATGCTTTTATAAGTTTGGTCAATTTGCATAGTGGGGGTTAATCTTCCAATTATAGCTTCAGGTAAGGAAGTAATTTACCCCAGGTTTGCTACCCTCCAAATCACTGTTGTTTACTTTTGTGGGGACCTGAAACAGTGAGGCATCCTTGATTCCCAGGCCTGGAGAGGAACTGTTTTGTCTGACGAGAATGGGAAAGCAGCAGTGAACATCCTATATGGAGTTTAGTTATACACTAAAGAATTGCAGGATTACAAATATATGAAAAAATATGTAAAAGCTAAAATTGCTAAGGCATCAATGGCAGTTCAGAAGCATAAAAGGATTCATGACTCCTTGCTAAAAGATTTAGCTAGAGAGCAAGATGAGAGAGACAAATTTCTTCAAAATTTGGTTAACTCCTTCCAAAAACATTCCGATGGAGAGCAAAATGAGAGAGCAAAATTGGAATCTCTGCTGAATGTGGAATGAGACCTTAGCAGACAAATGCACCTTGGGCTACTTAAGGCTGCAGAGTGGGAGAATGCATTGAGAGAGACGTTGGGTACATGGACAGGGATGAGGAGCCAGCGGGGTGAGCACAAGGACATGGACAGCGGGTCAGATGAGGAAGAGCTGGGAAAGTGCAGGAAGAATTAGCGTGTGAAAGGGAGAGGTGAGCTCAGGCTTGGAAACTTTTAGAAGCAAAGAGAGTGAATAGGCCAGGACAGGAATCGGTAGGATGAGGAGGATGAGGAGAAGGAGAAAAAGACAGAAGTGTGAGACAAGGAGACAAAGCTGGAGAAGTGGCTGTGGCAGAGGAGGGAGAGCCAGGAGAGCAGGCAGTGGAAGAAAGAGAAGAGGCACCTAAGGAAAAGGGAGAGGCTGTGGAAGGGCAGGCAGAGACAGCAGAAGTGTGGGCAGCAGCTGCTGGGGAGCAGGAAGAAGTTACAGAAGAGAAAGTGCAGGACTTTCTCCTTAGGAAAATTTATCCTTAGGACATTTATCCTTCATCTCCTTAGGACATTTAACCTTAGGAAAACCCCTGGGGTGTCCTGTGCAGGGCCAGCAGTTGGACTTGATGACCCTTGTGCATCCCTTCCAGTTCAGGATATTCCATTATCCATTGGAAATCCCTGGAGGGAGAGCCATGTGCTAAAGCACCAAGGGCAGTTCCTGGCTCCTGGGCAAGAAGCAGCTGCCAGCTGCCTGCTTTGCAGTTAGAAATCTCCATGCAAACGTTTTGGGTTTCTATGTTCTGAAAGGTGGCACTGCCTGCAGAGCAGTGTGTGGGCCTTTGGTTCAGCACTCTTTGTGTCTAGAGTTGAGCCAGAAATGTGCCATGGTGGGGTGCTCCTTTCCTACAGCCACTTCCATACCGGGACCAGACCTGGAGTGTGGGGAGCAAGCTCCAGATCCAAGCACCATGCCATCAAACCACAGAATATTAAAGTATCTCCTTGGGAGTGCCAGAGGAAGGGGAAATTTGGGGCAAGGGGGGACATGGCAACACCCCAAAAAGCCCCCCAGATTATCCCTCTGTCCTCCCCAAACCGGCCCACGTTCACCCTATAACCCATCAACCCCCAAACCACCTCCATCACCTTTCACCCATCATCATCACCCCGTAACCCATCACCCCCCATCCATGATCATCCCCACCCATCATAATCACCCCTAAAGTCATCACCCCTCACCCATCATAATCATCCCAAATTCATCACCCCCCACCTATCTTCATCACCCCCACCTATCCCCCCATAACCTATCACCCCCCAAACCATCCCTAGAACCCCACACCCACTCTCATCACCCTAAAAATCATAACCCCTACCTATAGTCACCCCAAAATCCATCAGTCCCCACCCATAATCACCCCAAAATCCACACCCCACCCCTTAACCCCTCTCTCCCCAATCCGTACCCCCTCACCTGCCCCATTCTGCACCCCCAGCTCTGCCCTGGCCCTGCTGTGGCTGTGTCCCCTCCTCCTGCCCACAGAGCGCAGGTACAGCTGCAGGGGTGGCCTCATCCTCTCGTGTCCCCTCAGGTCCCTGTGGCTTCTTGGGCCCCTTGGAGGGGGCAGAAACACCCTCCGGAACAGCGTGCTGGCCTTGGGGACACCCCGTCACCTCCCCTGTCACCGTCGGTGTTGGGGTGGCTGTAGGAGCGTTTCCAGCAGCGTTTCCCTGCAGCTGCACCCAGCGCCGGCTCTCTCGGACCCCCCCTGCTTTAGAGGTCCCCTCTGGGGGAGGTGGCAGTTGCAGTGTGCCACCTGCAGGTCTTCAGTAGGGCGGGGGGGCTTGGTGGCTGGGGGGGCTTCCACCTCCATCAGTTCTGCAGGGGGAGTAGAGTTTGGGGGGTTCAGGGGCTGGATTTAGGGGCCGGTGGGATGGGGGGAGTCATTTTGGGGGTTGTATTTGGGGCTGGTGGGATTGGGAGAATCATTTTGGGGGTTGAATTTATGACTGATGGGATAGGGAGAAAAATTTTGGGGGGCTCCGGGGCTGCATTTGGGGGTGGTGGGATGCGGAGAGGTATTTTGGGGTTGGATTTTGGGTTGGTGGGACAGAGGTGGCATTTTGAGGGCTGAATTTGGGAGTGATGGGATGGGGAGGTTCAGGGGCTGGATTTTGGGGTGGTGGGGGAGACACCCCCAATCTGGCATCCCCACGTTGAAAAGTGCCAATTGGTGGGGTCCCAAATCCCCAAGGTGTCCCTGCACACCTGGGGATCCCAATTTTTTGGATTCTCCTGCCCACCCAGGGTGTCGCCACCCAGTGGGTGCCCATGCCAGCTTCCCGCAGCATGCCAGTGTCCAGCTGGGATCCTTCTGGACCAGTGTCCATCGAGAGTGGGATCCATGGCTCTTGTCTGTGTCCATCTCGAGCAGTGTCCAATCTCTCCTGCCCCATCCGTCCCAGACTCCCCGGCCGGGGCTGCTCCTCACTGCAGAATGGACAAGACCCATGGTCAGTCCTAAGATGACCCCAGACCCTCTCTCACCAACCCCACCAGGCCACCCACCTCGAGCCCTGGGGCCACCAGTGTCCCCTGGAAGCCGGGCCAGCTTCTGGATCTCCTGGAAGAGGAGATTGAGAGTCTTGGGCTGGGGACTTGAGGCTGTCTAGGATGGCAAGCACCTAATCCATGTGGCATGGGGACACAGCTGGGGACACAGCTGGGGACACGACTGGGGGGACAGGGGTGGGGGGTGAAGGGGTTAAGGGGTGGGGAGAGGGTTGGAGGGTGGGATGCACCCAAAAATTTGCCAAAGTCGAAGGGGAGGGCACCCCAAACTGGGGGAAAGGATGGGAAAGACAGAAAGGATCCAAAATAGTGGGGAACAGACCCTAAATAGGGGGAAATGACCCAAAATTGGGAAAGGACCTGAATTACGGGGAAAGGATCCAAAATAGGGAGGAAAAGAGACAAAATAGGGAGAAGGGACACAAAAGGGGGGAAAAGGATCCAAAAGAAGGGGCAGGTCCCAAAGTTGGGGGGGAGGACCTAAAATCAGAGGACAAAGGGTGTTGTGGGATGTCATTGGGTGTCACAGGGTGCTATGGCACGTCCCTAGCTATAGCGGGGCGGGCGCAGATGCTCAGCACCAGCAGCAGCCACGGGAACAACCTGAAGGTCACAGGGTCACCCTGCAGGACACAGGGACACCCTGTAGGACATGGCCCTGGGGCTTTGGGGACTTTGGTTCCACCAGGGGCAGGGGACAGGGACATCAGAGGAGGGACAGGGGCACATGGAAGGGCTCTGGGACACATAGGGGAGATGGGGACGTTAACTGACAGCGAGGACTGGGACACCCAGAGGGGTGGCAGGGAGTTGTGGTGGGGAAGGGGGACAAACAGAGCAGACGGGACGCAATGCCACCAGGACACACATCAGGGGACAACGTCGCCACAACTGTATGGACACTGCCATCAGGACGCCTCTGGTGACACCCAGCATGGGGCCATGTGGGCCCCCAGGTGACACTAACCCTTGCCCTGTCCCCAGCAGCGGTTGGGGCCCCCTGAGCGAAGTGGCCCTGGGACACCCTGGTGGCAGTCACTCACTTCTGGGACACTTGTCACCAGCTGAACAAGATCCCTGCCCTGCCCTGGTGGGTGGTGACATTTGGCTGGGATACTGCAGTGGTCACAGTGGGGACACGGTGGCAGAAGCTGCAACAGACTGTGCCTGGCCATAGCTTACAGGAAGCTGCTGGTGGCACAGGTGGTGGCAATGATGCTGTCGTAGTTCATGTCCCAATCCATGTTTCCCATGTTGCCGCCCATGTCCATGTCCCTTCATGTCCCCATCCATGCCTTAGATCAATGTCTATTTTTACCCCAGTTTCAGGGCTTTCAAAGGGATGAACAAAAACAAAATGATTTATGTGTCCCTGCTAGCAGAGCATCCATGAGCTTGGGTGGGTGGGAAGAACCTTTTTTGGAGGTGTTTCCACCCGTCTCCAAAATCAGGGGTTTTACCCCAGTCACTCCCCATTCGCCTGTGGAAGATGCCCGTGGGCAAGAGAATATTAAAATTATGGATTTATGTTGGAGAAGACCTCCAAGGCTATCCAGTTTTGCTATGCCACCAGAAGATGCAAAAAGAGAGATTTTTCTGGGGTCAGAAGTCAACAAATCTGCTCTCTACAATGGATTTCTGATCTTGGTCAGGGGATGTGTGCAGGTGCCCACAGGGAGCCAGGAGGATGTGGAGCCCCCAGCCAGGTGTCTTCCCAACACGGATCACCGGCACCATGGATCACCGGGGCTCTGCCCACTGGGGCTCACTGGGGATCATCCAGCGAGGATCTTCCCACGGGGGATGGAGCTGGAGCAGCGCACAAAGCTCTTTCTGCACTGGAGCACTTCCAGGGCTTCCCTTAGTGGTGATTCTGATGGTGTCTGGTCAAGAGAAAGCTCTGTGAGAAGCTCTTCCCACACTCAGAACACTTGTAGGGCCTCTTCCCAGTGTGGTTGCGCAGGTGGGTGACAAGGGTGCAGTTGCGGGTGAAGCCCTTCCCGCACTCGGGGCAGCGGAAGGGCCTCTCATCCGTGTGAATCTGCTGGTGCAGGATGAGACTGGAGCTGATCTTAAACGTCTTGCTGCATTTATCGCACTCATAGGGCCTCTCCCCGGTGTGGCTCCTCTGGTGGTAGATCAGGTGGGACTTTGACATGAAGTGCTTCCCACACTCCCCACACTCATAGGGCCGTTCCCCCGTGTGGCTCCTCTGGTGGACAATCAGTTCAGACCTTGACCTCAAGCTCTTCCCACACTGCTCACACTTGACGCGCCGTTCCAGCAGTGTGATCCTGGCTGTTCCGCCATGGATTCCCATGTGGCGGGTCAGGTGGCACCTCCTCTGGTAGCTCTTCCCACACTCCCCACACTCAAAGGGCCGTTCCCCAGTATGGTTTCTCTGGTGGATGGTCAGTTCAGAGCTCGTCCTGAAGCCCTTCCCACACTCGGCACACTCGTAGGGCCGTTCCCCCGTGTGGCTCCTCAGGTGGGCAGTCAGGGTGGAGTTCTGGGTGAAGCTCTTCCCACACTCGGGACACTCATAGGGCCTCTCCCCGCTGTGGATGCGCAGGTGGGTGACGAGAGCGGAGTTGTTCCTGAAGGCCCTCGCACAGCTGGGGCAGTGGAAGGGCCTCTCCTCTGTGTGACTCCGCTGATGCCTGACGAGACAGGAACTCATCTGAAACCTCTTCCTGCATTTATCACACTCGTAGGGCCGTTCCCCAGTGTGGATTCTCCAGTGGCGGATCAGGTCACACCTCTGGCTGAAGCTCTTTCCACATTCCGAGCACTTGTGGAGCTTCTCCCCATCATGAACCTGCTCATGGACCACCAGTTCCAAGCTCCGGCCACCTCCCTGGCCCAGGGTGGGTGTTCCCTCCTCGGATCCTCGCGATCTGCTTTTGCAGCCCCTCCTCATGTCTGATCTCCTGGGGTTTTCCTCCCCGTTGGGTTCCTGCACTGTGGAGCCTCCACAAATGGCCTCTTCCACGAGGTTCTGCTGTGGGGATTCGTCCTCCCTGGTCTCCATCCTCAGCTCCTTGTCTGGGGGAGGAAGGACAAGGAGAGGATGGGATTTGACTCCATGCCACAGGGAAGGGCAAGGAGATCCCTGCAATGCGTCCCCGGCAGGACGGCACCGGCAGTGGGGTTGTCCTGAAACCGGGGGCCATGCTGGGCTGGGAGATGGAGCAGAAGAGAGGAGGGAAGGGGGCAGTGACTTCCTCCTCACCTTCCTGGGGCTACCGGCACATCTTCCTCTTCCTCGCAGCCTCCTCCTCCTGCATTGGGCTGAGGTTTGGGAATGAGAAATCCTGGTTTGGGGGAAACAAGGGCTGAGCCCGTTGGCTGTGATGCCCCCGCTGCCCAAGGAGTCAGCGCAGCTGGAGTAGTCAGCGCCCCTTTCAGCCTCGGGGGCCCGGTGCCCCCTCGTCCCCAGCCTCCCCCTCCCCTCAGGCAGCCGGTTTGTTCCCCACTCCGGGATCGCCCCCCTGCGCTCTCCCCGCTCCGGGGCTCCCGCCTTCCCCCCCCCGGCTCTCCCGAGCATCCCCAAACCCGAGATGGCCCCTGTGTCCGCCGGTACCGGGCGATCGCTAAGTGGGAGCCCCCAAGTTCCCTCTAGGGGCATTTCCGCCTCGGCTTTGGGGTCCTGCGAGATCCAAACAACCCCTGTCCCGCAAAAAAACCCTCCGGAGAACGCCCCGATGGATTTGGGGCGAGCTCCCCCTCCCTGCTCACGTGCGGGTTCCGAGGGGGGCGATGCTGGTGGATCCGGGGGAGCTGCGACCTGAGAGGGGAAACCGCGTGGTGTTGGTGCTGCTCCTCCTCCTCCTCTGTCCCTCCGCTTCCTCCCGCTCCTCCTCCGCTCCCAGCCCGGCCCGGGCAGGTGTCGACACCCAAAAGCAGCCGCGCTCTGCCCTGGGGGGCTTCTCAAAGCAGCCCCGCCCGGCGCGGCACCGGGAGGGATCCTGGGAGCACCGGGCAGGAACTGGGAGCGCTCTCCCTCCCAGCACCGCTCTTACTGGGAGCACTGGGAGGGAACTGGGAGCAAACAGCGCCCGGCTCCGGCTGCAGCCGGCGCTGGGCGGGGCCAAGTCAAGGGCGTGGCTATGCAAATAGAGAAGCGATCCCGCGCTGGGATTGGTGGGCGGGAGCAGCGCGGGGTTTCCTCGGTCACGTGAGGGCCTGGGGAGGGGCGGGAGGGACGGCGGCGGCGTCCGGTGAGAGGAGACAGGGAGAGGGAATGGGGACAGGGAACGGGAATGGGGACAGGGAATGGGGATAGGGACAGGGAATGGGGACAGGGAATGGGGACAGGGAGCAGGAATTGGCATAGGGACCGGGAATGGGGACAGGGAACTGGGACATGCACCGGGAATAGGACAGGGAATGGGACTGGGAATAGGACTGGGAATGGAATCCAGGCTTGGATGAGAGCAGGATGGGCCCAGGACTGGAGTGACACGAGAATGGGCGGGGAGCAAGGGGGGTGATAGCAGGGACAGGGGACACCGGGAAGCGGGATGTGGGGACATGGAGACAGTTCCAGGGCGGGAGTTCCTTGGTCAGCTGTCCCAGTACCTCTGCCAGGGTCTCCCAGAGCAGGTGGAGCCGCTGGGCCTGGGGTGCCCAAAGCCTTGAGCAATCCCAGGAACCCTCAACTCCTTTGGACCGAGCATCCCTCATACCCCCTGAAAGACCCCCCCATGGCCCAATTGCTGTATTAGTTCAGCGTCTTTATTTTTACCCTGATTTTGGGTGTTTGGAAAGGACAAAGAGAACTTAAAAGAAAATCCAGGCCGTGGGGAGCCAGGAGGATGTGGAGCCCCCAGGCAGGTGTCTTCTCAACATGGATCACCAGCGCCATGGATCACAGGGGCTCTGCCCACCGGGGGTCACTGGGGGTCATCCAGCGAGGATCCTCCCACGGGGGATGGAGCTGGAGCAGCGCACGAAGCTCTTCCCGCACTCGGGGCACTCGCAGGGCTGCCATTACTGGTGCCTCCGTTGGTGTCTGGTCAAATGAGACCTCCTGGAGAAGCTCTTCCCACACTTGGGACACTTGCAGGCCCTCTCCCTGGTGTGGATCCTCTGGTGGTGGATCAGGCTGGAGCTCTGCGTGCCGCTCTTCCCACACTGCCCAAACTTGTAGCGTCGTTCCTTTGTGTGGCTCCTCTGGTGGGCAGTCAGATTGGAGCACAAACTGAAGCTCTTCCCACACTCAGGTCACACCTAGGGCCTCTCCCCGGTGTGGATTCCCATGTGGCAGTCCAAGTGGGAGCTGATCCTGAAGCTGTTCCTATACTTCTCATCCTTCCCATAATCCCCACACTTGGAGGGCCGTTCCCCTGTGTGGATTGTCCAGTGGATGATCAGGTCGGATCTCTGGCTGAAGCTCTTCCTACATTCTGAGCACTTGTGGGGCTTCTCCCCATCATGAACCTGCAGGTGGACGCCCAGCTCTGAGCTCCGGCCGCCTCCCCAGCCCAGGGTGGATCTCTCCTCCTCGGATCCCTGTGATCTGCGTTTGCAGCCTCTCCTCGTGCAGGATCTCCGGGGCTTTTCCTCCCTGTTGGGTTCCTGTGCCATGGAGCCACTCAAAATGGCCTCTTCCACAAGGTTCTGCCATGCGGATTTGTCCTCCCTGGTCTCCATCCTCGGGTCCTTGTCTGGGGGAGGATGGACAACGAGAGGATGTGATTTGCCTCTGTGCCACAGAGAAGGGCAAGGAGATTCCCCCAGTGCGTCCCCAGCAGGATGGGCTTGGCTGTGGGACTGTCCCGCAGCTGGAGGCTGTGCTGGGCTGGGAGAAGGAGCAGGAGAGGGGGAAAGGGGCACTGACTTCCTCCTCACCTGCCTGGGGCTCCTGGTCCATCTTCCTCTTCCTTGCAGCCTCCTCTTCCTCCATCCAGCCAGGGTCTGGGAATGGGAAATCCTGGTTTGGGGGAAAACAAGGGATGAGAGCTTTTGGTTGGGAATTTCTCCTGCCCAAGCCCAACTCTAGAATGTCACCAGACATTTTGTGTCCATAAAAGCCTTCTGACTACCAAGATTTAGCTGGCAAAACCTTTAGAATAATAGGATTGAGCCCACCAAGACTTGAATGGCTCATGATCATCCCAAAAAAAACCTCTCCAGGAGTTTGTCCTCTCTGGTCTCTCCCATTTGGACTTCTGGGGGTCCTGCGTGTATTGAGGGTTTTCTCTGGGGTCCCCACCCTCTCCAGGCTGTCACGGGTCCCAGGAATCCCTAGGGTCCCCCCTCTCTGCTCTTCCGACCTTGGGCTTCGTGGGCTCCCCCTTCTCTGTGCTGCTGGGGGTTCCCTGCAGCCCCTGGGGGTTCCCTGGCTCCCCCTCTCTGGGCTCCCACTTAGCGATGCCGGGGCTCTTGGGCTCCCAGTGCTCCCCTTTCCCCTGACTCTGCTTCAGGCTGCGGCGAGCTCCTGGGCTTCCCCCTCGCCAGGGTGTTCCCCTCTCCGGGCTCAGTCCTGGGGGTCTCCTCTCTCTGGGCTGCACACTTCGGTGTCCCAGAGTTCTCCCCTCTCCTGCCCTCCTCCACGAAAAAACAACCTCCCGGGACACCCCCAGAATCTCCCCTAAGGCCGTTTGCGGCTTAGCTTTGGAGTCCTTCGAGCTCCAAAAATCCCCCGCCCCGCCTAAAAATACCCTCCCACGGAGCCCCCAGGATATTTGGACGAGCTCCCCCCCCGCGGTCACCTGCGACACAGAGGGGGGGACAATGCCCCAGGGGGCGGGAGGGCTGCGGACACAGCGAGGGCTGGACCGTGTGGTGTCCCCTCTTCCACTTCCTCCTCCTCCTCCTCTATCCCAGCTCTTCCTCCCACTCCTCCTCCTCTTCCTCCTCCTCCTCCTTTTCTTAATCCCTCCAGCACATGTCCCGCTGCTTCTCCATCACCACTCCGCCATCCCCATTCTTCCTGCCCCGTTCCCGACGCCCTCGCAGCCCGCGGCAGGAGCGGGGATGGAGCCGGGACAGGTCGGGATGGGCAGCGCGGGGCTCTCGGCTGCTCCCACCCGCTGGGGGCGGGGGGAACCCGGCCCGAGGAAAAGGAGAGGCAAACTGGGAAAACTGGGGGCTGCAGATGCAAACTGGGGCTCGGTGGGGACCCTGGGTGGGAAATTCCATCCCTTTGGGCTGATGCCCAAAAGACAGGCTGGAAATAAATCCCCACAGACCGGTGTCTGTAGAGCAGGTATTTGTTTATTGCAGCGCTGGTGGTGAGGGGATTTCTGCGCCCAAGTCACCCACCTTTGTCCCGTGCTGTGGTATATTTATAGAGTAAGTGTTGCTCAGTGTCACTATGTCACCACAACATTGTAGTATATGATTTAGGATAAATTCGTGCTCAGGACTAAAAAATACAGTATCTTTTAAAATGGAACCTAGTGACCGGAAAGAGCAATATACACAGGATGAATTCCTGCCTCAAAAGATGGTTATTCTGAGGGATTATTCCGTCTAGAAAATATACATTGAACAATAAGATGAATATTAGTTGCCAGAACAAGATGTTTGAGGGGATTACTGTCTAACAGGATTTCAGCAATCAGAATATTCCGGGAAAACCTCTGTTTAGAAACACCCCAAGAAAAGAACATGCATTAATATGTGAAAACAGTCAAGATCTGTTCGAGAGGAAACAGGAAGACCCCCCCGGAATCCTGCTAAGTCTGAAAACAGTATAAAAAAGGCCCTGTGAAATCAGTACCTCGTGAACTGCCAGGGGTACGGAGCTGCATAGTCCAAACCCAGTTCACCCAGCACCGAACGCCTGGCTCGGCGCTGATTTGCTTGTGGCTTTCCCAATTTTACTTTGATTTGTTTTAATAAATTCCTTAAATTATTAAATTGGCTGATTCATTTGTAACAAACATCATCACATATGTGCTGGAACTCATTTACATTGTATGAGCTTATGGTAATTAGATAGTTCTTCACTGCACTTGCACCTCTCTAATTTGGGGTCTGTCAGGAGTCTGTGTTTGTCCTGGTTTTGCAGGGGAGGCATTTTAGGGAGGGCTTCTAAGGTCGTCTTCGCATCTGAACTTTTCAACTTTGTCTTCGGAGCATGTGCAGTTACGGTGTTCCTTGGTGTGTCTGGTCCTAACCAGCCTAAATTCTTTTTTTATTGTGGCTATAATTGGCATTGCACTTGCCAATTTCTCACTAGTACTATACCCTCTAAAACTCTCCACCTGGCAAGTTTTTTTCTCCTTTTTGTGGTCTATTCAGCATTAAGCAACTAGTTAACCATATACTAGCCATTACATTGTAGAAAGTTATTTATATCAGGTTTTATAGGTATGAAAGTTATGATTCAGGTTATATAGGTACAAAAGTATGATTCAGGTTATCTAGATACTCAGTTATATAGAGATATAAAAAGTCATTATTTAGGTTCTATTGATATCAGCTTCTATAGATATATCAGATTATACTGATATCTTATAACTCAAGCTATATCATCACTTTGTAACTTTGCACTGTCCCAGCTGCAGGATCTGCTTCCCATCAGCCTCTTCCTCCTGTGGCCCCGAGCCCAGCTTGGTGCTGAACAAAGGGGCTGTGGTGGGGTCATTTGCGCACCCCCTCTGCCCCCTCCCCAAATTCCCTCCTGGGGGAGCAGGAGCTGGGTCAGGAGCCCTGTGGGGAGGGAAAAGGGGTGACATTGGAATGGGGGAGGAGGTCACACACAGCCCCTGGGGATTGCCCCTCACTCCCACAGTGCCAGAGGACAAAACCCTACATGGAGCCCCTGTCCCCTGGCAGCACCTTGTGGGCAGGGTCTGGTGGCAGCTCTGGGGGTCTGGGTGGTCACAACTCCCCTAAAACCCCCTCCCAGTCCCACAGCCACTCCCAGCCCCCTCAAACCACCCCAAAGATCTCTGCTGCCACCCCCATCCATCCCAAACCACTTTGTGCAATAGAAATGGCCCCAAGATCCATCAAAACTCTTTCCTACCTCTCCAAAGACCCATCCAAATTCTCTACAAGCCACACAGCCCTTCCAGAACTCCCAAAATTCCCTCACAGATGCCTCCAAAGCCCCCTAAACCCCCTCCCAGCACCACAAATGCCCCTAAGAGCCACCAAAACCCCCTTCCAATCCCCTCAGGATCCCCTAAACCCCTTCCCAGCCCCCCATGGCACTGACCAGGAGAGGTTTGTGGACAGGAACATGCACAGCTGGGACCAGTTCCAACACTTCATCCTTCTAAGCATTAATCTTTCTAAGATCATGTAACAATCACCAGGCACCAGAAGTTTTCTTGCAGATGACAAACACAGGTGAATTCCACGGACTGGTAGTGGGTTTAACGTGGCCTTTTTGTAGCTGCTCAGCCACTAGTTGTTTTGAGGGCACTTAGTTTCTTATCTTGTAGGGGCCACTGGGGTGTTAGTTTTCCAGGTCAGCTTCAGGGTGGTGAGTGCCTCAATGGCCCCTATTAAAAACCCACTTCAATTTTTGCTCTCATTGAGAAAGCAAATCCCTTCCCCACACCGTGATGGGTTCCTGCACTACACAGGGGCGGATCAATGCTTTCTTCCTTTCTGGTCCTGTGACACTAATGATAAATTCACTTTGTAAGCACCGAGTGGCACTGCCGATGCCTGTGAGAGTGCCTGGAGGCGTTCTTAATTTCCAATTTCTTGGCCAAAGAGAATGAGATATTACAGTAACATCGGCTCCTGTATCTACCGTGCCTGTGATATCAACTCGAGCTTCACACTTTGATAATTCACAAGTCAGCAGTGGTCATTGGTGATGAATCTCTTGAAGCCAAAAAACATCAGGATTTTCAGGAGCAACCGAAAAACAGCGTGTTGGCATTTGGTCTGCAGTCCCCAGAGGCAGAGCTATAGCAATGGCTCTAGGGCTTCTAGGTGGAATATGCAGTGGGGGATAGTAAGCTTTAGCTAACACCAGTAACTCTTCATTGCAGTCTACAGACATTAGGCAAGGCAAAGCAAGCAGTCCAAGAATGCTGTTCCTCTCTTTACCAACAACTAAAAAGTCTTGTCATTTTTGTGAGGTTCCAGCGACTCCTGTTGAATTATAATAATAGCCATTATCTTTTAAAAAGGTTGTTGGTTTGGACGTAGCCAAAGTGCAGCAGGACCCAGGGGGTAGTAGGTCTGGGTCACTCCCTGGGATTTGGCTGGCAATGAAGCATAGTGCTTCAGAGTTGGGGTATTCACAAATCTTACCCTGGGTGTGTTCTCAGGTATGTGTGGTGCCACTGTGTGCTCATTTTGAAGTCTTTTGGACTCGGATTTCCACCAACATCATATTTAGAGCGGCACCATTTAACAAAATGCCTTCCTTTCCTACATTTTGGACAAAGGTCCGATGTCCGTGCATCTCTTTTCAGCTCCGGGAAATTTCTCATTATGTGGCCAGGTTTTTTTACAGAAATAGCACAGCCCTGGGACCACAGAAGCTTGCATAAAAGCCCCATTGTTGTCCTGTTGTTGAGAGTTTAAATGAAGAGCAGCCAAGATTTCAGTAGGGTTTTGGTCTCATGCTTCTATTTGCGCTGCCTGGGCTGTAAGAGCTCTTTCAATTTTTTCTCCTAGAGTCTTTCCAAGCTCATTTGCATGGATAGCTGCCACGTGCTCTTTGACCTGTTGCTTAGGCAGGTTGCTTTTTGGACTTGATTCAATTAAAGATTTTAAATGCTGATACACATCCCTCTGACTTGCAGATATATTCTGCCCCACGATTGCCTGGTGCGCACCTGCTGTCCTCCTCCGCACCAGACACTGCAGTTGAGCTCCAGGCCGCATACTGTCCAGCAGCAACAGCATCCGGGCCCTGGACCTTTCTTTCAAAGTGCCAAATCTGCTTCCCTTTTAAGTTCACTGGGAAGTCTCTCACTGCCAAAACTCTGAGTTTGCCTACTAAAATGTGGGCACAAATTGCAAGAGCCATATTGAGAGATGCGGGACTCCGGGCGACTCTTCAAAATGCAGTTTATTGTATCCAAGATGTTACAACAGTCCAGGATCATGGGTGACAGAGCCATGGCTACAGCTGTCAGCTCCAGCTGCAGACAAGTCTGAAGACCCTTTAATGTTGGTTGCAATGCATTATATACTTTGCTGAATATCTTAATACATAAGAATCAATCTATTGCCTTTACTTTTACCCATAGCCTATCATAACTACTATAATTACCATATTCATGTTACTATTCTCCAATCACAAAAGGTTAGTATGTTAAGAGTTTAAGCTAGAAGTTGTTTTTCAGTTTTCTTGCAGTGGAAAATTCTGAGACCTTTTTTCTACTTGCAACATCAGCAGCCTTGCCGATTCTACAGTTTGTCTGTGGAATCTTTCTGATTGGCAAAAACATCTTCTTGATGTGGGTTTGAGGTGGGTTTATCCTTTGCTCTAAGCCATAAAACCCCCTTCTAACTAACATACCCTTTGCCTTCTTAGTTATCCAGCAAGACTGGCTCAGCAATTCTTTTCTTCTATATCAAAACTTGCTTTCATCTCTATTCCTTTTTCAGATTCTACATTCAAACATAGTTCTGCCAAGAATACATATCTGTGAGGCTTTCTTGTCAAATGTTGATCCGTCTCAACACTAGATGCCACGTTTTGCCCCTTTCCCAACCCTTTTCACACAATCCCCCCCAATCCCCAGCCCCCGCCCACTCAGTTTCAGGATGCCATCCTTCCTTTTCCCCACTTTTCTAACCTCTCCCACCCCTTTGCTGTCATCTGCCAGTCCTCAGCCCCCTTCCCACTCTTGCTTTTGGGGGGGTCCCATTCCCACTACGCCACCAACTCATTTTATGCGTCCCACCCACCCATTTCCCCTCCTCTCTCTACCTTTCCCACCGTACCCTGGCTCCTCTTCCCACCCCCTCTACTCACCTGACAGCTCTGCACCCAGAGCTGGGGCGGCTTCAAGTACCACCAGTGCCACCAGTATAGCCCCAGCTGCCCCCAGACACCCCATCCTCAACACTGGGCAGGTGTTGAAGCCTCCCCCCTCCCTAAATTCGGCTCCTAGGGGCACTGGGGGCTCGGGGCTCACGGGTGGGGTCCAAGTGGGGAGCGCTGGGCACTGTGGGTCTGCCGGGCACCAGTGAGAAAAGCTCTGCTTGGCTAATCATTTAGTGACTTTTCTGACTGGTTGAGGAAAGGCCCAGGAGTTGAGACAGGGCCTGGGAGAGATCCTGCCCCGATCACCCGCAATGGAAAAACACCCAGCCTGAGGACTGCATTTATTACCAATGAAATCAGAGCAGGAGAATAAGAACTGAAAGAAATCTCTCAAACACCTTCCCCACACCCAATGGGGATTATCTGGAATGGGGGTCACCAGGTTTCTGCCCAGCATGGGTCACTGTGGATCATCCAACATGGATCCTCCGGTGGGGGATGAAGTTGGAGCAGTGCACAAAGCTCCTCCTGCAGTTGGGGCATTCGTAGAGCTTCCCTTATTGGTGGCTCTGTTGGTGTCTGGTCAAGTTAGACCTCTGTGAGAAGCTCTTCCCACACTGGGGACACTCAAAGGGCCTCTCCCCAGTGTGGATGCGCCGGTGCCTGACGAGGTTGGAGTTGTGGGTGAAGCCCTTCCCACAGTCGGGGCAGCGAAAGGGCCTCTCTCCAGTGTGGATCATCCGGTGGGAGGTCAGGCTGAAGTTCTGGCTGAAGCTCATCCCACATTCCTCACACTTGTAGGGCTTCTCCCCAGTGTGGATGTGTCGGTGCCTGATGAGGTGGTAGTTTTGATTGAAGCCCTTCCCGCACTCAGGACAGCGGAAGGGCCTCTCCCCTGTGTGTGTCCGCTGATGCGTGAGGAGATTGGAGCTGCTTTGGAACCTCTTCCCACAGTCAGGACAATCGTAGGGCCTCTCCATGGTGTGGATCCTCTGGTGCTCGACTAGTAATGAGCTCTGGCTGAAGCTCTTCCCACATTCCCTACACTCACAGGGCTGTTCCCCCGTGTGCAGGCGCTGGTGCTTGATGAGGCTGGAGCTCCACCCAAAGCTCTTCCCACATTCCAGGCATTTGTATGGTCTCTCCCTTGGGTGCACACAATGGTGGATGAAGAGGTTGGAAGTGTGGCTGAAGCTCTTCCCACACTCCAAGCACTTGTAGGGCCGCTCCCTGGTGTGAAGCTGCTGATGGACTACCAGGTTGGGGAGCCAGCTGAAGCTCCTGCTGCCACCCAGGCCCAGGGTGAGTCTTTCCTCCTCAGATCCTTGTGATCTGTGATTGGAGCCCCTCCTCCTGAGGGATCCCCAGGGCTTTTCCTCCCCATTGGATTCCTGCACCGTGGAGCCGCTCAAAACAGCCTCTTCAACAATGTTCTGCTGTGGGGATTTGTCCTCTCTGGTCTCCATCCTCAGCTCCTGGTCTGGGGCAGGAAGGACAAGGAGAGGATGGGATTTGCCTCCATGCCACTGGGAAGGGGAAAGAGATCCACCCAGTGCATCCCCAGCAGGACGAGGTCGGCAGCGGGGTTGTCCTGCAGCCGGGGCCTGTGCTGGGCTGGGAGATGGAGCAGGAGAGAGGGGGGAAGAGGCAGTCACTCCTCCCTCTTCAGTCTCCCCACTTAGGGATGCTCTGGGGTTTTGGGATCCTGGGGTCCCTTCTCCCCTCCCTCTCTGCTTTGGGCTGCAGGGGCTCCAAGGAGTCCCCCCTGTCCCTCTCCAGGCTGTTGAGGGTCCCGCCAATGGCATCGCTCCTCCATCTCTGGGCTCCCCACTTTGGGCTCCTGGGGGACACAGGGCTCTGCTCCTCCAGGATGCCTCTGCCGGCAGCCACTACCGGGATCCCCCAATGTCCCCCCAAGGGGCCTTTTCCGCTCAGCTTTGCAGTTCTTCATTCTCCAAACGTCCCCTCAAAAAACCCAACCCAGGGCCCCCCAAGATATTTGGGCTGAGCTCCCTCTCCCCGGTCACCTGTGAGATGGGGGGGACAATGCTCCCACAGGTGGGGGGATTGAATTCAGAGAGTGCTCAACCTCATGGCTTCTTCTACTTTTTTTGATCCTGCTTTGTTCTTCCTTTTCTTCCTGCTCCTCCTCTTCCATCTCTCCTCCTCTTTCTGCTACTTAAACCCACCTCCTTCTCCTACTTCCATCCCTTCTGATGCTCCTTCTTCATCCCTTGTCCACTTCCCCCAGGGCTACCAACACCCTCGGTGCCCCTTTCCCGCAGCCCTGGCAGCCCGCGGGAGGAGCGGGGATGGAGCCGGGACAGGTCGGGATGGGCAGCGCGGAGCTCTTGGCTGCTCTCACCCACTGGGGGTGGGGGGAACCCGGCCCGGCCAAAAGGAGAGGCAAACTGGGAAAACTGGGGGCTGCAGATCCAAACTGGGGCTTGGTGGGGACCCTGGCTGGGGACTGCCAGCCCTTGGGGCTCCTCTTGGGAGATCCAGGCGGGGGGAACACAGAGAGGGCTGAAGGATCCCAGGAGTGGCAGCACTGGGAGAGACTGGGCTGTACTTGGGTAACTGGAACCTTGCTGGGGCAACTGGGAGTGACTGGGAATAACTACAAGCATGCTGAGGGCAACTGGGATATACTGGGAGTATCTGTGACCACACTGGGGTGACTGGAACTACACTGGGAACAGCTGGGTCCATGAAGGGGAGGACTGGGACCATGCTGGGGACAACTGGGAGCGAGTGGGAGTCACTGGGTCTTCACTAGGGGTAACTGGACATGACTGGGACCATGCTGGGAGGGACTGGGATCATATAGGGAGTGACTGGGACTATACTAGGGGCAAATGGGTGCAGCTGGGATCACTCTGGGATCACTGTGGGAGCAGCTGGTCAGGATTAGGGACACTGGAATCAGGCTGGAAGCAACTGAGGACAACTGGGAGTAACTGGGAACATGCTGGCAGCAACTGGGATACACTGGGAAACACTGAAACCATACTGGGGGTAAATGGGGGTAAACTGGAACCACACTGGATGATAATGGGAGCTGCTGTGCCCATGCCAGGCATCCTGCTGGAACTGGCTGGGATCATACTGGGAGTGACTGGAATTGTACTGGGAGTATCCGAGAGTGACTGGGATCCTACTGGAATCAGACTGGGAGTGATTGGAAAGGTGCTGGCTATGACTGGAACCATGTTGGAGGTGACTGGGAGCAACTGGGCCCACCCTGAGAGTGACAGGGAATCACTCTGGGCATGACTGGAATAATACTGGAAGAATCCAGGAGTGACTGGGGTCATAGTGGGGGTGACTGTAAACATACTGGGAGTGACTCAGATTGTAGCAGGAGTGGCTGAGATCATCCTGGAAGTGACTGGAACTATACTGGGAGTGACTATGGGTCCTACTGGGACCACCCTGGGAGACACTGGGATTACAATGGGTGTGAATGGAACCTGACTGGGCATTACTGGGAGCTACCAGGCCCATGCTGGGAGCCAACTGCACACACACTGGGAGGAACTGGGAGCAACTGGCAATTATGGGGTGCATGCTGGTGACAACTCGGATATGCTGAGAGTGATTGGGATAATCCTGGGGGGAACTGAACCATGCTGAGGTAAATGGGAGTGCCTGGGAATGACTACAAGAATGTTCAGGACAGCTGGGATGTACTGGGAATATGTGAGACCACGTGGGTGGTGACTGGGACCAGATTGGTAAGGTGCTGAGAGGAACTGGGACCATGCTGGGGGCAAATGGGGGCAAGTCTGAGTGACTGGGGCCCTGCTGGAATAGACAGAGATCATACTGGGAGTGACTGGGACTATAGAACGGGCAGCTGGGAGAACTGGGAACACACTGGCTGAAAGTGGGAGGAACTGGTGGCAACTGGGACCATGCTGGGGGCAAATTGCATCATAATGGGGAATGAATGGGAGCAACAGGGATCATGCAGGGAATGAGATAAAGTGACCAGCATCATACTGGGACTGACTGGGCTCATACTGGGAGCAACCCGAACCCCTTTCCTGGGCAATCCCGCCCCTCCAGCCCCAGCACGCCCCGCGGAGGTCTCGGGAATCCCAAGGGTCCCCACCCCCGGGGTCCCCACTTTGGCCTTCTGCGGGTCTCCTCTCTCTGGGCCCCCTCTCAGGGAAGCCGCGGCTCTCCCGGGGCTCCCCAAAACCGGTGTCCCCCCGCCGATCCCGCCACTCCCGCACGGTCCCCACGTGGTCCCGGCAGAGCTCGGAGAGCCCGGCCGGGAAGCCCAACCCCCACTGCGGGGAGACCCGCATCCCCCCGGCCCCCGCCGGGGCTCTGCCGCACCCACACCAGGACTCCCCAAAAACACCTCCCGGGGACCCCCCGATGTCCCCCCGAGGGACATCTAAGGCTCGGCTTTGGAGCCCTGCGAGCTCCAAACATCCCTCCCAAAATCCCCAAACCCAGGGACCCTCGGGATATTTGGGGCGAGCTCCCCCTCCCCGGGCACCTGCGGGATGGGGGCGATGCTCCCGGGGTGCTGCGAGTTCAGGCAGCGCTGGATTGGCGCGATTCCTCCTCCCGTCCTCCTGCTTCCTGCTGCCGGTCCGCCACTTCCTCCCTCTCTCCTCCTCCTGCCCCGTTCCCGACGCCCTCGCAGCCCGCGGCAGGAGCGGGGATGGAGCCGGGACAGGTCGGGATGGGCAGCGCGAGGCTCTCGGCTGCTCCCACCCGCTGGGGGCGGGGGGAACCCGGCCCGAGGAAAAGGAGAGGCAAACTGGGAAAACTGGTGGCTGCAGATGCAAACTGGGGCTCGGTGGGGACCCTGGGTGGGAAATTCCATCCTTTTGGGCTGATACCCGAAAGACAGGCTGGAAATAAATCCCCACAGACCGGTGTCTGTAGAGCAGGTATTTGTTTATTGCAGCGCTGGTGGTGAGGGGATTTCTGCACCCAAGTCACCCACCTTTGTCCCGTGGTGTGGTATATTTATAGAGTAAGTGTTGCTCAGTGTCACTGTGTCACTCCAACATCATCACTTATACGTGGGAAGTCATTTACATTGTATGAGCTCATGGTTATTAGATAGTTCTTTTGCGCTGCCCTTGCGCCTCCCCAGTTCGGGGGTTAGCAGGGGTCTTTGATGAAGGCTTCCAAGATCTTCTTCACATCTGAACTTTTCAACTTTGTCTTTGCAGCACGTGCAGTTACAGTGTTCCTTGGTGTGTCTGGTCCTAACCAGCCTAAATTCTTTATTTTGTGGCTAATTGGCTTTGCGCTTGGCAATTTCTCATTAGTATTATCCCTATCTATCTCTAAAGCTATCCACCTGGCAAGTTTTTATCTTCCTTCTTTGTCTATTCAGCATTAAGGAACTAGTTAACCATATACTAGCCATTACATGTACATAGAAAGTTATTTACATCAGGTTATATAGGCATAAAAGTTATGATTCAGGCTATATAGGTATAAAAGTAGGATTCTGGTTATATAGGTATATTTATATAGATGTATAAAAATTAATGTGTTGAAACCCAGGGCAAGGGGGATACCCCCCTGTCTGCCCTGGGATGCTCTGACTCCCAGGAAAACACTGACTTTGACCCTCATCCATGGAGAAGGCCTCCTAAGCCTCAATGTAAACCAGAGACCACAAAAGTGTAAAATGGATTCTCGAGATTGAGAGAGTAGTTTAGTATGTCACATGGTTGAGAACTTTAGATTTTAGGATTTTTAGCATATTGTAGATAGATGCAATATGGAGGATGCAGGGTGTTATCTGGAGTTCCTTTCTTTTTTCTTCTTCTTCCTTCTTCTTCTTCTTGGGTTTGGGTGGTATCTTATAATTGGGCAGAAAAATCCACATTGCGGGCCTTTAGGGGTCAGTTATTGGGTCAGAAAGGGAAATAATCTCGGTGTCACTTCTTAATTGGGTAGTTTACTTCTAGATTACACTTAAAAAGACCTTGCGGCGCGAGTTTGTTAGCCATTTTGTGCTGTTTTCATGCATGTAAGGTCTGAGTGCAGACAGTGTACTGAAGTCATGATAGGATAACAATAAAACAAGAACCTGAAGACTGAAAAAGTCCTGTGCGTCTGCTTCACCTAACAAAGAACTGCTTCAAGAGGGTTTCCCCCTGCCGGGGGAGCCCTCAGGGAGTTGCCCGACGTGGGGCCCACAAACTCACAGTAATGATTTAGGTTCTATTGATATCAGGTTATATAGATATTTCAGGTTCTATTGATATATTATAACTCAAGCTGTATCATCACTTTGTAACTTTGATCTAAGTTCTGTTGGCACCAGGGCTCTTCCCAGAGGCCTGGAGATTTTGGAGTGGGGACTGAAGAGACGGATGAGGGATCCCAAGAGTGGGATTTTGGGGATAGGATCCGTGGGGTGGGAATGTGCAACTCCATTCCCAGGGCAGGGTCACACGTGAGCCAGGTGTGCAGGGCAGGACCTTGCCCTGACCCCAAGCACTGTCCCAGCTGCAGGATCTGCTTCCCATCGGCCTCTTCCTCCTGCGGCCCTGTTGCCCTATCCTTTTGAGAGTTTTAAAGTTCTTCTAAAAGTTTCAATGCCTTCTGATATTTAGGTATTTCTACTGAATTTTCTCACACTGTTCATGTAAATAATGATTGTTTTGCATTCTTCTTTGTGGGTGGAGAGAATTGATGGACTGTTGGTTTGACCAGTGTGGTTGGAGAGGTGGCAGTTTCACCCTCCAATCCACTGTCACTTTTTCTATTGTATATATAGTGGAGTCAGAAAAGAAAGTTTCCTTTTTTGGGTTCCTTTTCTTTCCTTTTACATCTAGCCTGCGTCTGTGAGTTATTTCATGTCACAGTGTGACAGGGCCCTAAGCCCAGCTTGGTGCTAAACAAAGGGGCTGGGGTGGGGTTATCCCCGGTGGGGGCTGCACACCCCCTCTGCCCCCTCCCCAAATTCCCTCCTGGGGGAGCAGGAGCTGGGTCAGGAGCCCTCTAGGGAGGGAAAATGGGGTGACACCAGCATGGGTGGGGGGCGGGTCACGCACATCCCCTGGGGATCCCGCCTCACTCCCACAGTGCCAGGAGGACAAAACCTTAAAAGCAGCCCCTGTCCCCCAGCAGCACCTTGTGGGGAGGGCCTGGTGGCAATCACTCGCTTCCTGGCCACTTGTCACCAGCTGAACAAGGTCCCCATCCTGCCCTGGTGGTTGGTGACATTTGGCTGGGACACCGCGGTGGTGACAGTGGGGACGTGGTGATACAAGTGCATTATGGTAATGGCCAAGATGAAGGTGCTGGTGGCACTGTGGTGGCACAGGTGGTGGCACTGATGCTGTCCAAGTTCATGTTCCCATTAATGTTTCCCATGTTCCCACCCATGCCCATGACCCCACATGTCTCGACCCAGGGCTTTGTCCCCCTGTGTCCCCACATGTACCCATTCATGTCTGTGTTCCCCATGTCCATGTCCCCCCATGTCCCCATCCATGTTCTCCATGTTCCTCTCAATGTCCATGTCCCACCATGTCCAAGTCCACCATGGCCTTACACATGTCATTATCCCCTACACGGCACCATCCATGCCTTAGTTTAATACCTTTACTTTTACCCCAGTTTCAGGGCTCTCAAAGCGATGAACAGAAAACTTTTTGTTTCAGTCAAGGATAAAACAAGGTAATCTGTGTATCCCTGTGAGCAGAGCATTCATTTGAGTGGGTGGATGGGAAGAATCATTTTTGGAGGGGTTTCCACCCCACTGTCTCCAAAATCTTATGTTTTGCCCCAGTCCATCCCCATTTGGCTGTGGAAGATATCCATGGGGCAGAGAGAATGAAATTGATGGATTTATGTTGGAAAAGCCCTGCAAGACTATTCAGTATTGCTTGATAACACCAGAAAATGCAAAAAGTGAGATTTTTCTGGAGTCAGAAGTCAGCAATGGATGTTGGTCTGTGGATGAGTTCAGGTGACCACGGGGAGAAAGAGGATAATTTTCCAACACGGATCACCGGCACCACGGATCGCCAGAGCTCTGCCCACTGGGGGTCATCGGGGATCATTCAGAGCAGATGCTCCCATGGGGGACGGAGATGGAGCAGTGCACAAAGCTCTTCCTGCACTCGGGGCTCTCTCAGGGCTTCCCTTACTGGTGGCTCCGTTGGTGTCTGAACAAGGCTGAACTCTGGGAGAAGCTCTTCCTACACTTGGGACACTGGTAGGGCCTCTCCCCAGTGTGGATACGATAATGCCTGATGAGGTTGGACTTTTGGTTGAAGCCCTTCCCACAGTCAGGGCAGCGGAAGGGCCTCTCCTCTGTGTGAATCCACTGGTGGAGGAGGAGATAGGTGCTGGTCAGGAACTTCTTCCTGCATTGCTCACACTCATAGGGCCTCTCCCCTGAGTGGGTCCTCATGTGGGCAATCAGGCGGGAGCTGTGGCTGAAGCTTTTCCCACACTCCTCACATACGTAGGGCCGTTCCCCCGTGTGGCTCCTCAGATAATTGATCAGGTTGGCACGGTTGCAGAAGCTCTTCCCACACACGGCACGCTTGTAGGGCCGTTCTCCTGTTTGGCTCCTCTTGTGTCTGGTCAGTTCCGAGCTTGTCCTGAAGCTCTTCCCACACTCCCCACATTCATATCGCTGTTCCCCTGTGTGGATTCTCCAGTGGCAGACAAGGTAGGATCTCCACCTGAAGCTCTTCCCATATTTCAAGCACTTGTGAGGATTCTCCTCATCCTGGGACTGGTCATGGACCCCCAGCTCTGAACTCCTGCCACCTCCATGGCACACAGTGGGTCTTTCCTCCTCAGATCCCTGTGGTCTGCTTTTGCAGCCCCTCCTCCTGCGGGATCTCAGGGGCTTTTCCTCCCCTTTGGATTCAGTGTCCTTGAGCCCCTCAAAAGGGTCTCTTCCATGAGGTTCTGCTGTGGGGATTTGAGCTTCTTGGTCTCCGACCTCAGCTCCTTTTCTGGGGGAGGAAGGACAAGGAGAGGATGGGATTTGCCTCTGTGCCACAGGGAAGGAGAAGGAGTTCCCCCCAGTGTGTGCCCGGCAGGACGGTGTCAGCAGCAGGGCTGTCCTGCAGCTGGGGGCCGTGCTGGGTTGGGAGATGGGGCAGGAGAGAGTGGGAAAGGGGCACTGACTTCCTCCTCACCTGACTGGATCTCCCAGGACCTCTTCCTCTTCCTTGCAGCCTCCTCCTCCTCCTGCATCGGGCCAAGGTTTGGGAATGGCAAATCCTGGTTTGGGAGAAAACAAGGGATGATCCCATTGGGTTTCATGGTCCCACTGCCTGTTTTGATTTTAAAAGACAGGTGTCTGCTAACGATGGCTGGAACGTTCCTTGAAACGGAAAATGTAAACCCCCTCCTTCAAAATTAAGATTTTGAAATTAAGGGGTTCTCGGGCAAAGATGTGGGAAGAGTGATAACAGTTCTTCATTAGGAAAATAAAAAATGTAATTGTAATAGTACCAAAATAACCCCCAGCCACTGACAGAGTCAGAATACGACCTGACACCCTGTTGGTCAGGCTGTTGGTAGCAGTCTGATAGAATGGTGGCTGCAGTCCTCCTGGAGGGACAGATGTGGTTCTGTTGAAGCAGTGATCCTGTAGAAGGGTTTCGTTTTATTCTGAAGGTCTAGTGGTGGTGTCGATGGGCCTGGTCTTCCTCTAGGAATCCAGTGGAAAAAGAAGCTGCTCCTCTGGGAATCCAGTGGGAGAAGGCTGCTCTGCTGTTTCAAATGTCAGGTTATATCCAGGTAGGGGTGCTTGGCTCCTCCCACTGGGTGGAGCATCTCACAATGGGATGATGTAATTTTATCAGTCATGCAGTGACACTCAATGGCCCATTAACTGAAGATATTTCCCTGGACAGGGGATGGGTTGTGGAAGAGATAAAGAAAACGGCCCCACCTGGTTTTAACAGCTGGCCCATTAACAGAAGATATCCCCCCCAGAGTTATGAGGGATGGGTCATGGAAGAGATAAACACTGCTCCACCTGGTTTCAACAGATGGTGATAGAATACAAACTTCTGCTTACATCTTGCATTGCAACCCAAGACAAGGAGGGACACAAACCACGGGGTGAGACCGAGCAAGGGGTCACTGACACCGGGGTGACGCTGGGACAAGGGGGACACTGGGACAGGGGGTGACATTTGGTCTGAGGAGCACATGGACCAGAGTGTGATGCTGAGCAGGGGGCACAGAGGATCAAGGTGACACCGCTGGGTGTCCCCAGAGACTGGGCAGCTGCTAAACCGAGGCCTATGGTATGGAACAGCTGAGGCGGCCCTGGGTTCAGCCTGACACCAGTGCCAGTATCAGAGGAGGAGGAACAGGAGGAGGAGGAGGAGGAGCTGCTGTGGCACCTTCTCAAGTATTTCTTCATAAGCCCCTGTGACAAGTACCGGGCCAATGGCAGGAGACTTGTGAACTTCGTGCAGCATCTGGCCATGATCGTCCTTGTCACCATACAGATGACATGGGCCAGGGACAGCGAGGATAGCGGGAACTTTGGAAGTGCTGTGGAGCTGGGATACAGGATAACTCAAACAGAGTGCAGGTGAATCCTTCATCATTTGCAAGATTCTCTACATGACCAATTCCCACCTGGCCAGCGTCAAGATTTGTGTTGCCTACCCCACAAACACTTCCAGCTACGAGAACATGGATATCCCCTTCCATAAGCAGTATTCCCACATTTCCATGCTGGACTGCAACCCACGGGGGAGGGTGCTCTACACCTGGAATAACGGCCACCAGGTCATCTACAATTTCGCACTCTTCCACATCGTCAACATGGCTGGAGAGCTGGAACTGACATTCCCAAGGGAAGAGACAATTCCTGGCTTTTTTTAATACGCTTCCACGCATTCCCTTTCCATCCACAGAATTACCGGGGGAAGCAACGAGGTGGAAATTCCCGGTTCTCAGCACATCCCAAACACAAATTCTACTTAATTCCAACTATTTCCTGCCCATGTTGCATTTTTCACTTTTTCCCTCGTTTTTTCCTCTTGTTCCCCTATTTTTTCTTCGTTTTTTCTCCTTTCCCCTTTTTGTCATTTTCCTCCCTCTTTTACCCTTTCTCTTTTCTTTTTCTCCTTGTTTCCTTTTTCTCCATTTTTCTTTTCCCCCCTTTTTTTCTGCCACTTTTTTTTATTTTCCCCTCCTTTTTCTGTCATTCCCCCTTTTATCCCTCATCACCCCCATTTTTCCGTTTTCCCCATTTCTCCCTCTTACCCCACTTTTCCCCCCTTTTGTCCCCTTTTTTACCCTTTTTTCCCCAGTATATTCGATTTTCTTTTTTCTCACTCTTTTCTTCCAATTCTTCAACAGTTTTCCCCATCCTCTTCCTCCTCCTCCTCAGTTCTTCTGGAATTCGGTGAGATTCATGATGCATGGAGCTGCTCTGCCTTGGGTTTTCCCCTACTTTTGGGGGGAATTTTGGGGCCAAATTCCATCTCTATTTCGACAGGAAATTAAAAAAAATCTCTCTGGCCCTTGTGGGGTTTTGGTGACTTTTTTCCTCCACCTTTTTTCTCTGTTTTGAATTAATTGTTTAAATATTACTTTAATTTCTCGCTCCCAGGTTGTTCTGATATTTTCCTGCTTTTTTCCACCTGTTTTTCCAAGAGGAAGAGGCAGAAAAGTGCGGGGAAAAAAGGACGGAAAAGGGGAGAAAAGGATGGAAAAGGGGAAAAGAGGGCAGGGGTGGAAAAGTTGTGATGATCCAGAGGGGATGGAGAATTTGGGGTAACCCTGAAGATTTGGGATAATCCCAGGAATGGTCAAGGATCCTGCTGGAGGTTGGGAATAGGCACAGATCACGTTGGAGACTGGAAATGGCCATGGAAACTGTTAGAGACTGGGAATGGGCATGGAACCTGTTGGAGATTGGGAATGGGCATGGATCACGTTGGAAACCGGGAATGGGCACTGACCCCATTGGAATGCAGGAATGGGGACAGGTCCCATTGGTAAACAGGAATGAACACAGATCCCATTGGAGATTTGGAATGGGCATGGATCCCGGTCCTGGCGCTGGAGGAAGAATTTTGGGAAGTGAGTGAGTTCCCACTGGCTCTGGGCAGCACTGGAAAAGGGCCCTTAAGGGATCAATTAGGAATTTAATTGGGAATTTATTTGGGAATTTAATTGGGAATTGCAGTCACCATGGATGGGGGGAATACAAGGGGCTGGAGCAATGGAGGTGGTGTCCGGTAAGAGGGCACAGGGACTGGGAACAGGACCAGGAATTGGGACAGGGAATGTGGACGGAGACAGGAAATGGGACCAGGAATGGGGACAGAGACCAGGATGAGGGCCAGGCATGGGGACAGGGGCCGGAAACTGGGAGAGGGAGTAGGTCTGCAGGATTGGGACTGGGAATGGGACTGGAAAAAGGCGATAGGAGCCGAGAATCCATGACCTGGAATGGGACTGGAAATATGTGACAGGGACAATGAATGGGACCAGTAATGGGGACAGGGACCAGAAATGGGGACAGGGACCAAGAATGGGGACAGGGACCAAGAATGGAGACTGGGACTGACAGGGGGTACAGGGACACACAGGGCTGGCCAGGGAAACACAGAGGGGTGACAGGGAGTCATGGCAGGGGATAGGGAGGGGAGGGGACGTGCTGCCACCAGGAGACACATCAGGGGACAGTGTCACCACACCTGTGGTGTGATGCTGCCACCAGGGCACCTCCAGTGACACACAGTGCAGGGCCACGTGACCTCTGCATGTGGAAGTGAGCCTTGCCCTGTCCCCAGTCTGTCCCCAGGGGCGGTTGAGGTCCCCTGAATGCAGTGGCCCAGGGACACCCTGGTGACTGTCACTCACTTCTGGGCCACTTGTCGCCAGCTGAACAAGGTCCCCATCCTGCCCTGGTGGGTGGTGGCATTTGGCTGGGACACCACAGTGGTGACAGTGGGGCCGTGGTGACCGGAAGTGCATCAGGGACATGGCCAAATTGAAGGTGCTGGTGGCACTGTGGTAGCACAGATGGTGACACTGATGTTGTCCAAGTTCATGTCCCCATTCATGTTTGCCATGTTCCCACCCATGTCCATGTCCCCCCAGGTCCCTATCCATGGCTATGTGCCCATCCATGTTCCCCATGCCACTCTCCATGTCCCCCCATGTCCATGTCCCCCCATGGTCCTATGCATGTCATTGTTCCCCACATGCCCCAATCCATGCCTTAGTTCAACACCTTTATTTTTACCCCAGTTTCAGGGATCTCAAAGCGATGAACAGAAAACTTTTCCTTTCAAGGATAAATCAAAATAATTGATGTGTCCCTGCCAGCAGAGCACTCATGTGCTTGGGTGGGTGGGAAGAACCTTTTTTGGAGGGGTTTCCACCCAACTGTCTCCAAAATCGTGGGTTTTTCCCCAGACCATCCCCATTTGGCTGTGGAAGATGCCCATGGGGCAGAGAGAATGAAAACAATGGATTTTGTTGGAGAAGACCTCCAAGGCTATCCAGCATTGCTTGATGCCACCAGAAGGTGCAAAAAGTGAGATTTTTCTGGGGTCAGAAATCCACAAATCTGCTCTCCACAATGGATTTCTGATGTTGGTGCGTGGATGAGTTCAGGTGACCATAGGCAGCCAGGAGCATGTGGGGCCTCCAGGCAGGTGTTTTTCCAACACAGATCACCGGCACCATGGATCACCGGGGCTCTACCCACCAGGGGTCACTGGGGATCATCCAAAGCAGACTCTCCCGTGGGGGATTGTCAGGGTTTGCCTGCTTGCAATGACCCCAACAGTGTGATAGTCCTTGTTCCCCTAGCTCGGCAGCCGAAGAAGAGGTCTGGAACGCATGAAGCTGAGTTTTCAAGGTTGTTTATTTTTTCTTATCTAAAACTTTTTCTCTCTGACCTGCTGACGTCCGCCTAGTACAGAAGCCGTAGCAGTATCTGCTGAGTCCCGGGTGTCTCCCACACTATATACTGAAAACTACGTGTACCATGTTTATAGTTCCCGTACCAATACCTAAGATCTATGTTGGACAGTGTGTCCCTATCCTAAACCAATTGAAAAGTGTCACCATCACACCAAGACATGGAGGACGAGAAGAAGGGAAAGGAGGCTAGGACACGCCCAGATTCCTCCATCTCGTACCCCTGAATTACATTCTAAAAAACCCCAAAATTCTACTTTTCCACCCTGTGTCAATTCACCTATTACATTACTTAAACCCTTTTGGCTTGTAATTGCTCATGAAGAGTTGGCAGCCTCTCCCATGGGCTAGAATCAAAGCCACGGGTGTTTTTGACTTCTTGCCAAGCTCCCCGAGCCCCCTGCCAGGGTCTCAAGACAGCCAGGGCACCCAGAGGGATGTCTTGGACCCCGACAGGGGATGGAGATGGAGGAGTGCATAAAGCTCTTCCTGCACTCGGGGCTCTCTCAGGGCTTCCCTTACTGGTGGCTCCGTTGGTGTCTGAACAAGGTTGAACTCTGGGAGAAGCTCTTCCCACACTTGGGACACTGGTAGGGCCTCTCCCCAGTGTGGATACGATAATGCCTGATGAGGTTGGACTTTTGGTTGAAGCCCTTCCCACAGTCAGGGCAGCAGAAGGGCCTCTCCTCTGTGTGAATCCACTGGTGGTGGCGGAGATAGGCACTGCTCAGAAACCTCTTCTTGCATTGCTCACACTCATAGGGCCTCTCCCCTGAGTGGCTCCTCAGGTGGACAATCAGGCTGGAGCTGTGCCTGAACCTCTTCCCACACTCCTCACACAAGTAGGGCCTCTCTCTGTTGTGGCTCTTCATGTGGACCGTCAGGTGGCAGCTCTGGATGAAGCTCTTCCCACACTCCTCACACATGTAGAGCCGTTCCCCCGTGTGGCTCCTCTTGTGTCTGGTCAGTTCTGAGTTTGTCCTGAAGCTCTTCCCACACTCGGCACACTCATAGGGCAGTTCCCCTGTGTGGATTCTCCAGTGGCGGACAAGGTAGGATCTCCACCTGAAGCTCTTCTCACATTCTGAGCACTTGTGCAAATTCTCCCCTTCCTGGAGCTGGTCATGGACCCCCAGCTCTGAGCTCCTGCCATCTCCATGGCACACGGTGGCTCTCTCCTCCTCAGATCCCTGTGATCTGCTTTTGCAGCCCCTCCTCCTGCGGGATCTCAGGGGCTTTTCCTCCCCATTGGAGTCCTGCGCCGTGGAGCCTCTCAAAACAGCCTCTTCCATGAGGTTCTGTCGCGGGGATTTGTCCTCCCTGGTCTCCATGCTCAGATCCTCTTCTGGGGGAGGAAGGACAAGGAGAGGAGGGGATTTGCCTCTGTGCCACAGGGAAGGAGAAGGAGATTCCCCCAACGCATCCCCGGCAGGATGGTGTCGGCAGCAGGGTTGTCCTGTAGGCGAGGGCCTTGCTGGGCTGGGAGATAGAGCAGGAGAGAGGGGGAAAGGGGCAGTGACTTCTTCCTCCTCACCTGCATGGTGCTCCCGGGCCATCTTCCTCTTCCTCAGGGCCTCCTCCTCCTTCATCGGGCCAGAGTTTGGGAATGGCAAATCCTGGTTTGGGGAAAAACAAGGGATGATCCCATTGGGTTTCATGGTCCCACTGCCTGTCTCGATTTGAAAAGGCCAGTGTCTGCTAAGGAAGGTAGAAGCCTCCCTTGAAATGGCAAATGTAAACTCCATCCGAATTATTGGGATTTTGAAATGAGGGGGCTCCCAAGCAAAGATAAGGGAATAGGAATAACAGTTCTTGACTAGGAAAATTAAAATCAAAGTGCAGTAGTACAAACAAATCACAGACAGAGTCAGAATACAATCTGACACCCTGTTGGTCAGGCTGTTGGTAGCAGTCTGATAGAATGGTGGCTGCAGTCCTCCTGGAGGGACAGATGTGGTTCTGTTGAAGCAGTGATCCTGTAGAAGGGTTTCGTTTTATTCTGAAGGTCTAGTGGTGGTGTCGATGGGCCTGGTCTTCCTCTAGGAATCCAGTGGAAAAAGAGGCTGCTCCTCTGGGAATCCAGTGGGAGAAGGCTGCTCTGCTGTTTCAAATGTCAGATTATATCCAGGTAGGAGTGCTTGGCTCCTCCCACTGGGTGGAGCATCTCACAATGGGATGATGTAATTTTATCAGTCATGCAGTGACACTCAATGGCCCATTAACTGAAGATATTTCCCTGGACAGGGGATGGGTTGTGGAAGAGATAAAGAAAACGGCCCCACCTGGTTTTAACAGCTGGCCCATTAAGAGAAGATATCCCCCCCAGAGTTATGAGGGATGGGTCATGGAAGAGATAAAGAACACTGCTCCACCTGGTTTCAACAGATGGTGATAGAATACAAACTTCTGCTTACATCTTGCATTGCAACCTAAGGCACAGCAGGCCTTAGGGGGACACTGGCACAGGGGTGACGCTGGGATGAGGGGGGCACTGGGACAGGGGGTGACACTTGGGCTGAGGATCACGAGTGGGCTGAGCTATGAGAACATGGATATCTCCTTCCATGAGCAGTATTCCCACATTTCCATGCTGGACTGCAACCCACGGGGGAGGGTGCTCTGCACCTGGAATAATGGCCACCAGGTCATCTACAATTTCGCACTCTTCCACATCGTCAACATGGCTGGAGAGCTGGAACTGACATTCCCAAGGGAAGACACAATTCCTGGCTTTTATTTCTATGCTTCCACGCATTCCCTTTCCATCCACAGAATTACCGGGGGAAGCAATGAGGTGGAAATTCCCGGTTCTCAGCATGTCCTGAACTCAAATTCTATTGAATTCCCACTATTTCTGGCCCTTGTTGCATTTTTTGCTCATTTCCCCCCACTTTTTGTTTTCCATCTTTTTCCCCCCTTTTCCCATCTTTTTTTCTTTCTTCCTCCCTTCTCCCACTTTTCTCTTTTATCTCCCTCTTTTTCCCTTTTCCCCCTTATTTCCATTTCCCCAGCTTTTTTCTCTCTTTTTCCATTTCCCCCTCTATTTTCTTCTTTTCCCACTTTTATCCCTCTTTACCCCTATTGTTCAATTTTACCCCCATTTTTCCGTCATTCCTCCCTTTCCCCCCTTTTATTCCCCTTTTTTACCCCTTTTTTCCCAGCTCAATTGCTCTTTCCCACATTTTCTCCAAATTCCTCAATATTTTTCCCCTCCTCTTCCTCCTCCTCCTCGGTTCTTCTGGAATTCAGTGAGATTCAGGGTGGCTGGAGCAGCTCTGCCTTGGTTTTTTCCTTTTTTTGGGGGGGAATTTTGGGGCCAAATTCCATCTCTAGTTCGACAGCAAATTAAAAAAAATCTCTCTGGCCTTTGGTGGGATTTGATTACTTTTTCCCTTCCTTTTTTCTCTGTTTTGTAATAATTGTTTAAATATTTTTTTTAATTTCTCACCCCCAGGGTTGTTCTGATATTTTCCTGCTTTTTTCCACCTCTTTTTCCAAGAGGAAGAGGCAGAAAAGTGGGGGGAAAGGATGGAAAAGGGGAAAAGAAGGCAGGGATGGAGATGCTGTGATGATCCAGAGGGGATGGAGGATTTGGGATAACCCTGAAGATTTAGGATAATCCCAGGAACAGGCATGGGTCCTGCTGGAGACTGGGAATGGGCACGGATCACGCTGGAGACCAGGGATGAGCACTGATCCTATTGGAAAGCGGGAATGGGCACAAATCCCATTGGAGATTTGGAATGGGCACGGATCCTGGTCCTTGCACCGGAGGAGGAATTTGGGGAAGTGAGAGTGATCTCCCTCTGGCTCTGGGCAGCACTGGGAAAAAGCCCTGCAGGGTTTAATTGGTAATTTAATTGATAATTTAATTGGGAATGTAATTAGGAATTGCATCCACCACGGATGGGGGGTATCCAAGGAGCTGCAGCTATGGTGCTGTTGTCCAGTGAGAGGGCACAGGGACTGGGAACAGGACCAGGAATGGTGACAGGGACTGGGAATGGGACTGGGAATGGGGACAGGTACCGGAAACTGGGAGAGGGAGTGAGTTTGTGGGATTGGGACTGGGAATGAGACTGGAAATATGCGATAGGGACCAAGAGTCCATGACCTGGGATGGGACTGGAAATATGGGACAGGGACCAAGAATGGGGACAGGGACTGGGAATAGGGGAAAGGAACCAAGAATGGGACTGGGAAAAGGGACAGGGATTGGAAATGGGGACAGGGACTGAGAATGGGGACAGAGACCAAGAATGGGTAGGGGAATAGGGAGAGGAAAAGAAACTGACTGGGATTGGGACCAGCAATGGACACAGGGACTGGGAATTGGGACGGGAACCGGGATTGGAAACGTGAATGGGGACAGGGACTGGGAACAGGTCCAGGAATGGAGACTGGGACTGAAATACAGGACAGGAACAGGAAAAGGGACCAGGAATGGGGACAGAGATTGAGAATGGGATCAGGAATGTGGACGGGGACTGGGACTGGGAATAGGGACAGGGACAGGTACCAGGAAAGGGAACAGGAGTGGGAACAGGGACCTGTAATGGGGACAGGGACTGGGAATTGGATCTGGGATTGGGAATACTGGACAGGAACAGAGTAAGGAACGGGAATGGGGACAGGGACTGGGAATATGGGACCTGGATTGGGAATGAGACTGGAAAAATAAGACAGGGATTAGTAACGGGATCAATAATAGGGACTGGGAATGGGACAGGGAATACAGGACTGTCCTGACTTGTAGCATGTGTGTATTCTATTTCCCATCTGATAGAGGTGGGGTAGTTATCTTCTGTTAATTGGGCAGTTTTCTTTATCTCTTCCACAACCCATCCTCTCTCGGGGGAGATATCTTCTGTTAATGGGCCATAGAGTGTCACTGCATGACTGATAAAATTACATCATCCCATTGTGAGATGCTCCACTCAGGGGGAGAAGCCAAGCATTCGTACCTAAATATAACCTGACATTTGGAACACAAGAGCAGCCTTCTCCCACTGGATTCCCAGAGGAGCAGCCTCTTTTTCCACTGGATTCCCAGAGGAAGACCAGGCCCATCGACACCACCACTAGACCTTCAGAGGAAAACAACACTCTTCTACAAGATCACTGCTTCAACAGAACTACATCTGTCCTTCCAGGAGGACTGCAGCCACCATTCTATCAGACTGCTACCAACAGCCTGACCAACAGGGTGTCAGGTCGTATTCGGACTCTGTCAGTGGTTTGGGGTTTTTTTTGTACTATTTCATTTCTATATTTAATTTTCCCAGTAAAGAACTCTTATTCCTTTTCCCATACCTTTGCCTGAGAGCCCCTTAATTTCAAAATCACAATAATTCAGAGAGTGGGGGTTTACATTTCCATTTCAAGGAAGGCTCCTGCCTTCCTTAGCAGACACCTGTCTTTTTAAACCAAGACAGATTTTGTCACACAACATGAGGCCCAAGGGCATTGGGAGAAAAAGGGGAAAAAGGAATAACAGTTCTTGACTAACCTAATTTTTGTCTGCTGGTATAGAAACCTCGTTAAGTGCCACCATGTGGTCCAGCCTACCCTGGTTTGGGTGGAACGTGGTCGTGGCTATATTTCTCCCATTTGCAGGCCATTATCTAAAAACAAATCCTATAACTAAGGCTTCTGTGGCTGTTATCCAGTTTGCTTTATGGGTTAATAAGGTGAGGGATTCATGGATTTTTTAACTTCCTCTAGAAGGCAGGCACCCAGATTCAAAGCTACCACACAATAACTGTATATTTTTGGGGTTACTTTAATAATGGTACCTACTGTAAAGAAATTCCACTGGGGGAAATTCTCTCCCTACCCTTCAACCAGCCCTTTGCATCTGCCCCACCAGTTTTCAAAGGGTTCCAGTCTTCTCTAAATGCTAATGATATCACACAGTTGTTGGTGTAGCTGATATGCCTGTCCTATTTAGCATTCAGAGATAAGGGAAGGTAGACTTGGATAACCACCCTGACCCCTACCTCAGAAAGCAGGGGTGCTGCCACAGAATCTGACATTGCCCTGAGGACTAGAGATGCTGCCCCAGAACCTGACCTTGCCCCACAACTGTTGTGATCCGCTTAGAGGAGCAGGGTGTCGTGGTGATTCGTTAACTGGTGAAACAGAGTATGAATTTAACAGGCTAGAAATCCATTTGGATTTAGGTGAAATGTGCCGCTTTGAGCTTGCTAGCATAAGTAAAATATGCTGTTTAGTCTGGTAGCTCTGCTGCCCTAGCTGACGCAAAAGAATGCGAATTTCTAAGCTGAAGAGATAAGAGAGGCTCCTCGAACCCTGAAACAGACAGGGCAGCGTGACCCAGGAGTTCTTTCTGTACTTTCTGATAAAAATCTGGCTACCAGTGTAACTAGCTGGAAGTGTAATGTGAAATCAGTAGAATGAATATGCATGACCCTCATGTGAAACACTATGCATATGTAAACTAGTAAAGAGGGTGAAAAAGGGATCTGGAGTTCTCAGGGATGTGCATGTCCTTTGAAGGGGAACAATCCCCACATGAGTCCAGGCTGTAATAAACATTCCTTACAAATCTTTATGGCAATTGTGGGGCTTTGAGTTTTCATCCGCGTTTCATGGGAGCCCCAGGAAGGTGCAGAGGAAGTCACGGCCCATTTTCACCTCTCTCCGGCTCCATCTGCCAGCCCAGAGTGGCTCCCGGCTACAGGGCAACCCCACTGCCAACTCCATCCTGACAGGGATGGATTGGAAAAATCTCTTTCTCCTTTCCTGTCGCATAAAAATAAATCTCCTTCCCTCCTTCCTTCCTTCTGTCTTTCTGTCTTTTTTTCCCCCTTTTTCTTGTTCCTTCCTCTCCTTGTCTTTCCTCCCCCAGACAAGGAGCTGAGGATGGAGACCAGGGAGAACAAATCCCTGTGGCAGAACCTTGTAGAAGAGGCTGTTTTGAGAGGCTTGACAGTGTAGGAATTCAGTGGGGACAAAAAGCCCCAGAGATCCCAAATGAGGAGGGGCTCCAAACCCAGCCCAGGGAGCCTTGAGAAAGAAAGGCCCTCCCTTGGCCAGGAAAGCAGCCGGAGACCCAGATGCAGCTCGCAGCTGGTGGTCCCTGAGCAACTTCATGGCAAGGAGAATCCGAACAAGTGCTTGGAATGTAAGAAGAGCTTCAGTCAGTGCTCCAGCCTCCTCGCACACCTTCGGGTGCATGTGGATGGGACCCTCTTTGAGCAGGACCAGATTTGAGCCAGAATATCGGGATTCCCAGAGCCAGGCAGGTGATTGCACCTGGCACATCCCCCACCGACCTGGAGATGCTGCAAGTCCAGTACAGGGAGAGCAGGGGTGAGTAGGAGGAGCCAGGGGTTGGAGGGATCCCTGGAAACAGGGGTATTTGTGGGGCTGGGATGGAAGTTGTCCTCCTGCTCCTCACCATCCTGGGCTTCCCAGAGCCCAGTCACTCCCCGTTTGATCCCAGTTGTCCTCAGCATGGTTCCAATTGCCTCCTGTTGCTCCCAGTGTGATACCAGGGGCCTCTAGAATTGTCCCAGCCACTCCCTGTATGATCCCAATCTCTTCCACCAGGGTCCCAGTCACACCTAGCTGCCCTCAGTATAGACCCAATCACTCTCTCTTGCTCCCAGTTGCCTCCATCATGGTCCCAGTTGTTCCCAGGATGGTCCCTGTTGCTCCCAGTGTGGCCCCTGTCAACCCCCAACAGGGTTTCGGACACTCCCAAGATATCCCAGTTGCCCTCAGCATGCTTGGAGTCATTCCCAGTCACCCCCAGTATGATCTCCATATGATGCCAGGAGAGCCCAGTCACTTCCAGCAGGAGCCCAAAGCTCATGGAACACCTGGAGGATCCATCCGGAGGAGGGTCCCTACAAGTTCCCTGGCTGCAGGAAGAGCCCCAAGGAACGCAGGTCCCACCAGAGCCACCACCCAAAGTAGGAGGTGGAGACAGCGCTGCAGCCTGGGGCCTGGGACCACCAGGAGGGCCTGCAGACCTCCACCCCAGCAAGTGCCTCACACAGCCCCTCATCCTGTCCCCAAAATGCCACTCTTGGCATCCCTCATCCCTCTCTGCAGTCCCCCCTCCAACATCTGCAGACCTCTGGGAAGAACCCAAAGGGATGGAAGTGCCCAAAACGCTGCTGAAGTGCTGGAACTGCTCCCAGCTGTGGATGTTCCTGTCCACAGACCTTTCCTGATCAGTGCCATGGGGGGCTGGGAAGGGGTTTAGGGGATCCCGAGGGGATTGGAAGGGGTTTTTGGTAGCTCTTGGGGTCATTATTTGTTCTGGGAGGGGGTGTAGAGGACTTTTGAGGGGTCTATGGGGTCTTTTTGTAAGTACTGGAAGGGCTGTGCAGCTTGTATATAACCTGAATCATACCTTTTTATACCTATACAACCTGAATCATAACTTTTATGCCTATATAACATGATGTAAATAACTTTCTATGTAATGTAATGGCTAATATATGGTTAACTAGTTCCTTAATGCTGAATAGACAAAGAAGGAAGATAAAAAATTGCCAGGTGGATAGCTTTAGAGATAGATAGGGATAGTACTAATGAGAAATTGCCAAGCACAAAGCCAATTAGCCACAAAATAAACTATTTAGGCTGGTTAGGACCAGACACACCAAGGGACACTGTAACTGCACGTGCTCCAAAGACAAAGCTGAAAAGTTCAGATGTGTAGAAGACCTTGGAAGTCTTCACCAAAGACCCCTGCTAACCCCAGAACTGGGGAGGCGCAAGGGCAGCGCAAAAGAACTATCTAATAACCATGAGCTCATACAATGTAAATGAGTTCCCATGCATAAGTGATGATGTTGGAGTGACACAGTGACACTGAGCAACACTTACTCTATAAATATACCACAGCACGGGACAAAGGTGGGTGACTTGGGTGCAGAAATCCCCTCACCACCAGCGCTGCAATAAACAAATACCTGCTCTATAGACACCGGTCTGTGGGGATTTATTTCCAGCCTGTCTTTCGGGCATCAGCCCAAAAGGATGGAATTTCCCACCCAGGGTCCCCACCGAGCCCCAGTTTGCATCTGCAGCCACCAGTTTTCCCAGTTTGCCTCTCCTTTTCCTCGGGCCGGGTTCCCCCCGCCCCCAGCGGGTGGGAGCAGCCGAGAGCCCCGCGCTGCCCATCCCGACCTGTCCCGGCTCCATCCCCGCTCCTGCCGCGGGCTGGGAGGGCTTCGGGAACGGGGCAGGAGGAATGGGGATGGCGGAGTGGTGATGGAGAAGCAGCGGGACATGTGCTGGAGGGATTAAGAAAAGGTAGAGGAGGAGGAGGCGTGGAGGAGGAGGAGGAAGAGGAGGAGGAGTGGGAGGAAGAGCTGGGATAGAGGAGGAGGAGGAGGAAGTGGAAGAGGGGACACCACACGGTCCAGCCCTCGCTGTGTCCGCAGCCCTCCCGCCCCCTGGGGCATTGTCCCCCCCTCTGTGTCGCAGGTGACCGCGGGGGGGGAGCTCGTCCAAATATCCTGGGGACTCCGTGGGAGGGTATTTTTAAGGGGGGCGGGGATTTTTGGAGCTCGAAGGACTCCAAAGCTAAGCCGCAAACGGCCTTAGGGGAGATTCTGGGGGTGTCCCGGGAGGTTGTTTTTTCGTGGAGGAGGGCAGGAGGGGGGAGAACTCTGGGACACCGAAGTGTGCAGCCCAGAGAGAGGAGACCCCCAGGACTGAGCCCGGAGAGGGGAACACCCTGGCGAGTGGGAAGCCCAGGAGCTCCCTGCAGCCTGAAGCAGTCAGGGGAAAGGGGAGCACTGGGAGCCCAAGAGCCCCGGCATCGCTAAGTGGGAGCCCAGAGAGGGGGAGCCAGGGAACCCCCAGGGGCTGCAGGGAACCCCCAGCAGCACAGAGAAGGGGGAGCCCACGAAGCCCAAGGTCGGGAGAGCAGAAAGGGGGGACCCTAGGGATTCCTGGGACCCGTGAATGCCTGGAGAGGGTGGGGACCCCAGAGAGGGGAACCCTCAATACACGCAGGACCCCCAGAAGTCCAAAGGGGAGAGACCAGAGAGGACAAACTCCTGGAGAGGTTTTTTTTGGAATGATCATGAGCCATTTAAGTCTTGAGTGGCTCAATGTTGGTATTTCTGGAGTTTTGTCAGCTAAATCTTGGTAGTCAGAAGGCTTTTATGGACACAAAATGTCTGGTGATGTTAGCGTCAGGATCCACACAAAATCAGAATTGATTGTATATGAAGGTGTTTTATTGAAGCGCGCGGAAGCCCGGGGGTGAGATCCCAGATCTGGGCTTCAACGATACACCCGAATCGGTAGCTAGTAACCCCTTCTACTCTTCCCCCCCTCCCCCAATTAATTATTAAACTTATATTGTTCCATTCTAGTTCCCATTCCCACACAGGTGCAGTTTCGCTTGACCTACTGAAGACTATGCTTGATTTGCTGAAGACCATGCTTGATTTGGTTAGGACAATCACTGTAACAGGGCTATCATTCACTCCCAAGGCCTGGCTGTCCTGCTGGTCCAGGCCTGTTCCTTCTACCTGCCTGCTCTAGCCACCACCAACCCCCCTCCCCCGATACAGTTTAGAAATCATTCCTATGATTTCAATTCTAAGCTACTAAATTTAACCCTTACTCTGTCAGTGACTTCTAGAGTCACTTGGGCTGGAAGAATCCCCAATCAAACACTCTCACAGCTTGTTTTCCCCCAAACCAGGATTTCTTATTCCCAAACCTTGGCTGGATGGAGGAGGAGGTCGTGAGGAAGAGGAAGATGCCTGAGAGCCCCAGGCAGGTGAGGAGGAAGTCAGTGCCCCTTTCCCACTCTCTCCTGCTCCATCTCCCACCCCATCGTGGCTCCTGGCTGCAGGACAACCCCGCTGCCAATGCTGTCCTGCTGGGGATGCCTTGGAGAGATCTCCTTGGTGTTCCCTGAGGCAAATCCTATCCTCTCCTTGTCCTTCCTCCCCTAGACCAGGAGCTGAGGATGGAGACCAGAGAGGACAAATCCCTGCAGAAGAACCTCGTGGAAGAGGTTGTTTTGAGCAGCTCCATGGCAGAGGAATCCAATGAGGAGGAAAAGCCCCGGAGATCCCACATGAGGAGGGGCTGCAAACGCAGATCACGGGGATCCAAGGAGGAAAGACCCACTGTGGGCCCAGGTGGTGACAGCTCAGATCTGGGGGTCCGTGAGCAGCCCCAGCATGGGGAGAAGCTCCACAAGTGCTCAGAATGTGGGAAGAGCTTCAGGTGGAGATCCTATCTCCTTGCCCACCTTCGGGTGCACACAGGCGAGCGGCCCTACGCGTGTGGGGAATGTGGGAAGAGGTACCGGCACGGCTCCCACCTCCTCTACCACCAGCGGGTGCACACGGGTATACGGCCCTATAAGTGCTTGGAATGGGGGAAGAGCTTCAGCAAGAATTCCCACCTGCTCTCGCACCAGAAGATCCACACGGGGGAACGCGGCTACCCCTACAACTGTGGGGAATGTGGGAAGAGCTTCAGAGACAGCTCCGGCCTCCTCACCCACCGGCGCATGCACACCGGGGAACGGCCCTACACGTGCTTGGAATGTGGGAAGAGCTTCAGCGTTCAGTCCAATCTGACCTCCCACCAGAAGATCCACACTGGGGAACGGCCCTACGAGTGTTCCGAGTGTGGGAAAAAGGCTCGGAGCAGTTCGGATCTCCTCAAGCACCAGCGCACACACACAGGGGAGAAGCCCTTCCGCTGCCCCGACTGCGGGAAGGGCTTCACCCGCAACTTCAGCCTCCTCACCCACCGGCGCATCCACACTGGGGAAAGGCCCTTTGAGTGTCCCAAGTGTGGGAAGAGCTTCTCCAGGAGCTGTCACTTGACCAAACACCAACAGAGCCACCGGTAAGGGAAGCCTTGTGAGGGCCCCAACTGCAGGAGGAGCTTTGTCTGCTGCTCCAACTCCATCCCTCACCAGAGGACACCCGTACAGCAGAGCCCTGGTGACCCACATTCCTATGATCCATGTTGGGAAGACACCTGGCTGGTGCCCTCCGTGTCCTCTTGGTTCTCCATGGGCACCTGGATGAACACAGGGGCAGGAACATCCATTAGGACAGAGACTAACATCAGGAATTCATTGGAAAGAGGAGATTTTTTGCCTTTAAACTGCAAAAAGTCTCACCTGCTCTGTCCAGTCATTTCTTCTGATAGCATCAAGCAGCACTGGATCATCTTGGAGCCTCTCATGGCACAGCATGGCTGCTTTTGGGCTGTCAGCACCTGCCCAGAGCTGTGGATGGGGCCTGTGGGGGCAACTGGGGCCATACTGGTGGTGCTGGGAGGCCCCCAGATGGGAGTCAAGGGAACTTGGTGAGTGGGGAGGGCGGGGGGAGGGGGGGGTGATGGGAAATGTGGGTAAGGGGGAAGAAAAGAAGGGTGGGATCCCCAAAAGGAGTGAGGGAGGAATGGGATCCCCCAAACCAGGAGCAGGGGTGGGAGTTGGGGATTCAGGGCACGATAGGAAAGGTGGGGGAGAAGAGATAAAAGAGAGGGCTTTGGACTGAAGCCTTTTTGGGACTACCTAAAATGAGAGGCCAGACAAGATTAAGGGAATAAAAAGCAGTTGTATTTATTGAAGGGCCTTCAGGTACATTTCAGGCAGACAAAGGCCCCCAGGGGCTACACCCAAGAATGGATGACAGGTCACAGGTTTTCATGCTTTTATAAGTTTGGTCAATTTGCATAGTGGGGGTTAATCTTCCAATTATAGCTTCAGGTAAGGAAGTAATTTACCCCAAATTTGCTACCCTCCAAATCACTGTTGTTTACTTTTGTGGGGACCTGAAACAGTGAGGCATCCTTGATTCCCAGGCCTGGAGAGGAACTGTTTTGTCTGACGAGAATGGGAAAGCAGCAGTGAACATCCTATATGGAGTGTAGTTATACACTAAAGAATTGCAGGATTACAAATATATGAAAAAATATATAAAAGCTAAAATTGCTAAGGCATCAATGGCAGTTCAGAAGCATAAAAGGATTCATGACTCCTTGCTAAAAGATTTAGCTAGAGAGCAAGATGAGAGAGACAAATTTCTTCAAAATTTGGTTAACTCCTTCCAAAAACATTCCGATGGAGAGCAAAATGAGAGAGCAAAATTGGAATCTCTGCTGAATGTGGAATGAGACCTTAGCAGACAAATGCACCTTGGGCTACTTAAGGCTGCAGAGTGGGAGAATGCATTGAGAGAGACGTTGGGTACATGGACAGGGATGAGGAGCCAGCGGGGTGAGCACAAGGACATGGACAGCGGGTCAGATGAGGAAGAGCTGGGAAAGTGCAGGAAGAATTAGCGTGTGAAAGGGAGAGGTGAGCTCAGGCTTGGAAACTTTTAGAAGCAAAGAGAGTGAATAGGCCAGGACAGGAATCGGTAGGATGAGGAGGATGAGGAGAAGGAGAAAAAGACAGAAGTGTGAGACAAGGAGACAAAGCTGGAGAAGTGGCTGTGGCAGAGGAGGGAGAGCCAGGAGAGCAGGCAGTGGAAGAAAGAGAAGAGGCACCTAAGGAAAAGGGAGAGGCTGTGGAAGGGCAGGCAGAGACAGCAGAAGTGTGGGCAGCAGCTGCTGGGGAGCAGGAAGAAGTTACAGAAGAGAAAGTGCAGGACTTTCTCCTTAGGAAAATTTATCCTTAGGACATTTATCCTTCATCTCCTTAGGACATTTAACCTTAGGAAAACCCCTGGGGTGTCCTGTGCAGGGCCAGCAGTTGGACTTGATGACCCTTGTGCATCCCTTCCAGTTCAGGATATTCCATTACCCATTGGAAATCCCTGGAGGGAGAGCCATGTGCTAAAGCACCAAGGGCAGTTCCTGGCTCCTGGGCAAGAAGCAGCTGCCAGCTGCCTGCTTTGCAGTTAGAAATCTCCATGCAAACGTTTTGGGTTTCTATGTTCTGAAAGGTGGCACTGCCTGCAGAGCAGTGTGTGGGCCTTTGGTTCAGCACTCTTTGTGTCTAGAGTTGAGCCAGGAATGTGCCATGGTGGGGTGCTCCTTTCCTACAGCCACTTCCATACCGGGACCAGACCTGGAATGTGGGGAGCAAGCTCCAGATCCAAGCACCATGCCATCAAACCACAGAATATTAAAGTATCTCCTCGGGAGTGCCAGAGGAAGGGGAAATTTGGGGCAAGGGGGGACATAGCAACACCCCAAAAAGCCCCCCAGATTATCCCTCTGTCCTCCCCAAACCGGCCCACGTTCACCCTATAACCCATCAACCCCCAAACCACCTCCATCACCTTTCACCCATCATCATCACCCCGTAACCCATCACCCCCCATCCATGATCATCCCCACCCATCATAATCACCCCTAAAGTCACCACCCCTCACCCATCATAATCATCCCAAATTCATCACCCCCCCACCTATCTTCATTACCCCCACCTATCCCCCCATAACCTATCACCCCCCAAACCATCCCTAGAACCCCACACCCACTCTCATCACCCTAAAAATCATAACCCCTACCTATAGTCACCCCAAAATCCCTCAGTCCCCACCCATAATCACCCCAAAATCCACACCCCACCCCTTAACCCCTCGCTCCCCAATCCGTACCCCCTCACCTGCCCCATTCTGCACCCCCAGCTCTGCCCTGGCCCTGCTGTGGCTGTGTCCCCTCCTCCTGCCCACGGAGCGCAGGTACAGCTGCAGGGGTGGCCTCATCCTCTCGTGTCCCCTCAGGTCCCTGTGGCTTCTTGGGCCCCTTGGAGGGGGCACAAACACCCTCCGGAACAGCGTGCTGGCCTTGGGGACACCCCGTCACCTCCCCTGTCACCGTCGGTGTTGGGGTGGCTGTAGGAGCGTTTCCAGCAGCGTTTCCCTGCAGCTGCACTCAGCGCCGGCTCTCTCGGACCCCCCCTGCTTTAGAGGTCCCCTCTGGGGGAGGTGGCAGTTGCAGTGTGCCACCTGCAGGTCTTCAGTAGGGCGGGGGGCTTGGTGGCTGGGGGGGCTTCCACCTCCATCAGTTCTGCAGGGGGAGTAGAGTTTGGGGGGTTCAGGGGCTGGATTTAGGGGCCGGTGGGATGGGGGGAGTCATTTTGGGGGTTGTATTTGGGGCTGGTGGGATTGGGAGAATCATTTTGGGGGTTGAATTTATGACTGATGGGATAGGGAGAAAAATTTTGGGGGGCTCCGGGGCTGCATTTGGGGGTGGTGGGACGCGGAGAGGTATTTTGGGGTTGGATTTTGGGTTGGTGGGACAGAGGAGGCATTTTGAGGGCTGAATTTGGGAGTGATGGGATGGGGAGAATAATTTGGGGAGGTTCAGGGGCTGGATTTTGGGGTGGTGGGGGAGGCACCCCCAATCTGGCATCCCCACATTGAAAAGTGCCAATTGGTGGGGTCCCAAATCCCCAAGGTGTCCCTGCACACCTGGGGATCCCAAGTTTTTGGATTCTCCTGCCCACCCAGGGGGTCGCCACCCAGTGGGTGCCCATGCCAGCTCCCGCAGCATGCCAGTGTCCAGCTGGGATCCTTCTGGACCAGTGTCCATCGAGAGTGGGATCCATGGCTCTTGTCTGTGTCCATCTGGACCAGTGTCCAATCTCTCCTGCCCCATCCGTCCCAGACTCCCCGGCCGGGGCTGCTCCTCACTGCAGAGTGGACAAGATCCACGGTCAGTCCCAAGATGACTGTAAACCCCCTCCTACCAACCCCACCAGGCCACCCACCTTGAGCCCTGGGGCCACCAGTGTCCCCTGGAAGCCGGGCCAGCTGTGGATCTCCTGGAAGAGGAGATTGAGAGTCTTTGGCTGGGGACTTGAGGCTGTCTAGGATGGTGAGCACCTAATCCATGTGGCATGGGGACACAGCTGGGGACACAGCTGGGGACACGACTGGGGGGACAGGGGTGGGGGGTGAAGGGGTTAAGGGGTGGGGAGAGGGTTGGAGGGTGGGATGCACCCAAAAATTTGCCAAAGTCAAAGGGGAGGGCACCCCAAAATGGGGGAAAATGGGAAAGACAGAAAGGATCCAAAATAGGGGGGAACAGACCCTAAATTGGGAAGTGACCCAAAATGGGGAAAGGACCTGAATGACGGCGAAAGGATCCAAAATTGGGAGGAAAAGACACAAAATAGGGAGAAGGGACACAAAAGGGGGAGAAAGGATCCAAAAGAAGGGGAAGGTCCCAAAGTTGGGGGGGAGGACCTAAAATCAGAGGACAAAGGGTGTTGTGGGATGTCATTGGGTGTCACAGGGTGCCATGGCACGTCCCTAGCTATAGCGGAGCGGGCGCAGATGCTCAGCACCAGCAGCAGCCACGGGAACAACCTGAAGGTCACAGGGTCACCCTGCAGGACACAGGGACACCCTGTAGGACATGGCCCTGGGGCTTTGGGGATTTTGGTGCCACCAGGGGCAGGGGACAGGGACATCAGAGGAGGGACAGGGGCACATGGAAGGGTTCAGGGACACATAGGGGAGATGGGGACGTTAACTGACAGCGAGGACTGGGACACCCAGAGGGGTGGCAGGGAGTTGTGGTGGGGAAGGGGGACAAACAGAGCAGACGGGACGCAATGCCACCAGGACACACATCAGGGGACAACGTCGCCACAACTGTATGGACACTGCCATCAGGACGCCTCTGGTGACACCCAGCATGGGGCCATGTGGGCCCCCAGGTGACACTAACCCTTGCCCTGTCCCCAGCAGCGGTTGGGGCCCCCTGAGCGAAGTGGCCCTGGGACACCCTGGTGGCAGTCACTCGCTTCTGGGACACTTGTCACCAGCTGAACAAGATCCCTGCCCTGCCCTGGTGGGTGGTGACATTTGGCTGGGACACTGCAGTGGTCACAGTGGGGACACGGTGGCAGAAGCTGCAACAGACTGTGCCTGGCCATAGCTTACAGGAAGCTGCTGGTGGCACAGGTGGTGGCAATGATGCTGTCGTAGTTCATGTCCCAATCCATGTTTCCCATGTTGCCGCCCATGTCCATGTCCCTTCATGTCCCCATCCATGCCTTAGTTCAATGTCTATTTTTACCCCAGTTTCAGGGCTTTCAAAGGGATGAACAAAAACAAAATGATTTATGTGTCCCTGCTAGCAGAGCATCCATGAGCTTGGGTGGGTGGGAAGAACCTTTTTTGGAGGTGTTTCCACCCGTCTCCAAAATCAGGGGTTTTACCCCAGTCACTCCCCATTCGCCTGTGGAAGATGCCCGTGGGCAAGAGAATATTGAAATTATGGATTTATGTTGGAGAAGACCTCCAAGGCTATCCAGTTTTGCTATGCCACCAGAAGATGCAAAAAGAGAGATTTTTCTGGGGTCAGAAGTCAACAAATCTGCTCTCTACAATGGATTTCTGATCTTGGTCAGGGGATGTGTGCAGGTGCCCACAGGGAGCCAGGAGGATGTGGAGCCCCCAGCCAGGTGTCTTCCCAACACGGATCACCGGCACCGGGGCTCTGCCCACTGGGGCTCACTGGGGATCATCCAGCGAGGATCTTCCCACGGGGGATGGAGCTGGAGCAGCGCACAAAGCTCTTTCTGCACTGGAGCACTTCCAGGGCTTCCCTTAGTGGTGATTCTGATGGTGTCTGGTCAAGAGAAAGCTCTGTGAGAAGCTCTTCCCACACTCAGAACACTTGTAGGGCCTCTTCCCAGTGTGGTTGCGCAGGTGGGTGACAAGGGTGCAGTTGCGGGTGAAGCCCTTCCCGCACTCGGGGCAGCGGAAGGGCCTCTCATCCGTGTGAATCTGCTGGTGCAGGATGAGACTGGAGCTGATCTTAAACGTCTTGCTGCATTTATCGCACTCATAGGGCCTCTCCCCGGTGTGGCTCCTCTGGTGGTAGATCAGGTGGGACTTTGACATGAAGCGCTTCCCACACTCCCCACACTCATAGGGCCGTTCCCCCGTGTGGCTCCTCTGGTGGACAATCAGTTCAGACCTTGACCTCAAGCTCTTCCCACACTGCTCACACTTGACGCGCCGTTCCAGCAGTGTGATCCTGGCTGTTCCGCCATGGATTCCCATGTGGCGGGTCAGGTGGCACCTCCTCTGGTAGCTCTTCCCACACTCCCCACACTCAAAGGGCCGTTCCCCAGTATGGTTTCTCTGGTGGATGGTCAGTTCAGAGCTCGTCCTGAAGCCCTTCCCACACTCGGCACACTCGTAGGGCCGTTCCCCCGTGTGGCTCCTCAGGTGGGCAGTCAGGGTGGAGTTCTGGGTGAAGCTCTTCCCACACTCGGGACACTCATAGGGCCTCTCCCCGCTGTGGATGCGCAGGTGGGTGACGAGAGCGGAGTTGTTCCTGAAGGCCTTCGCACAGCTGGGGCAGTGGAAGGGCCTCTCCTCTGTGTGACTCCGCTGATGCCTGACGAGACAGGAACTCATCTGAAACCTCTTCCTGCATTTATCACACTCGTAGGGCCGTTCCCCAGTGTGGATTCTCCAGTGGCAGATCAGGTCACACCTCTGGCTGAAGCTCTTTCCACATTCCGAGCACTTGTGGAGCTTCTCCCCATCATGAACCTGCTCATGGACCACCAGTTCCAAGCCCCGGCCACCTCCCTGGCCCAGGGTGGGTGTTCCCTCCTCGGATCCTCGCGATCTGCTTTTGCAGCCCCTCCTCATGTGGGATCTCCTGGGGTTTTCCTCCCCGTTGGGTTCCTGCACTGTGGAGCCTCCACAAATGGCCTCTTCCACGAGGTTCTGCTGTGGGGATTTGTCCTCCCTGGTCTCCATCCTCAGCTCCTTGTCTGGGGGAGGAAGGACAAGGAGAGGATGGGATTTGACTCCATGCCACAGGGAAGGGCAAGGAGATCCCTGCAATGTGTCCCCGGCAGGACGGCACCGGCAGTGAGGTTGTCCTGAAACCGGGGGCCATGCTGGGCTGGGAGATGGAGCAGGAGAGAGGGGGAAGGGGGCAGTGACTTCCTCCTCACCTTCCTGGGGCTCCCGGCACATCTTCCTCTTCCTCGCAGCCTCCTCCTCCTGCATTGGGCTGAGGTTTGGGAATGAGAAATCCTGGTTTGGGGGAAACAAGGGCTGAGCCCGTTGGCTGTGATGGCCCCGCTGCCCAAGGAGTCAGCGCAGCTGGAGTAGTCAGCGCCCCTTTCAGCCCCGGGGGCCCGGTGCCCCCTCGTCCCCAGCCTCCCCCTCCCCTCAGGCAGCCGGTTTGTTCCCCACTCCGGGATCGCCCCCCTGCGCTCTCCCCTCTCCGGGGCTCCCGCCTTCCCCCGGCTCTCCCGAGCATCCCCAAACCCGAGATGGCCCCTGTGTCCGCCGGTACCGGGCGATCGCTAAGTGGGAGCCCCCAAGTTCCCTCTAGGGGCATTTCCGCCTCGGCTTTGGGGTCCTGCAAGATCCAAACATCCCCCGCCCCGCAAAAAAACCCTCCGGAGAACGCCCCGATAGATTCGGGACGAGCTCCCCCTCCCTGCTCACCTGCGGGTTCCGAGGGGGGCGATGCTGGTGGATCCGGGGGAGCTGCGACCTGAGAGGGGAAACCGCGTGGTGTTGGTGCTGCTCCTCCTCCTCCTCTGTCCCTCCGCTTCCTCCCGCTCCTCCTCCGCTCCCAGCCTGGCCCGGGCAGGTGCCGACACCCAAAAGCAGCCGCGCTCTGCCCTGGGGGGTTCGCGGACCCTTCCCGCGCGGCCCTAGGAGCGATTCTGGGAGCACCGGGCAGGAATTGGGAGCGCTCACTCTCCCAGCACCGCTCTTACTGGGAGCACTGGGAGGGAACTGGCAGCAAACAGCGCCCGGCTCCGGCTGCAGCCGGCGCTGGGCGGGGCCAGGGTCAAGGGCGTGGCTATGCAAATAGAGAAGCGATCCCGCGCTGGGATTGGTGGGCGGGAGCAGCGCGGGGTTTCCTCGGTCACGTGAGGGCCGGGGGGCGGGAGCGACGGCGGCGGCGTCCGGTGAGAGGAGACAGGGAGCGGGAATGGGGACAGGGAATGGGGAGAGGGAGCGGGAATGGGGACAGGGAATGGGGACAGGGAACGGGAATAGGACAGGGAATGGGGACCGGGAGCAGGAATTGGCATAGGGACAGGGAATGGGGACAGGGAACTGGGACATGCACCGGGAATAGGACAGGGAATGGGACTGGGAATAGGACTGGGAATGGAATCCAGGCTTGGACGAGAGCAGGATGGGCCCAGGACTGGAGTGACACGAGAATGGGCGGGGAGCAAGGGGGGTGATAGCAGGGACAGGGGGATGCTGGACAGGGGACACCGGGAAGCGGGATGTGGGGACATGGAGACAGTTCCAGGGCGGGAGTTCCTTGGTCAGCTGTCCCAGTACCTCTGCCAGGGTCTCCCAGAGCAGGTGGAGCCGCTGGGCCTGGGGTGCCCAAAGCCTTGAGCAATCCCAGGAACCCTCAACTCCTTTGGACCGAGCATCCCTCATACCCCCTGAAAGACCCCCCCATGGCCCAATTGCTGTATTAGTTCAGCGTCTTTATTTTTACCCTGATTTTGGGTGTTTGGAAAGGACAAAGAGAACTTAAAAGAAAATCCAGGCCGTGGGGAGCCAGGAGGATGTGGAGCCCCCAGGCAGGTGTCTTCTCACCATGGATCACCAGCGCCATGGATCACAGGGGCTCTGCCCACCGGGGGTCACTGGGGATCATCCAGCGAGGATCCTCCCACGGGGGATGGAGCTGGAGCAGCGCACGGAGCTCTTCCCACACTCGGGGCACTCGCAGGGCTGCCATTACTGGTGCCTCCGTTGGTGTCTGGTCAAATGAGACCTCCTGGAGAAGCTCTTCCCACACTTGGGACACTTGCAGGCCCTCTCCCTGGTGTGGATCCTCTGGTGGTGGATCAGGCTGGAGCTCTGCGTGCCGCTCTTCCCACACTGCCCAAACTTGTAGCGTCCTTCCTTTGTGTGGCTCCTCTGGTGGGCAGTCAGATTGGAGCACAAACTGAAGCTCTTCCCACACTCAGGTCACTCCTAGGGCCTCTCCCCGGTGTGGATTCCCATGTGGCAGTCCAAGTGGGAGCTGATCCTGAAGCTGTTCCTATGCTTCTCATCCTTCCCATAATCCCCACACTTGGAGGGCCGTTCCCCTGTGTGGATTGTCCAGTGGATGATCAGGTCGGATCTCTGGCTGAAGCTCTTCCTACATTCTGAGCACTTGTGGGGCTTCTCCCCATCATGAACCTGCTTGTGGACACCCAGCTCTGAGCTCTGGCCGCCTCCCCAGCCCAGGGTGGATCTCTCCTCCTCGGATCCCTGTGATCTGCGTTTGCAGCCTCTCCTCGTGCAGGATCTCCGGGGCTTTTCCTCCCTGTTGGGTTCCTGTGCCATGGAGCCACTCAAAATGACCTCTTCCACGAGGTTCTGCCGTGTGGATTTGTCCTCCCTGGTCTCCATCCTCAGGTCCTTGTCTGGGGGAGGATGGACAATGAGAGGATGTGATTTGCCTCTGTGCCACAGAGAAGGGCAAGGAGATTCCCCCAGTGCATCCCCAGCAGGATGGGCTTGGCTGTGGGACTGTCCCGCAGCTGGAGGCTGTGCTGGGCTGGGAGAAGGAGCAGGAGAGGGGGAAAGGGGCACTGACTTCCTCCTCACCTGCCTGGGGCTCCTGGTCCATCTTCCTCTTCCTTGCAGCCTCCTCTTCCTCCATCCAGCCAGGGTCTGGGAATGGGAAATCCTGGTTTGGGGGAAAACAAGGGATGAGAGCTTTTGGTTGGGGATTTCTCCTGCCCAAGCCCAACTCTAGAATGTCACCAGACATTTTGTGTCCATAAAAGCCTTCTGACTACCAAGATTTAGCTGGCAAAACCTTTAGAATAACAGGAATGAGCCCACCAAGACTTGAATGGCTCATGATCATCCCAAAAAAAACCTCTCCAGGAGTTTGTCCTCTCTGGTCTCTCCCCTTTGGACTTCTGGGGGTCCTGCGTGTATTGAGGGTTTTCTCTGGGGTCCCCACCCTCTCCAGGCTGTCACGGGTCCCAGGAATCCCTAGGGTCCCCCCTCTCTGCTCTTCCGACCTTGGGCTTCGTGGGCTCCCCCTTCTCTGTGCTGCTGGGGGTTCCCTGCAGCCCCTGGGGGTTCCCTGGCTCCCCCTCTCTGGGCTCCCACTTAGCGATGCCGGGGCTCTTGGGCTCCCAGTGCTCCCCTTTCCCCTGACTCTGCTTCAGGCTGCGGCGAGCTCCTGGGCTTCCCCCTCGCCAGGGTGTTCCCCTCTCCGGGCTCAGTCCTGGGGGTCTCCTCTCTCTGGGCTGCACACTTCGGTGTCCCAGAGTTCTCCCCTCTCCTGCCCTCCTCCACGAAAAAACAACCTCCCGGGACACCCCCAGAATCTCCCCTAAGGCCGTTTGCGGCTTAGCTTTGGAGTCCTTCGAGCTCCAAAAATCCCCCGCCCCGCCTAAAAATACCCTCCCACGGAGCCCCCAGGATATTTGGACGAGCTCCCCCCCCGCGGTCACCTGCGACACAGAGGGGGGGACAATGCCCCAGGGGGCGGGAGGGCTGCGGACACAGCGAGGGCTGGACCGTGTGGTGTCCCCTCTTCCACTTCCTCCTCCTCCTCCTCTATCCCAGCTCTTCCTCCCACTCCTCCTCCTCTTCCTCCTCCTCCTCCTTTTCTTAATCCCTCCAGCACATGTCCCGCTGCTTCTCCATCACCACTCCGCCATCCCCATTCTTCCTGCCCCGTTCCCGAAGCCCTCGCAGCCCGCGGGAGGAGCTGGGATGGAGCCGGGACAGGTCGGGATGGGCAGCGCGGGGCTCTCGGCTGCTCCCACCTGCTGGGGGCGGGGGGAACCCGGCCCGAGGAAAAGGAGAGGCAAACTGGGAAAACTGGGGGCTGCAGATGCAAACTGGGGCTCGGTGGGGACCCTGGGTGGGAAATTCCATCCCTTTGGGCTGATGCCCAAAAGACAGGCTGGAAATAAATCCCCACAGACCGGTGTCTGTAGAGCAGGTATTTGTTTATTGCAGCGCTGGTGGTGAGGGGATTTCTGCGCCCAAGTCACCCACCTTTGTCCCGTGCTGTGGTATATTTATAGAGTAAGTGTTGCTCAGTGTCACTATGTCACCACAACATTGTAGTATATGATTTAGGATAAATTCGTGCTCAGGACTAAAAAATACAGTATCTTTTAAAATGGAACCTAGTGACCGGAAAGAGCAATATACACAGGATGAATTCCTGCCTCAAAAGATGGTTATTCTGAGGGATTATTCCGTCTAGAAAATATACATTGAACAATAAGATGAATATTAGTTGCCAGAACAAGATGTTTGAGGGGATTACTGTCTAACAGGATTTCAGCAATCAGAATATTCCGGGAAAACCTCTGTTTAGAAACACCCCAAGAAAAGAACATGCATTAATATGTGAAAACAGTCAAGATCTGTTCGAGAGGAAACAGGAAGACCCCCCCGGAATCCTGCTAAGTCTGAAAACAGTATAAAAAAGGCCCTGTGAAATCAGTACCTCGTGAACTGCCAGGGGTACGGAGCTGCATAGTCCAAACCCAGTTCACCCAGCACCGAACGCCTGGCTCGGCGCTGATTTGCTTGTGGCTTTCCCAATTTTACTTTGATTTGTTTTAATAAATTCCTTAAATTATTAAATTGGCTGATTCATTTGTAACAAACATCATCACATATGTGCTGGAACTCATTTACATTGTATGAGCTTATGGTAATTAGATAGTTCTTCACTGCACTTGCACCTCTCTAATTTGGGGTCTGTCAGGAGTCTGTGTTTGTCCTGGTTTTGCAGGGGAGGCATTTTAGGGAGGGCTTCTAAGGTCGTCTTCGCATCTGAACTTTTCAACTTTGTCTTCGGAGCATGTGCAGTTACGGTGTTCCTTGGTGTGTCTGGTCCTAACCAGCCTAAATTCTTTTTTTATTGTGGCTATAATTGGCATTGCACTTGCCAATTTCTCACTAGTACTATACCCTCTAAAACTCTCCACCTGGCAAGTTTTTTTCTCCTTTTTGTGGTCTATTCAGCATTAAGCAACTAGTTAACCATATACTAGCCATTACATTGTAGAAAGTTATTTATATCAGGTTTTATAGGTATGAAAGTTATGATTCAGGTTATATAGGTACAAAAGTATGATTCAGGTTATCTAGATACTCAGTTATATAGAGATATAAAAAGTCATTATTTAGGTTCTATTGATATCAGCTTCTATAGATATATCAGATTATACTGATATCTTATAACTCAAGCTATATCATCACTTTGTAACTTTGCACTGTCCCAGCTGCAGGATCTGCTTCCCATCAGCCTCTTCCTCCTGTGGCCCCGAGCCCAGCTTGGTGCTGAACAAAGGGGCTGTGGTGGGGTCATTTGCGCACCCCCTCTGCCCCCTCCCCAAATTCCCTCCTGGGGGAGCAGGAGCTGGGTCAGGAGCCCTGTGGGGAGGGAAAAGGGGTGACATTGGAATGGGGGAGGAGGTCACACACAGCCCCTGGGGATTGCCCCTCACTCCCACAGTGCCAGAGGACAAAACCCTACATGGAGCCCCTGTCCCCTGGCAGCACCTTGTGGGCAGGGTCTGGTGGCAGCTCTGGGGGTCTGGGTGGTCACAACTCCCCTAAAACCCCCTCCCAGTCCCACAGCCACTCCCAGCCCCCTCAAACCACCCCAAAGATCTCTGCTGCCACCCCCATCCATCCCAAACCACTTTGTGCAATAGAAATGGCCCCAAGATCCATCAAAACTCTTTCCTACCTCTCCAAAGACCCATCCAAATTCTCTACAAGCCACACAGCCCTTCCAGAACTCCCAAAATTCCCTCACAGATGCCTCCAAAGCCCCCTAAACCCCCTCCCAGCACCACAAATGCCCCTAAGAGCCACCAAAACCCCCTTCCAATCCCCTCAGGATCCCCTAAACCCCTTCCCAGCCCCCCATGGCACTGACCAGGAGAGGTTTGTGGACAGGAACATGCACAGCTGGGACCAGTTCCAACACTTCATCCTTCTAAGCATTAATCTTTCTAAGATCATGTAACAATCACCAGGCACCAGAAGTTTTCTTGCAGATGACAAACACAGGTGAATTCCACGGACTGGTAGTGGGTTTAACGTGGCCTTTTTGTAGCTGCTCAGCCACTAGTTGTTTTGAGGGCACTTAGTTTCTTATCTTGTAGGGGCCACTGGGGTGTTAGTTTTCCAGGTCAGCTTCAGGGTGGTGAGTGCCTCAATGGCCCCTATTAAAAACCCACTTCAATTTTTGCTCTCATTGAGAAAGCAAATCCCTTCCCCACACCGTGATGGGTTCCTGCACTACACAGGGGCGGATCAATGCTTTCTTCCTTTCTGGTCCTGTGACACTAATGATAAATTCACTTTGTAAGCACCGAGTGGCACTGCCGATGCCTGTGAGAGTGCCTGGAGGCGTTCTTAATTTCCAATTTCTTGGCCAAAGAGAATGAGATATTACAGTAACATCGGCTCCTGTATCTACCGTGCCTGTGATATCAACTCGAGCTTCACACTTTGATAATTCACAAGTCAGCAGTGGTCATTGGTGATGAATCTCTTGAAGCCAAAAAACATCAGGATTTTCAGGAGCAACCGAAAAACAGCGTGTTGGCATTTGGTCTGCAGTCCCCAGAGGCAGAGCTATAGCAATGGCTCTAGGGCTTCTAGGTGGAATATGCAGTGGGGGATAGTAAGCTTTAGCTAACACCAGTAACTCTTCATTGCAGTCTACAGACATTAGGCAAGGCAAAGCAAGCAGTCCAAGAATGCTGTTCCTCTCTTTACCAACAACTAAAAAGTCTTGTCATTTTTGTGAGGTTCCAGCGACTCCTGTTGAATTATAATAATAGCCATTATCTTTTAAAAAGGTTGTTGGTTTGGACGTAGCCAAAGTGCAGCAGGACCCAGGGGGTAGTAGGTCTGGGTCACTCCCTGGGATTTGGCTGGCAATGAAGCATAGTGCTTCAGAGTTGGGGTATTCACAAATCTTACCCTGGGTGTGTTCTCAGGTATGTGTGGTGCCACTGTGTGCTCATTTTGAAGTCTTTTGGACTCGGATTTCCACCAACATCATATTTAGAGCGGCACCATTTAACAAAATGCCTTCCTTTCCTACATTTTGGACAAAGGTCCGATGTCCGTGCATCTCTTTTCAGCTCCGGGAAATTTCTCATTATGTGGCCAGGTTTTTTTACAGAAATAGCACAGCCCTGGGACCACAGAAGCTTGCATAAAAGCCCCATTGTTGTCCTGTTGTTGAGAGTTTAAATGAAGAGCAGCCAAGATTTCAGTAGGGTTTTGGTCTCATGCTTCTATTTGCGCTGCCTGGGCTGTAAGAGCTCTTTCAATTTTTTCTCCTAGAGTCTTTCCAAGCTCATTTGCATGGATAGCTGCCACGTGCTCTTTGACCTGTTGCTTAGGCAGGTTGCTTTTTGGACTTGATTCAATTAAAGATTTTAAATGCTGATACACATCCCTCTGACTTGCAGATATATTCTGCCCCACGATTGCCTGGTGCGCACCTGCTGTCCTCCTCCGCACCAGACACTGCAGTTGAGCTCCAGGCCGCATACTGTCCAGCAGCAACAGCATCCGGGCCCTGGACCTTTCTTTCAAAGTGCCAAATCTGCTTCCCTTTTAAGTTCACTGGGAAGTCTCTCACTGCCAAAACTCTGAGTTTGCCTACTAAAATGTGGGCACAAATTGCAAGAGCCATATTGAGAGATGCGGGACTCCGGGCGACTCTTCAAAATGCAGTTTATTGTATCCAAGATGTTACAACAGTCCAGGATCATGGGTGACAGAGCCATGGCTACAGCTGTCAGCTCCAGCTGCAGACAAGTCTGAAGACCCTTTAATGTTGGTTGCAATGCATTATATACTTTGCTGAATATCTTAATACATAAGAATCAATCTATTGCCTTTACTTTTACCCATAGCCTATCATAACTACTATAATTACCATATTCATGTTACTATTCTCCAATCACAAAAGGTTAGTATGTTAAGAGTTTAAGCTAGAAGTTGTTTTTCAGTTTTCTTGCAGTGGAAAATTCTGAGACCTTTTTTCTACTTGCAACATCAGCAGCCTTGCCGATTCTACAGTTTGTCTGTGGAATCTTTCTGATTGGCAAAAACATCTTCTTGATGTGGGTTTGAGGTGGGTTTATCCTTTGCTCTAAGCCATAAAACCCCCTTCTAACTAACATACCCTTTGCCTTCTTAGTTATCCAGCAAGACTGGCTCAGCAATTCTTTTCTTCTATATCAAAACTTGCTTTCATCTCTATTCCTTTTTCAGATTCTACATTCAAACATAGTTCTGCCAAGAATACATATCTGTGAGGCTTTCTTGTCAAATGTTGATCCGTCTCAACACTAGATGCCACGTTTTGCCCCTTTCCCAACCCTTTTCACACAATCCCCCCCAATCCCCAGCCCCCGCCCACTCAGTTTCAGGATGCCATCCTTCCTTTTCCCCACTTTTCTAACCTCTCCCACCCCTTTGCTGTCATCTGCCAGTCCTCAGCCCCCTTCCCACTCTTGCTTTTGGGGGGGTCCCATTCCCACTACGCCACCAACTCATTTTATGCGTCCCACCCACCCATTTCCCCTCCTCTCTCTACCTTTCCCACCGTACCCTGGCTCCTCTTCCCACCCCCTCTACTCACCTGACAGCTCTGCACCCAGAGCTGGGGCGGCTTCAAGTACCACCAGTGCCACCAGTATAGCCCCAGCTGCCCCCAGACACCCCATCCTCAACACTGGGCAGGTGTTGAAGCCTCCCCCCTCCCTAAATTCGGCTCCTAGGGGCACTGGGGGCTCGGGGCTCACGGGTGGGGTCCAAGTGGGGAGCGCTGGGCACTGTGGGTCTGCCGGGCACCAGTGAGAAAAGCTCTGCTTGGCTAATCATTTAGTGACTTTTCTGACTGGTTGAGGAAAGGCCCAGGAGTTGAGACAGGGCCTGGGAGAGATCCTGCCCCGATCACCCGCAATGGAAAAACACCCAGCCTGAGGACTGCATTTATTACCAATGAAATCAGAGCAGGAGAATAAGAACTGAAAGAAATCTCTCAAACACCTTCCCCACACCCAATGGGGATTATCTGGAATGGGGGTCACCAGGTTTCTGCCCAGCATGGGTCACTGTGGATCATCCAACATGGATCCTCCGGTGGGGGATGAAGTTGGAGCAGTGCACAAAGCTCCTCCTGCAGTTGGGGCATTCGTAGAGCTTCCCTTATTGGTGGCTCTGTTGGTGTCTGGTCAAGTTAGACCTCTGTGAGAAGCTCTTCCCACACTGGGGACACTCAAAGGGCCTCTCCCCAGTGTGGATGCGCCGGTGCCTGACGAGGTTGGAGTTGTGGGTGAAGCCCTTCCCACAGTCGGGGCAGCGAAAGGGCCTCTCTCCAGTGTGGATCATCCGGTGGGAGGTCAGGCTGAAGTTCTGGCTGAAGCTCATCCCACATTCCTCACACTTGTAGGGCTTCTCCCCAGTGTGGATGTGTCGGTGCCTGATGAGGTGGTAGTTTTGATTGAAGCCCTTCCCGCACTCAGGACAGCGGAAGGGCCTCTCCCCTGTGTGTGTCCGCTGATGCGTGAGGAGATTGGAGCTGCTTTGGAACCTCTTCCCACAGTCAGGACAATCGTAGGGCCTCTCCATGGTGTGGATCCTCTGGTGCTCGACTAGTAATGAGCTCTGGCTGAAGCTCTTCCCACATTCCCTACACTCACAGGGCTGTTCCCCCGTGTGCAGGCGCTGGTGCTTGATGAGGCTGGAGCTCCACCCAAAGCTCTTCCCACATTCCAGGCATTTGTATGGTCTCTCCCTTGGGTGCACACAATGGTGGATGAAGAGGTTGGAAGTGTGGCTGAAGCTCTTCCCACACTCCAAGCACTTGTAGGGCCGCTCCCTGGTGTGAAGCTGCTGATGGACTACCAGGTTGGGGAGCCAGCTGAAGCTCCTGCTGCCACCCAGGCCCAGGGTGAGTCTTTCCTCCTCAGATCCTTGTGATCTGTGATTGGAGCCCCTCCTCCTGAGGGATCCCCAGGGCTTTTCCTCCCCATTGGATTCCTGCACCGTGGAGCCGCTCAAAACAGCCTCTTCAACAATGTTCTGCTGTGGGGATTTGTCCTCTCTGGTCTCCATCCTCAGCTCCTGGTCTGGGGCAGGAAGGACAAGGAGAGGATGGGATTTGCCTCCATGCCACTGGGAAGGGGAAAGAGATCCACCCAGTGCATCCCCAGCAGGACGAGGTCGGCAGCGGGGTTGTCCTGCAGCCGGGGCCTGTGCTGGGCTGGGAGATGGAGCAGGAGAGAGGGGGGAAGAGGCAGTCACTCCTCCCTCTTCAGTCTCCCCACTTAGGGATGCTCTGGGGTTTTGGGATCCTGGGGTCCCTTCTCCCCTCCCTCTCTGCTTTGGGCTGCAGGGGCTCCAAGGAGTCCCCCCTGTCCCTCTCCAGGCTGTTGAGGGTCCCGCCAATGGCATCGCTCCTCCATCTCTGGGCTCCCCACTTTGGGCTCCTGGGGGACACAGGGCTCTGCTCCTCCAGGATGCCTCTGCCGGCAGCCACTACCGGGATCCCCCAATGTCCCCCCAAGGGGCCTTTTCCGCTCAGCTTTGCAGTTCTTCATTCTCCAAACGTCCCCTCAAAAAACCCAACCCAGGGCCCCCCAAGATATTTGGGCTGAGCTCCCTCTCCCCGGTCACCTGTGAGATGGGGGGGACAATGCTCCCACAGGTGGGGGGATTGAATTCAGAGAGTGCTCAACCTCATGGCTTCTTCTACTTTTTTTGATCCTGCTTTGTTCTTCCTTTTCTTCCTGCTCCTCCTCTTCCATCTCTCCTCCTCTTTCTGCTACTTAAACCCACCTCCTTCTCCTACTTCCATCCCTTCTGATGCTCCTTCTTCATCCCTTGTCCACTTCCCCCAGGGCTACCAACACCCTCGGTGCCCCTTTCCCGCAGCCCTGGCAGCCCGCGGGAGGAGCGGGGATGGAGCCGGGACAGGTCGGGATGGGCAGCGCGGAGCTCTTGGCTGCTCTCACCCACTGGGGGTGGGGGGAACCCGGCCCGGCCAAAAGGAGAGGCAAACTGGGAAAACTGGGGGCTGCAGATCCAAACTGGGGCTTGGTGGGGACCCTGGCTGGGGACTGCCAGCCCTTGGGGCTCCTCTTGGGAGATCCAGGCGGGGGGAACACAGAGAGGGCTGAAGGATCCCAGGAGTGGCAGCACTGGGAGAGACTGGGCTGTACTTGGGTAACTGGAACCTTGCTGGGGCAACTGGGAGTGACTGGGAATAACTACAAGCATGCTGAGGGCAACTGGGATATACTGGGAGTATCTGTGACCACACTGGGGTGACTGGAACTACACTGGGAACAGCTGGGTCCATGAAGGGGAGGACTGGGACCATGCTGGGGACAACTGGGAGCGAGTGGGAGTCACTGGGTCTTCACTAGGGGTAACTGGACATGACTGGGACCATGCTGGGAGGGACTGGGATCATATAGGGAGTGACTGGGACTATACTAGGGGCAAATGGGTGCAGCTGGGATCACTCTGGGATCACTGTGGGAGCAGCTGGTCAGGATTAGGGACACTGGAATCAGGCTGGAAGCAACTGAGGACAACTGGGAGTAACTGGGAACATGCTGGCAGCAACTGGGATACACTGGGAAACACTGAAACCATACTGGGGGTAAATGGGGGTAAACTGGAACCACACTGGATGATAATGGGAGCTGCTGTGCCCATGCCAGGCATCCTGCTGGAACTGGCTGGGATCATACTGGGAGTGACTGGAATTGTACTGGGAGTATCCGAGAGTGACTGGGATCCTACTGGAATCAGACTGGGAGTGATTGGAAAGGTGCTGGCTATGACTGGAACCATGTTGGAGGTGACTGGGAGCAACTGGGCCCACCCTGAGAGTGACAGGGAATCACTCTGGGCATGACTGGAATAATACTGGAAGAATCCAGGAGTGACTGGGGTCATAGTGGGGGTGACTGTAAACATACTGGGAGTGACTCAGATTGTAGCAGGAGTGGCTGAGATCATCCTGGAAGTGACTGGAACTATACTGGGAGTGACTATGGGTCCTACTGGGACCACCCTGGGAGACACTGGGATTACAATGGGTGTGAATGGAACCTGACTGGGCATTACTGGGAGCTACCAGGCCCATGCTGGGAGCCAACTGCACACACACTGGGAGGAACTGGGAGCAACTGGCAATTATGGGGTGCATGCTGGTGACAACTCGGATATGCTGAGAGTGATTGGGATAATCCTGGGGGGAACTGAACCATGCTGAGGTAAATGGGAGTGCCTGGGAATGACTACAAGAATGTTCAGGACAGCTGGGATGTACTGGGAATATGTGAGACCACGTGGGTGGTGACTGGGACCAGATTGGTAAGGTGCTGAGAGGAACTGGGACCATGCTGGGGGCAAATGGGGGCAAGTCTGAGTGACTGGGGCCCTGCTGGAATAGACAGAGATCATACTGGGAGTGACTGGGACTATAGAACGGGCAGCTGGGAGAACTGGGAACACACTGGCTGAAAGTGGGAGGAACTGGTGGCAACTGGGACCATGCTGGGGGCAAATTGCATCATAATGGGGAATGAATGGGAGCAACAGGGATCATGCAGGGAATGAGATAAAGTGACCAGCATCATACTGGGACTGACTGGGCTCATACTGGGAGCAGCCCGAACCCCTTTCCTGGGCAATCCCGCCCCTCCAGCCCCAGCACGCCCCGCGGAGGTCTCGGGAATCCCAAGGGTCCCCACCCCCGGGGTCCCCACTTTGGCCTTCTGCGGGTCTCCTCTCTCTGGGCCCCCTCTCAGGGAAGCCGCGGCTCTCCCGGGGCTCCCCAAAACCGGTGTCCCCCCGCCGATCCCGCCACTCCCGCACGGTCCCCACGTGGTCCCGGCAGAGCTCGGAGAGCCCGGCCGGGAAGCCCAACCCCCACTGCGGGGGGACCCGCATCCCCCCGGCCCCCGCCGGGGCTCTGCCGCACCCACACCAGGACTCCCCAAAAACACCTCCCGGGGACCCCCCGATGTCCCCCCGAGGGACATCTAAGGCTCGGCTTTGGAGCCCTGCGAGCTCCAAACATCCCTCCCAAAATCCCCAAACCCAGGGACCCTCGGGATATTTGGGGCGAGCTCCCCCTCCCCGGGCACCTGCGGGATGGGGGGCGATGCTCCCGGGGTGCTGCGAGTTCAGGCAGCGCTGGATTGGCGCGATTCCTCCTCCCGTCCTCCTGCTTCCTGCTGCCGGTCCGCCACTTCCTCCCTCTCTCCTCCTCCTGCCCCGTTCCCGAAGCCCTCGCAGCCCGCGGGAGGAGCTGGGATGGAGCCGGGACAGGTCGGGATGGGCAGCGCGAGGCTCTCGGCTGCTCCCACCCGCTGGGGGCGGGGGGAACCCGGCCCGAGGAAAAGGAGAGGCAAACTGGGAAAACTGGTGGCTGCAGATGCAAACTGGGGCTCGGTGGGGACCCTGGGTGGGAAATTCCATCCTTTTGGGCTGATGCCCGAAAGACAGGCTGGAAATAAATCCCCACAGACCGGTGTCTATAGAGCAGGTATTTGTTTATTGCAGCGCTGGTGGTGAGGGGATTTCTGCGCCCAAGTCACCCACCTTTGTCCCGTGCTGTGGTATATTTATAGAGTAAGTGTTGCTCAGTGTCACTGTGTCACTCCAACATCATCACTTATACGTGGGAACTCATTTACATTGTATGAGCTCATGGTTATTAGATAGTTCTTTTGCACTGCCCTTGCGCCTCCCCAATTCGGGGGTTAGCAGGGGTCTTTGATGAAGGCTTCCAAGATCTTCTTCACAACTGAACTTTTCAACTTTGTCTTTGGAGCACGTGCAGTTACAGTGTTCCTTGGTGTGTCTGGTCCTAACCAGCCTAAATTCTTTATTTTGTGGCTAATTGGCTTTGCGCTTGGCAATTTCTCATTAGTATTATCCCTATCTATCTCTAAAGCTATCCACCTGGCAAGTTTTTATCTTCCTTCTTTGTCTATTCCGCATTAAGCAACTAGTTAACCATATATTAGCCATTACATTACATAGAAAGTTATTTACATCAGGTTATATAGGCATAAAAGTTATGATTCAGGTCATATAGGTATAAAGAGGTATGATTCACATTATATAGGTATATTTATATAGATACATAAAAAGTAATTATTTCGGCTCTAATGATATCAGGTCATAAAGATATATCAGGTTATACTGATATCTTATAACTCAAGCTGTATCAGCACCTTGTAACTTTGATCTAAGTTCTGTTGGCACCAGGGCTCTTCCCAGAGCCCTGGAGATGTTGGAGCAGGGACTGCAGAGACAGGTGAGGGATCCCAAGAGTGGGATTTTGGGGATAGGATCCGTGGGGTGGGAATGTGCAGCTGCATTCCCAGGGCAGGGTCACACGTGAGCCAGGTGTGCAGGGCAGCACCTTGCCCTGACCCCAAGCACTATCCCAGCTGCAGGATCTGCTTCCCATCGGCCTCTTCCTCCTGTGCCCCCCTGCCCAGCTTGGTGCTGAACAAAGGGGCTCGGTGGTGTCCTAGGGTGACGTTATGATGCTTGTATCCCCAGTCGTCTGTCCTGTTTATGCTGGATATTATGTTCTGTGCCTTCAAGACTGGCTCTGAAAAGCCAAGTTTTGTTTTGTTATCAGCCTGCTCACTCCCCCACAGTCTGCTGGACACAGATGGCAGCACATAGTGCTGCTTCTGCTTTTGGCTTTGCTTTCGCCTTTGCTCTTTCTCCTGCTTCTGCTTGCTTTTGCTTTTTGCTTGTTAGTTAGTTTAGCTGGGCAGTCCGAATTTTTCCCTGGACTGTCTTTCTTTCCCTTTTCTTGGAACTATTCAAGCCTGCTCCGGACTGGGTCCTGGGAACACCAAGAGTTTTGCACTTTGTGGCCTGCAGCAGCCATTCCCAGTGCTGGAGGGACGGATAACAGAGCGACCGCTCCCAGGAGAGGCTTTCTGAATTTGTCATCTCTTCAGAGCGGTGAAAGAGTTTTGTCATCTGGTGGTGTTCATTTTTTTGTGCTGGGGAGTGCTTTGCCTGTCAAATAAACAGGTTTTTTTCCACTTCTCTCCAAGGAAATTCTTCTGGAACCAGGTGGGGGGATGGGCTGTGGGGGTTTGCTTTCTGGCTCTCCTTCTGGACGTTTTCTTCCAAATTTGCCCTAAACCAGAACAGGTGGGGTCATCCCCCGGTGGGGGCTGCGCACCCCCTCTGTCCCCTCCCCAAATTCCCTTCTGGGGAGGCAGGAGCTGGGTCAGGAGCCCTCTGGGGAGGGAAAAGGGATGACACCGGCATGGGCAGATCACACAAATCCCCTGGGGATCGCCCCTCACTCCCACAGTGCCAGGAGGACAAAACCTTAAATGGAGCCCCTGTCCCCCAGCAGCACCTTGTGGGCAGGGTCTGGTGGCAGCTCTGGGGGTCTGGGTGGTCACAACTCCACTAAAACCCCCTCCCAGTCCCACAGCCACTCCCAGCCCCCTCAAATCACCCAAGAGATCCGTGCTGCCCCCCACCCTGTGCAATAGAAATGGCCCAAATATCCATCAAATCTCTCTTCCACCTCTCCAAAAACCCACCCAAATTCTCTCCAAGCCGCATAGCCCTTCCAGAACTTCCAAAACTCCCCCACAGACCCCTCAAAAGCCCTCTACACCCCCTCCCAGAACAAATAATGACCCCAAGAGCTACCAAAAACCCCTTCCAATCCCCTCGGGATCCCCTAAACCCCTTCCCAGCCCCCCATGGCACTGACCAGGAGAGGTTTGTGGACAGGAACATCCACAGCTGGGAGCAGTTCCAGCACTTCAGCAGCGTTTTGGGCACTTCCATCCCTTTGGGCTCTTCCCAGAGGTCTGCAGATGTTGGAGGGGGGACTGCAGAGAGGGATGAGGGATGCCAAGAGTGGCATTTTGGGGACAGGATGAGGGGCTGTGTGAGGCACTTGCTGGGGTGGAGGTCTGCAGGCCCTCCTGGTGGTCCCAGGCCCCAGGCTGCAGCGCTGTCTCCACCTCCTACTTTGGGTGGTGGCTCTGGTGGGACCTGCGTTCCTTGGGGCTCTTCCTGCAGCCAGGGAACTTGTAGGGACCCTCCTCCGGGTGGATCCTCCAGGTGTTCCATGAGCTTTGGGCTCCTGCTGGAAGTGACTGGGCTCTCCTGGCATCATATGGAGATCATACTGGGGGTGACTGGGAATGACTCCAAGCATGCTGAGGGCAACTGGGATATCTTGGGAGTGTCCGAAACCCTGTTGGGGGTTGACAGGGGCCACACTGGGAGCAACAGGGACCATCCTGGGAACAACTGGGACCATGATGGAGGCAACTGGGAGCAAGAGAGAGTGATTGGGTCTATACTGAGGGCAGCTAGGCGTGACTGGGACCCTGGTGGAAGAGATTGGGATCATACAGGGAGTGGCTGGGACAATTCTAGAGGCCCCTGGTATCACACTGGGAGCAACAGGAGGCAATTGGAACCATGCTGAGGACAACTGGGATCAAACGGGGAGTGACTGGGCTCTGGGAAGCCCAGGATGGTGAGGAGCAGGAGGACAACTTCCATCCCAGCCCCACAAATACCCCTATTTCCAGGGATCCCTCCAACCCCTGGCTCCTCCTACTCACCCCTGCTCTCCCTGTACTGGACTTGCAGCATCTCCAGGTCGGTGGGGGATGTGCCAGGTGCAATCACCTGCCTGGCTCTGGGAATCCCGATATTCTGGCTCAAATCTGGTCCTGCTCAAAGAGGGTCCCATCCACGTGCACCCGAAGGTGGGCGAGGAGGCTGGAGCACTGACTGAAGCTCTTCTTACATTCCAAGCACTTGTTCGGATTCTCCTTGCCATGAAGTTGCTCAGGGACCACCAGCTGCGAGCTGCATCTGGGTCTCCAGCTGCTTTCCTGGCCAAGGGAGGGCCTTTCTTTCTCAAGGCTCCCTGGGCTGGGTTTGGAGCCCCTCCTCATTTGGGATCTCTGGGGCTTTTTGTCCCCACTGAATTCCTACACTGTCAAGCCTCTCAAAACAGCCTCTTCTACAAGGTTCTGCCACAGGGATTTGTCCTCCCTGGTCTCCATCCTCAGCTCCTTCTCTGGGGGAGGAAAGACAAGGAGAGGAAGGAACAAGAAAAAGGGGGAAAAAAAGACAGAAAGACAGAAGGAAGGAAGGAGGGAAGGAGATTTATTTTTATGCGACAGGAAAGGAGAAAGAGATTTTTCCAATCCATCCCTGTCAGGATGGAGTTGGCAGTGGGGTTGCCCTGTAGCCAGGAGCCACTCTGGGCTGGCAGATGGAGCCGGAGAGAGGTGAAAATGGGCAGTGACTTCCTCTGCACCTTCCTGGGGCTCCCATGAAACGCGGATGAAAACTCAAAACCCCACAATTGCCATAAAGATTTGTAAGGAATGTTTATTACAGCCTGGACTCATGTGGGGATTGTTCCCCTTCAAAGAACATGCACATCCCTGAGAACTCCAGATCCCTTTTTCACCCTCTTTACTAGTTTACATATGCATAGTGTTTCACATGAGGGTCATGCATATTCATTCTACTGATTTCACATTACACTTACAGCTAGTTACACTGGTAGCCAGATTTTTATCAGAAAGTACAGAAAGAACTCCTGGGTGACGCTGCCCTGTCTGTTTCAAGGTTCGAGGAGCCTCTCTCATCTCTTCAGCTTAGAAATTCGCATTCTTTTGCGTCAGCTAGGGCAGCAGAGCTACCAGACTAAACAGCATATTTTACTTATGCTAGCAAGCTCAAAGCGGCACATTTCACCTTAATCCAAATGGATTTCTACCCTGTTAAATTCATACTCTGTTTCACCGGTTAACGAATCACCACGACACCCTGCTCCTCTAAGCGGATCACAATAGTTGTGGGGCAAGGTCAGGTTCTGGGGCAGCATCTCTAGTCCTCAGGGCAATGTCAGATTCTGTGGCAGCACCCCTGCTTTCTGAGGTAGGGGTCAGGGTGGTTATCCAATCCAAGTCTACCTTCCCTTATCTCTGAATGCTAAATAGGACAGGCATATCAGCTACACCAACAACTGTGTGATATCATTAGCATTTAGAGAAGACTGGAACCCTTTGAAAAGTGGTGGGGCAGATGCAAAGGGCTGGTTGAAGGGTTGGGAGAAAATTTCCCCCAGTGGAATTTCTTTACAGTAGGTACAATTATTAAAGTAACCCCAAAAATATACAGTTAGTGTGTGGTAGCTTTGAATCTGGGTGCCTGCCTTCTAGAGGAAGTTAAAAAATCCATGAATCCCTCACCTTATTAACCCATAAAGCAAACTGGATAACAGCCACAGAAGCCTTAGTTATAGGATTTGTTTTTAGATAATGGCCTGCAAATGGGAGAAATATAGCCACGACCACGTTCCACCCAAACCAGGGTAGGCTGGACCACATGGTGGCACTTAACGAGGTTTCTATACCAGCAGACAAAAATTAGGTTAGTCAAGAAATATTATTCCTTTTTCCCCCTTTTTCTCCCAATGCCCTTGGGCCTCATGTTGTGTGACAAAATCTGTCTTGGTTTAAAAAGACAGGTGTCTGCTAAGGAAGGCAGGAGCCTTCCTTGAAATGGAAATGTAAACCCCCACTCTCTGAATTATTGTGATTTTGAAATTAAGGGGCTCTCAGGCAAAGGTATGGGAAAAGGAATAAGAGTTCTTTACTGGGAAAATTAAATATAGAAATGAAATAGTACAAAAAAAACCCCAAACCACTGACAGAGTCCGAATACGACCTGACACCCTGTTGGTCAGGCTGTTGGTAGCAGTCTGATAGAATGGTGGCTGCAGTCCTCCTGGAGGGACAGATGTGGTTCTGTTGAAGCAGTGATCTTGTAGAAGAGTGTTGTTTTCCTCTGAAGGTCTAGTGGTGGTGTCGATGGGCCTGGTCTTCCTCTGGGAATCCAGTGGAAAAAGAGGCTGCTCCTCTGGGAATCCAGTGGGAGAAGGCTGCTCTTGTGTTCCAAATGTCAGGTTATATTTAGGTACGAATGCTTGGCTTCTCCCCCTGAGTGGAGCATCTCACAATGGGATGATGTAATTTTATCAGTCATGCAGTGACACTCTATGGCCCATTAACAGAAGATATCTCCCCCAAGAGAGGATGGGTTGTGGAAGAGATAAAGAAAACTGCCCAATTAACAGAAGATAACTGCCCCACCTCTATCAGATGGGAAATAGAATACACACATGCTACAAGTCAGGACAGTCCTGTATTCCCTGTCCCATTCCCAGTCCCTATTATTGATCCCGTTACTAATCCCTGTCTTATTTTTCCAGTCTCATTCCCAATCCAGGTCCCATATTCCCAGTCCCTGTCCCCATTCCCGTTCCTTACTCTGTTCCTGTCCAGTATTCCCAATCCCAGATCCAATTCCCAGTCCCTGTCCCCATTACAGGTCCCTGTTCCCACTCCTGTTCCCTTTCCTGGTACCTGTCCCTGTCCCTATTCCCAGTCCCAGTCCCCGTCCACATTCCTGATCCCATTCTCAATCTCTGTCCCCATTCCTGGTCCCTTTTCCTGTTCCTGTCCTGTATTTCAGTCCCAGTCTCCATTCCTGGACCTGTTCCCAGTCCCTGTCCCCATTCACGTTTCCAATCCCGGTTCCCGTCCCAATTCCCAGTCCCTGTGTCCATTGCTGGTCCCAATCCCAGTCAGTTTCTTTTCCTCTCCCTATTCCCCTACCCATTCTTGGTCTCTGTCCCCATTCTCAGTCCCTGTCCCCATTTCCAATCCCTGTCCCTTTTCCCAGTCCCATTCTTGGTTCCTTTCCCCTATTCCCAGTCCCTGTCCCCATTCTTGGTCCCTGTCCCATATTTCCAGTCCCATCCCAGGTCATGGACTCTTGGTCCCTATCGCATATTTCCAGTCTCATTCCCAGTCCCAATCCCACAAACTCACTCCCTCTCCCAGTTTCCGGTACCTGTCCCCATTCCCAGTCCCATTCCCACTCCCTGTCACCATTCCTGGTCCTGTTCCCAGTCCCTGTGCCCTCTCACTGGACAACAGCACCATAGCTGCAGCTCCTTGGATACCCCCCATCCGTAGTGGATGCAATTCCTAATTACATTCCCAAATAAATTATCAATTAAATTACCAATTAAACCCTGCAGGGCTTTTTCCCAGTGCTGCCCAGAGCCAGAGGGAGATCACTCTCACTTCCCCAAATTCCTCCTCCCGTGCAAGGACCAGGATCCGTGCCCATTCCAAATCTCCAATGGGATTTGTGCCCATTCCCGCTTTCCAATAGGATCAGTGCTCATCCCTGGTCTCCAGTGTGATCCGTGCCCATTCCCAGTCTCCAGCAGGACCCATGCCTGTTCCTGGGATTATCCCAAATCTTCAAGGTTATCCCAAATCCTCCATCCCCTCTGGATCATCATAGCATCTCCATCCCTGCCTTGTTTTCCCCTTTTCCATCCTTTCCCCCCCCTTTTCTGCCTCTTCCTCTTGGAAAAAGAGGTGGAAAAAAGCAGGAAAATAGCAGAACAACCCTGGGGGTGAGAAATTAAAAAAATATTTAAACAATTATTTCAAAACAGAGAAAAAAGGAAGGGAAAAAGTAATCAAATCCCACCAAAGGCCAGAGAGATTTTTTTTTAATTTGCTGTCGAACTAGAGATGGAATTTGGCCCCAAAATTCCCCCCCAAAAAAAGGAAAATACCAAGGCAGAGCTGCTCCAGCCACCCTGAATCTCACTGAATTCCAGAAGAACCGAGGAGGAGGAGGAAGAGGAGGGGAAAAATATTGAGGAATTTGGAGAAAATGTGGGAAAGAGCAATTGAGCTGGGAAAAAAGGGGTAAAAAAGGGGGATAAAAGGGGGGAAAGGGAGGAAAGACGGAAAAATGGGGGTAAATTTGAACAATAGGGGTAAAGAGGGATAAAAGTGGGAAAAGAAGAAAATAGAGGGGGAAATGGAAAAAGAGAGAAAAAAGCCGGGGAAATGGAAATAAGGGGGAAAAGGGAAAAAGAGGGAGATAAAAGAGAAAAGTGGGAGAAGGGAGGAAGAAAGAAAAAAAAGATGGGAAAAAGGGGGAAAAAGATGGAAAACAAAAATTGGGGGAAATGAGCAAAAAATGCAACAAGGGCCAGAAATAGTGGGAATTCAATAGAATTTGAGTTCAGGATGTGCTGAGAACCGGGAATTTCCACCTCATTGCTTCCCCTGGTAATTCTGTGGATGGAAAGGGAATGCGTGGAAGCATAGAAATAAAAGCCAGGAATTGTCTCTTCCCTTGGGAATGTCAGTTCCAGCTCTCCAGCCATGTTGACGATGTGGAAGAGTGCGAAATTGTAGATGACCTGGTGGCCATTATTCCAGGTGTAGAGCACCCTCCCCCGTGGGTTGCAGTCCAGCATGGAAATGTGGGAATACTGCTTATGGAAGGGGATATCCATGTTCTCATAGCTCAGCCCACTTGTGATCCTCAGCCCAAGTGTCACCCCCTTTCCCAGTGCCACCCTCATCCCAGCGTCACCCCTGTGCCAGTGTCCCCCTAAGGCCTGCTGTGCCTTAGGTTGCAATGCAAGATGTAAGCAGAAGTTTGTATTCTATCACCATCTGTTGAAACCAGGTGGAGCAGTGTTCTTTATCTCTTCCATGACCCATCCCTCATAACTCTGGGGGGGAATATCTTCTCTTAATGGGCCAGCTGTTAAAACCAGGTGGGGCCGTTTTCTTTATCTCTTCCACAACCCATCCCCTGTCCAGGGAAATATCTTCAGTTAATGGGCCATTGAGTGTCACTGCATGACTGATAAAATTACATCATCCCATTGTGAGATGCTCCACCCAGTGGGAGGAGCCAAGCACTCCTACCTGGATATAACCTGACATTTGGAACACAAGAGCAGCCTTCTCCCACTGGATTCCCAGAGGAGCAGCCTCTTTTTCCACTGGATTCCCAGAGGAAGACCAGGCCCGTCGACACCACCACTAGACCTTCAGAATAAAACGAAACCCTTCTACAGGATCACTGCTTCAGCAGAACCACATCTGTCCCTCCAGGAGGACTGCAGCCACCATTCTACCAGACTGCTACCAACAGCCTGACCAACAGGGTGTCAGATTGTATTCTGACTCTGTCTGTGATTTGTTTGTACTACTGCACTTTGATTTTAATTTTCCTAGTCAAGAACTGTTATTCCTATTCCCTTATCTTTGCTTGAGAGCCCCCTCATTTCAAAATCCCAATAATTCGGATGGAGTTTACATTTGCCATTTCAAGGGAGGCTTCTACCTTCCTTAGCAGACACTGGCCTTTTCAAATCGAGACAGGCAGCGGGACCATGAAACCCAATGGGATCATCCCTTGTTTTTCCCCAAATCAGGATTTGCCATTCCCAAACTCTGGCCCGATGAGGGAGGAGGAGGCCCTGAGGAAGAGGAAGATGGCCCGGGAGCACCATGCAGGTGAGGAGGGAGAAGTCACTGCCCCTTTCCCCCTCTCTCCTGCTCTATCTCCCAGCCCAGCAAGGCCCTCGCCTACAGGACAACCCTGCTGCCGACACCATCCTGCCGGGGATGCGTTGGGGGAATCTCCTTCTCCTTCCCTGTGGCACAGAGGCAAATCCCCTCCTCTCCTTGTCCTTCCTCCCCCAGAAGAGGATCTGAGCATGGAGACCAGGGAGGACAAATCCCCGCGACAGAACCTCATGGAAGAGGCTGTTTTGAGAGGCTCCACGGCGCAGGACTCCAATGGGGAGGAAAAGGCCCAGAGATCCCGCACCAGGAAGGGCTGCAAAAGCAGATCACAGGGATCTGAGGAGGAGAGAGCCACCGTGTGCCATGGAGATGGCAGGAGCTCAGAGCTGGGGGTCCATGACCAGCTCCAGGAAGGGGAGAATTTGCACAAGTGCTCAGAATGTGAGAAGAGCTTCAGGTGGAGATCCGAACTGATTGTCCACTGGAGAATCCACACAGGGGAACTGCCCTATGAGTGTGCCGAGTGTGGGAAGAGCTTCAGGAAAAACTCAGAACTGACCAGACACAAGAGGAGCCACACGGGGGAACGGCTCTACATGTGTGAGGAGTGTGGGAAGAGCTTCATCCAGAGCTCCCACCTGACGGTCCACATGAAGAGCCACAACAGAGAGAGGCCCTACTTGTGTGAGGAGTGTGGGAAGAGGTTCAGGCACAGCGCCAGCCTGATTGTCCACCTGAGGAGCCACTCAGGGGAGAGGCCCTATGAGTGTGAGCAATGCAAGAAGAGGTTTCTGAGCAGTGCCTATCTCCGCCACCACCAGTGGATTCACACAGAGGAGAGGCCCTTCCGCTGCCCTGACTGTGGGAAGGGCTTCAACCAAAAGTCCAACCTCATCAGGCATTATCGTATCCACACTGGGGAGAGGCCCTACCAGTGTCCCAAGTGTGGGAAGAGCTTCTCCCAGAGTTCAAACTTGACCAGACACCAACAGAGCCACCAGTAAGGGAAGCCCTGAGAGAGCCCCGAGTGCAGGAAGAGCTTTATGCACTCCTCCATCTCCATCCCCTGTCGGGGTCCAAGACATCCCTCTGGGTGCCCTGGCTGTCTTGAGACCCTGGCAGGGGGCTCGGGGAGCTTGGCAAGAAGTCAAAAACACCCGTGGCTTTGATTCTAGCCCATGGGAGAGGCTGCCAACTCTTCATGAGCAATTACAAGCCAAAAGGGTTTAAGTAATGTAATAGGTGAATTGACACAGGGTGGAAAAGTAGAATTTTGGGGTTTTTTAGAATGTAATTCAGGGGTACGAGATGGAGGAATCTGGGCGTGTCCTAGCCTCCTTTCCCTTCTTCTCGTCCTCCATGTCTTGGTGTGATGGTGACACTTTTCAATTGGTTTAGGATAGGGACACACTGTCCAACATAGATCTTAGGTATTGGTACGGGAACTATAAACATGGTACACGTAGTTTTCAGTATATAGTGTGGGAGACACCCGGGACTCAGCAGATACTGCTACGGCTTCTGTACTAGGCGGACGTCAGCAGGTCAGAGAGAAAAAGTTTTAGATAAGAAAAAATAAACAACCTTGAAAACTCAGCTTCATGCGTTCCAGACCTCTTCTTCGGCTGCCGAGCTAGGGGAACAAGGACTATCACACTGTTGGGGTCATTGCAAGCAGGCAAACCCTGACAATCCCCCACGGGAGAGTCTGCTTTGGATGATCCCCAGTGACCCCTGGTGGGTAGAGCCCCGGTGATCCGTGGTGCCGGTGATCTGTGTTGGAAAAACACCTGCCTGGAGGCCCCACATGCTCCTGGCTGCCTATGGTCACCCGAACTCATCCACACACCAACATCAGAAATCCATTGTGGAGAGCAGATTTGTGGATTTCTGACCCCAGAAAAATCTCACTTTTTGCACCTTCTGGTGGCATCAAGCAATGCTGGATAGCCTTGGAGGTCTTCTCCAACAAAATCCATTGTTTTCATTCTCTCTGCCCCATGGGCATCTTCCACAGCCAAATGGGGATGGTCTGGGGAAAAACCCACGATTTTGGAGACAGTTGGGTGGAAACCCCTCCAAAAAAGGTTCTTCCCACCCACCCAAGCACATGAGTGCTCTGCTGGCAGGGACACATCAATTATTTTGATTTATCCTTGAAAGGAAAAGGTTTCTGTTCGTCCCTTTGAGATCCCTGGAACTGGGGTAAAAATAAAGGTGTTGAACTAAGGCATGGATTGGGGCATGTGGGGAACAATGACATGCATAGGACCATGGGGGGACATGGACATGGGGGGACATGGAGAGTGGCATGGGGAACATGGATGGGCACATAGCCATGGATAGGGACCTGGGGGGACATGGACATGGGTGGGAACATGGCAAACATGAATGGGGACATGAACTTGGACAACATCAGTGTCACCATCTGTGCTACCACAGTGCCACCAGCACCTTCAATTTGGCCATGTCCCTGATGCACTTCCGGTCACCACGGCCCCACTGTCACCACTGTGGTGTCCCAGCCAAATGCCACCACCCACCAGGGCAGGATGGGGACCTTGTTCAGCTGGTGACAAGTGGCCCAGAAGTGAGTGACAGTCACCAGGGTGTCCCTGGGCCACTGCATTCAGGGGACCTCAACCGCCCCTGGGGACAGACTGGGGACAGGGCAAGGCTCACTTCCACATGCAGAGGTCACGTGGCCCTGCACTGTGTGTCACTGGAGGTGCCCTGGTGGCAGCATCACACCACAGGTGTGGTGACACTGTCCCCTGATGTGTCTCCTGGTGGCAGCACGTCCCCTCCCCTCCCTATCCCCTGCCATGACTCCCTGTCACCCCTCTGTGTTTCCCTGGCCAGCCCTGTGTGTCCCTGTACCCCCTGTCAGTCCCAGTCTCCATTCTTGGTCCCTGTCCCCATTCTTGGTCCCTGTCCCCATTTCTGGTCCCTGTCCCCATTACTGGTCCCATTCATTGTCCCTGTCACATATTTCCAGTCCCATTCCAGGTCATGGATTCTCGGCTCCTATCACCTTTTTCCAGTCCCATTCCCAGTCCAAATCCTGCAGACCCACTCCCTCTCCCAGTTTCCGGCCCCTGTCCCCATGCCTGGCCCTCATCCTGGTCTCTGTCCCCATTCCTGGTCCCGTTTCCTGTCTCTGTCCACATTCCCTGTCCCAATTCCTGGTCCTGCTCCCAGTCCCTGTGCCCTCTTACCGGACACCACCTCCATTGCTCCAGCCCCTTGTATTCCCCCCATCCATGGTGACTGCAATTCCCAATTAAATTCCCAAATAAATTCCCAATTAAATTCCTAATTGATCCCTTAAGGGCCCTTTTCCAGTGCTGCCCAGAGCCAGTGGGAACTCACTCACTTCCCAAAATTCTTCCTCCAGCGCCAGGACCGGGATCCATGCCCATTCCAAATCTCCAATGGGATCTGTGTTCATTCCTGTTTACCAATGGGACCTGTCCCCATTCCTGCATTCCAATGGGGTCAGTGCCCATTCCCGGTTTCCAACGTGATCCATGCCCATTCCCAATCTCCAACAGGTTCCATGCCCATTCCCAGTCTCTAACAGTTTCCATGGCCATTTCCAGTCTCCAACGTGATCTGTGCCTATTCCCAACCTCCAGCAGGATCCTTGACCATTCCTGGGATTATCCCAAATCTTCAGGGTTACCCCAAATTCTCCATCCCCTCTGGATCATCACAACTTTTCCACCCCTGCCCTCTTTTCCCCTTTTCCATCCTTTTCTCCCCTTTTCCGTCCTTTTTTCCCCGCACTTTTCTGCCTCTTCCTCTTGGAAAAACAGGTGGAAAAAAGCAGGAAAATATCAGAACAACCTGGGAGCGAGAAATTAAAGTAATATTTAAACAATTAATTCAAAACAGAGAAAAAAGGTGGAGGAAAAAAGTCACCAAAACCCCACAAGGGCCAGAGAGATTTTTTTTTAATTTCCTGTCGAAATAGAGATGGAATTTGGCCCCAAAATTCCCCCCAAAAGTAGGGGAAAACCCAAGGCAGAGCAGCTCCATGCATCATGAATCTCACCGAATTCCAGAAGAACTGAGGAGGAGGAGGAAGAGGATGGGGAAAACTGTTGAAGAATTGGAAGAAAAGAGTGAGAAAAAAGAAAATAGAATATACTGGGGAAAAAAGGGTAAAAAAGGGGACAAAAGGGGGGAAAAGTGGGGTAAGAGGGAGAAATGGGGAAAACGGAAAAATGGGGGTGATGAGGGATAAAAGGGGGAATGACAGAAAAAGGAGGGGAAAATAAAAAAAAAAGTGGCAGAAAAAAAGGGGGGAAAAGAAAAATGGAGAAAAAGGAAACAAGGAGAAAAAGAAAAGAGAAAGGGTAAAAGAGGGAGGAAAATGACAAAAAGAGGGGAAAGGAGAAAAAACGAAGAAAAAATAGGGGAACAAGAGGAAAAAACGAGGGAAAAAGTGAAAAATGCAACATGGGCAGGAAATAGTTGGAATTAAGTAGAATTTGTGTTTGGGATGTGCTGAGAACCGGGAATTTCCACCTCGTTGCTTCCCCCGGTAATTCTGTGGATGGAAAGGGAATGCGTGGAAGCGTATTAAAAAAAGCCAGGAATTGTCTCTTCCCTTGGGAATGTCAGTTCCAGCTCTCCAGCCATGTTGACGATGTGGAAGAGTGCGAAATTGTAGATGACCTGGTGGCCGTTATTCCAGGTGTAGAGCACCCTCCCCCGTGGGTTGCAGTCCAGCATGGAAATGTGGGAATACTGCTTATGGAAGGGGATATCCATGTTCTCGTAGCTGGAAGTGTTTGTGGGGTAGGCAACACAAATCTTGACGCTGGCCAGGTGGGAATTGGTCATGTAGAGAATCTTGCAAATGATGAAGGATTCAACTGCACTCTGTTTGAGTTATCCTGTATCCCAGCCCCACAGCACTTCCAAAGTTCCCGCTATCCTCGCTGTCCCTGGCCCGTGTCATCTGTATGGTGACAAGGACGATCATGGCCAGATGCTGCACGAAGTTCACAAGTCTCCTGCCATTGGCCCGGTACTTGTCACAGGGGCTCATGAAGAAATACTTGAGAAGGTGCCACAGCAGCTCCTCCTCCTCCTCCTCCTGTTCCTCCTCCTCTGATACTGGCACTGGTGTCGGGCTGAACCCAGGGCCGCCTCAGCTGTTCCATACCATAGGCCTCGGTTTAGCAGCTGCCCAGTCTCTGGGGACACCCAACGGTGTCACCTTGATCCTCTGTGCCCCCTGCTCAGCATCACACTCTGGTCCATGTGCTCCTCAGACCAAATGTCACCCCCTGTCCCAGTGTCCCCCTTGTCCCAGCGTCACCCCGGTGTCAGTGACCCCTTGCTCGGTCTCACCCCGTGGTTTGTGTCCCTCCTTGTCTTGGGTTGCAATGCAAGATGTAAGCAGAAGTTTGTATTCTATCACCATCTGTTGAAACCAGGTGGAGCAGTGTTCTTTATCTCTTCCATGACCCATCCCTCATAACTCTGGGGGGGAATATCTTCTCTTAATGGGCCAGCTGTTAAAACCAGGTGGGGCCGTTTTCTTTATCTCTTCCACAACCCATCCCCTGTCCAGGGAAATATCTTCAGTTAATGGGCCATTGAGTGTCACTGCATGACTGATAAAATTACATCATCCCATTGTGAGATGCTCCACCCAGTGGGAGGAGCCAAGCACCCCTACCTGGATATAATCTGACATTTGAAACAGCAGAGCAGCCTTCTCCCACTGGATTCCCAGAGGAGCAGCCTCTTTTTCCACTGGATTCCTAGAGGAAGACCAGGCCCATCGACACCACCACTAGACCTTCAGAATAAAACGAAACCCTTCTACAGGATCACTGCTTCAACAGAACCACATCTGTCCCTCCAGGAGGACTGCAGCCACCATTCTATCAGACTGCTACCAACAGCCTGACCAACAGGGTGTCAGATTGTATTCTGACTCTGTCAGTGGCTGGGGGTTATTTTGGTACTATTACAATTACATTTTTTATTTTCCTAATGAAGAACTGTTATCACTCTTCCCACATCTTTGCCCGAGAACCCCTTAATTTCAAAATCTTAATTTTGAAGGAGGGGGTTTACATTTTCCGTTTCAAGGAACGTTCCAGCCATCATTAGCAGACACCTGTCTTTTAAAATCAAAACAGGCAGTGGGACCATGAAACCCAATGGGATCATCCCTTGTTTTCTCCCAAACCAGGATTTCCCATTCCCAAACCTTGGCCCGATGCAGGAGGAGGAGGAGGCTGCAAGGAAGAGGAAGAGGTCCTGGGAGACCCAGTCAGGTGAGGAGGAAGTCAGTGCCCCTTTCCCACTCTCTCCTGCCCCATCTCCCAACCCAGCACAGCCCCCAGCTGCAGGACAGCCCTGCTGCTGACACCGTCCTGCCGGGCACACACTGGGGGGAACTCCTTCTCCTTCCCTGTGGCACAGAGGCAAATCCCATCCTCTCCTTGTCCTTCCTCCCCCAGAAAAGGAGCTGAGGTCGGAGACCAAGAAGCTCAAATCCCCACAGCAGAACCTCATGGAAGAGACCCTTTTGAGGGGCTCAAGGGCGCTGAATCCAAAGGGGAGGAAAAGCCCCTGAGATCCCGCAGGAGGAGGGGCTGCAAAAGCAGACCACAGGGATCTGAGGAGGAAAGACCCACTGTGTGCCATGGAGGTGGCAGGAGTTCAGAGCTGGGGGTCCATGACCAGTCCCAGGATGAGGAGAATCCTCACAAGTGCTTGAAATATGGGAAGAGCTTCAGGTGGAGATCCTACCTTGTCTGCCACTGGAGAATCCACACAGGGGAACAGCGATATGAATGTGGGGAGTGTGGGAAGAGCTTCAGGACAAGCTCGGAACTGACCAGACACAAGAGGAGCCAAATAGGAGAACGGCCCTACATGTGTGAGGAGTGTGGGAAGAGCTTCATCCAGAGCTCCCACCTGACGGTCCACATGAAGAGCCACAACAGAGAGAGGCCCTACTTGTGTGAGGAGTGTGGGAAGAGGTTCAGGCACAGCGCCAGCCTGATTGTCCACCTGAGGAGCCACTCAGGGGAGAGGCCCTATGAGTGTGAGCAATGCAAGAAGAGGTTTCTGAGCAGTGCCTATCTCCGCCACCACCAGTGGATTCACACAGAGGAGAGGCCCTTCCGCTGCCCTGACTGTGGGAAGGGCTTCAACCAAAAGTCCAACCTCATCAGGCATTATCGCATCCACACTGGGGAGAGGCCCTACCAGTGTCCCAAGTGTGGGAAGAGCTTCTCCCAGAGTTCAGCCTTGTTCAGACACCAACGGAGCCACCAGTAAGGGAAGCCCTGAGAGAGCCCCGAGTGCAGGAAGAGCTTTATGCACTGTTCCATCTCCATCCCCCATGGGAGCATCTGCTCTGAATGATCCCCAATGACCCCCAGTGGGCAGAGCTCTGGCGATCCGTGGTGCTGGTGATCCGTGTTGGAAAATTATCCTCTTTCTCCCCGTGGTCACCTGAACTCATCCACAGACCAACATCCATTGCTGACTTCTGACTCCAGAAAAATCTCACTTTTTGCATTTTCTGGTGTTATCAAGCAATACTGAATAGTCTTGCAGGGCTTTTCCAACATAAATCCATCATTTTCATTCTCTCTGCCCCATGGATATCTTCCACAGCCAAATGGGGATGGGCTGGGGCAAAACATAAGATTTTGGAGACAGTGGGGTGGAAACCCCTCCAAAAATGATTCTTCCCATCCACCCACTCAAATGAATGCTCTGCTCACAGGGATACACAGATTACCTTGTTTTATCCTTGACGGAAACAAAAAGTTTTCTGTTCATCGCTTTGAGAGCCCTGAAACTGGGGTAAAAGTAAAGGTATTGAACTAAGGCATGGATGGTGCTGTGTAGGGGATAATGACATGTGTAAGGCCATGGTGGACTTGGACATGGTGGGACATGGACATTGAGAGGAACATGGAGAACATGGATGGGAACATGGGGGGACATGGACATGGGGAACACAGACATGAATGGGTACATGTGGGGACACAGGGGGACAAAGCCCTGGGTCAAGACATGTGGGGTCATGGGCATGGGTGGGAACATGGGAAACATTAATGGGAACATGAACTTGGACAGCATCAGTGCCACCACCTGTGCCACCACAGTGCCACCAGCACCTTCATCTTGGCCATTACCATAATGCACTTGTATCACCATGTCCCCACTGTCACCACCGCGGTGTCCCAGCCAAATGTCACCAACCACCAGGGCAGGATGGGGACCTTGTTCAACTGGTGACAAGTGGCCAGGAAGCGAGTGACTGCCACCAGGCCCTCCCTACAAGGTGCTGCTGGGGGACAGGGGCTGCTTTTAAGGTTTTGTCCTCCTGGCACTGTGGGAGTGAGGCGGGATCCCCAGGGGATGTGCGTGACCCGCCCCCCACCCATGCTGGTGTCACCCCATTTTCCCTCCCTAGAGGGCTCCTGACCCAGCTCCTGCTCCCCCAGGAGGGAATTTGGGGAGGGGGCAGAGGGGGTGTGCAGCCCCCACCGGGGATAACCCCACCCCAGCCCCTTTGTTTAGCACCAAGCTGGGCTTAGGGCCGTGTCACACTGTGACATGAAATAACTCACAGACGCAGGCTAGATGTAAAAGGAAAGAAAAGGAACCCAAAAAAGGAAACTTTCTTTTCTGACTCCACTATATATACAATAGAAAAAGTGACAGTGGATTGGAGGGTGAAACTGCCACCTCTCCAACCACACTGGTCAAACCAACAGTCCATCAATTCTCTCCACCCACAAAGAAGAATGCAAAACAATCATTATTTACATGAACAGTGTGAGAAAATTCAGTAGAAATACCTAAATATCAGAAGGCATTGAAACTTTTAGAAGAACTTTAAAACTCTCAAAAGGATAGGGCAACAGGGCCGCAGGAGGAAGAGGCCGATGGGAAGCAGATCCTGCAGCTGGGACAGTGCTTGGGGTCAGGGCAAGGTCCTGCCCTGCACACACCTGGCTCAGGTGTGACCCGGCCCTGGGAATGGAGTTGCACATTCCCACCCCACGGATCCTATCCCCAAAATCCCACTCTTGGGATCCCTCATCCGTCTCTTCAGTCCCCACTCCAACATCTCCAGGCCTCTGGGAAGAGCCCTGGTGCCAACAGAACTTAGACCAAAGTTACAAAGTGATGATACAGCTTGAGTTATAATATATCAATAGAACCTGATATATCTATATAACCTGATATCAATAGAACCTAAATCATTACTGTGAGTTTGTGGGCCCCACGTCGGGCAACTCCCTGAGGGCTCCCCCGGCAGGGGGAAACCCTCTTGAAGCAGTTCTTTGTTAGGTGAAGCAGACGCACAGGACTTTTTCAGTCTTCAGGTTCTTGTTTTATTGTTATCCTATCATGACTTCAGTACACTGTCTGCACTCAGATCTTACATGCATGAAAACAGCACAAAATGGCTAACAAACTCGCGCCGCAAGGTCTTTTTAAGTGTAATCTAGAAGTAAACTACCCAATTAAGAAGTGACACCTAGATTATTTCCCTTTCTGACCCAATAACTGACCCCTAAAAGCCCGCAATGTGGATTTTTCTGCCCAATTACAAGATACCACCCAAACCCAAGAAGAAGAAGGAAGATGAAGAAAAAAGAAAGGAACACAAGACAACACCCTGCATCCTCCATATTGCATCTATCGACAATATGCTAAAAATCCTAAAATCTAAGTTTCTCACCCATGTGACATACTAAACTACTCTCTCAATCTCTAGAATCCATTTTACACTTTTGTGGTCTCTGGTTTACATTGAGGCTTAGGAGGCCTTCTCCGTGGATGAGGGTCAAAGTCAGTGTTTTCCTGGGAGTCAGAGCATCCCAGGGCAGACAGGGGGGTATCCCCCTTGCCCTGGGTTTCAACACATTAATTTTTATATATCTATATAAATATACCTATATAACCAGAATCCTACTTTTATACCTATATAGCCTGAATCATAACTTTTATGCCTATATAACCTGATGTAAATAACTTTCTATGTAATGTAATGGCTAATATATGGTAAACTAGTTGCTTAATGCGGAATAGACAAAGAAGGAAGATAAAAACTTGCCAGGTGGATAGCTTTAGAGATAGATAGGGATAATACTAATGAGAAATTGCCAAGCGCAAAGCCAATTAGCCACAAAATAAAGAATTTAGGCTGGTTAGGACCAGACACACCAAGGAACACTGTAACTGCACGTGCTCCGAAGACAAAGTTGAAAAGTTCAGATGTGAAGAAGATCTTGGAAGCCTTCATCAAAGACCCCTGCTAACCCCCGAATCGGGGAGGCGCAAGGGCAGCGCAAAAGAACTATCTAATAACCATGAGCTCATACAATGTAAATGAGTTCCCATGCATAAGTGATGATGTTGGAGTGACACAGTGACACTGAGCAACACTTACTCTATAAATATACCACAGCACGGGACAAAGGTGGGTGACTTGGGTGCAGAAATTCCCTCACCACCAGCGCTGCAATAAACAAATACCCGCTCTACAGACACCGGTCTGTGGGGATTTATTTCCAGCCTGTCTTTCGGGTATCAGCCCAAAAGGATGGAATTTCCCACCCAGGGTCCCCACCGAGCCCCAGTTTGCATCTGCAGCCACCAGTTTTCCCAGTTTGCCTCTCCTTTTCCTCGGGCCGGGTTCCCCCCGCCCCCAGCGGGTGGGAGCAGCCGAGAGCCTCGCGCTGCCCATCCCGACCTGTCCCGGCTCCATCCCCGCTCCTCCCGCGGGCTGCGAGGGCGTCGGGAACGGGGCAGGAGGAGGAGAGAGGGAGGAAGTGGCGGACCGGCAGCAGGAAGCAGGAGGACGGGAGGAGGAATCGCGCCAATCCAGCGCTGCCTGAACTCGCAGCACCCCGGGAGCATCGCCCCCCATCCCGCAGGTGCCCGGGGAGGGGGAGCTCGCCCCAAATATCCCGAGGGTCCCTGGGTTTGGGGATTTTGGGAGGGATGTTTGGAGCTCGCAGGGCTCCAAAGCCGAGCCTTAGATGTCCCTCGGGGGGACATCGGGGGGTCCCCGGGAGGTGTTTTTGGGGAGTCCTGGTGTGGGTGCGGCAGAGCCCCGGCGGGGGCCGGGGGGATGCGGGTCCCCCCGCAGTGGGGGTTGGGCTTCCCGGCCGGGCTCTCCGAGCTCTGCCAGGACCACGTGGGGACCGTGCGGGAGTGGCGGGATCGGCGGGGGGACACCGGTTTTGGGGAGCCCCGGGAGAGCCGCGGCTTCCCTGAGAGGGGGCCCAGAGAGAGGAGACCCGCAGAAGGCCAAAGTGGGGACCCCGGGGGTGGGGACCCTTGGGATTCCCGAGACCTCCGCGGGGCGTGCTGGGGCTGGAGGGGCGGGATTGCCCAGGAAAGGGGTTCGGGCTGCTCCCAGTATGAGCCCAGTCAGTCCCAGTATGATGCTGGTCACTTTATCTCATTCCCTGCATGATCCCTGTTGCTCCCATTCATTCCCCATTATGATGCAATTTGCCCCCAGCATGGTCCCAGTTGCCACCAGTTCCTCCCACTTTCAGCCAGTGTGTTCCCAGTTCTCCCAGCTGCCCGTTCTATAGTCCCAGTCACTCCCAGTATGATCTCTGTCTATTCCAGCAGGGCCCCAGTCACTCAGACTTGCCCCCATTTGCCCCCAGCATGGTCCCAGTTCCTCTCAGCACCTTACCAATCTGGTCCCAGTCACCACCCACGTGGTCTCACATATTCCCAGTACATCCCAGCTGTCCTGAACATTCTTGTAGTCATTCCCAGGCACTCCCATTTACCTCAGCATGGTTCAGTTCCCCCCAGGATTATCCCAATCACTCTCAGCATATCCGAGTTGTCACCAGCATGCACCCCATAATTGCCAGTTGCTCCCAGTTCCTCCCAGTGTGTGTGCAGTTGGCTCCCAGCATGGGCCTGGTAGCTCCCAGTAATGCCCAGTCAGGTTCCATTCACACCCATTGTAATCCCAGTGTCTCCCAGGGTGGTCCCAGTAGGACCCATAGTCACTCCCAGTATAGTTCCAGTCACTTCCAGGATGATCTCAGCCACTCCTGCTACAATCTGAGTCACTCCCAGTATGTTTACAGTCACCCCCACTATGACCCCAGTCACTCCTGGATTCTTCCAGTATTATTCCAGTCATGCCCAGAGTGATTCCCTGTCACTCTCAGGGTGGGCCCAGTTGCTCCCAGTCACCTCCAACATGGTTCCAGTCATAGCCAGCACCTTTCCAATCACTCCCAGTCTGATTCCAGTAGGATCCCAGTCACTCTCGGATACTCCCAGTACAATTCCAGTCACTCCCAGTATGATCCCAGCCAGTTCCAGCAGGATGCCTGGCATGGGCACAGCAGCTCCCATTATCATCCAGTGTGGTTCCAGTTTACCCCCATTTACCCCCAGTATGGTTTCAGTGTTTCCCAGTGTATCCCAGTTGCTGCCAGCATGTTCCCAGTTACTCCCAGTTGTCCTCAGTTGCTTCCAGCCTGATTCCAGTGTCCCTAATCCTGACCAGCTGCTCCCACAGTGATCCCAGAGTGATCCCAGCTGCACCCATTTGCCCCTAGTATAGTCCCAGTCACTCCCTATATGATCCCAGTCCCTCCCAGCATGGTCCCAGTCATGTCCAGTTACCCCTAGTGAAGACCCAGTGACTCCCACTCGCTCCCAGTTGTCCCCAGCATGGTCCCAGTCCTCCCCTTCATGGACCCAGCTGTTCCCAGTGTAGTTCCAGTCACCCCAGTGTGGTCACAGATACTCCCAGTATATCCCAGTTGCCCTCAGCATGCTTGTAGTTATTCCCAGTCACTCCCAGTTGCCCCAGCAAGGTTCCAGTTACCCAAGTACAGCCCAGTCTCTCCCAGTGCTGCCACTCCTGGGATCCTTCAGCCCTCTCTGTGTTCCCCCCGCCTGGATCTCCCAAGAGGAGCCCCAAGGGCTGGCAGTCCCCAGCCAGGGTCCCCACCAAGCCCCAGTTTGGATCTGCAGCCCCCAGTTTTCCCAGTTTGCCTCTCCTTTTGGCCGGGCCGGGTTCCCCCCACCCCCAGTGGGTGGGAGCAGCCAAGAGCTCCGCGCTGCCCATCCCGACCTGTCCCGGCTCCATCCCCGCTCCTCCCGCGGGCTGCCAGGGCTGCGGGAACGGGGCACCGAGGGTGTTGGTAGCCCCGGGGGAAGTGGACGAGGGATGAAGAAGAAGCATCAGAAGGGATGGAAGTAGGAGAAGGAGGTGGGTTTAAGTAGCAGAAAGAGGAGGAGAGATGGAAGAGGAGGAGCAGGAAGAAAAGGAAGAACAAAGCAGGATCAAAAAAAGTAGAAGAAGCCGTGAGGTTGAGCACTCTCTGAATTCAATCCCCCCACCTGTGGGAGCATTGTCCCCCCCATCTCACAGGTGACCGGGGAGAGGGAGCTCAGCCCAAATATCTTGGGGGGCCCTGGGTTGGGTTTTTTGAGGGGATGTTTGGAGAATGAAGAACTGCAAAGCTGAGCGGAAAAGGCCCCTTGGGGGGACATTGGGGGATCCCGGTAGTGGCTGCCGGCAGAGGCATCCTGGAGGAGCAGAGCCCTGTGTCCCCCAGGAGCCCAAAGTGGGGAGCCCAGAGAGGGAGGAGCGCCACCATTGGCGGGACCCTCAACAGCCTGAAGAGGGACAGGGGGGACTCCTTGGAGCCCCTGCAGCCCAAAGCAGAGAATGAGGGGAGAAGGGACCCCAGGATCCCAAAACCCCAGAGCATCCCTAAGTGGGGAGACTGAAGAGGGAGGAGTGACTGCCTCTTCCCCCCTCTCTCCTGCTCCATCTCCCAGCCCAGCACAGGCCCCGGCTGCAGGACAACCCCGCTGCCGACCTCGTCCTGCTGGGGATGCACTGGGTGGATCTCTTTCCCCTTCCCAGTGGCATGGAGGCAAATCCCATCCTCTCCTTGTCCTTCCTGCCCCAGACCAGGAGCTGAGGATGGAGACCAGAGAGGACGAATCCCCACAGCAGAACATTGTTGAAGAGGCTGTTTTGAGCGGCTCCACGGTGCAGGAATCCAATGGGGAGGAAAAGCCCTGGGGATCCCTCAGGAGGAGGGGCTCCAATCACAGATCACAAGGATCTGAGGAGGAAAGACTCACCCTGGGCCTGGGTGGCAGCAGGAGCTTCAGCTGGCTCCCCAACCTGGTAGTCCATCAGCAGCTTCACACCAGGGAGCGGCCCTACAAGTGCTTGGAGTGTGGGAAGAGCTTCAGCCACACTTCCAACCTCTTCATCCACCACAGTGTGCACCCAAGGGAGAGACCATACAAATGCCTGGAATGTGGGAAGAGCTTCGGGTGGAGCTCCAGCCTCATCAAGCACCAGCGCCTGCACACGGGGGAACAGCCCTGTGAGTGTAGGGAATGTGGGAAGAGCTTCAGCCAGAGCTCATTACTAGTCGAGCACCAGAGGATCCACACCATGGAGAGGCCCTACGATTGTCCTGACTGTGGGAAGAGGTTCCAAAGCAGCTCCAATCTCCTCACGCATCAGCGGACACACACAGGGGAGAGGCCCTTCCGCTGTCCTGAGTGCGGGAAGGGCTTCAATCAAAACTACCACCTCATCAGGCACCGACACATCCACACTGGGGAGAAGCCCTACAAGTGTGAGGAATGTGGGATGAGCTTCAGCCAGAACTTCAGCCTGACCTCCCACCGGATGATCCACACTGGAGAGAGGCCCTTTCGCTGCCCCGACTGCGGGAAGGGCTTCACCCACAACTCCAACCTCGTCAGGCACCGGCGCATCCACACTGGGGAGAGGCCCTTTGAGTGTCCCCAGTGTGGGAAGAGCTTCTCACAGAGGTCTAACTTGACCAGACACCAACAGAGCCACCAATAAGGGAAGCTCTACGAATGCCCCAACTGCAGGAGGAGCTTTGTGCACTGCTCCAACTTCATCCCCCACCGGAGGATCCATGTTGGATGATCCACAGTGACCCATGCTGGGCAGAAACCTGGTGACCCCCATTCCAGATAATCCCCATTGGGTGTGGGGAAGGTGTTTGAGAGATTTCTTTCAGTTCTTATTCTCCTGCTCTGATTTCATTGGTAATAAATGCAGTCCTCAGGCTGGGTGTTTTTCCATTGCGGGTGATCGGGGCAGGATCTCTCCCAGGCCCTGTCTCAACTCCTGGGCCTTTCCTCAACCAGTCAGAAAAGTCACTAAATGATTAGCCAAGCAGAGCTTTTCTCACTGGTGCCCGGCAGACCCACAGTGCCCAGCGCTCCCCACTTGGACCCCACCCGTGAGCCCCGAGCCCCCAGTGCCCCTAGGAGCCGAATTTAGGGAGGGGGGAGGCTTCAACACCTGCCCAGTGTTGAGGATGGGGTGTCTGGGGGCAGCTGGGGCTATACTGGTGGCACTGGTGGTACTTGAAGCCGCCCCAGCTCTGGGTGCAGAGCTGTCAGGTGAGTAGAGGGGGTGGGAAGAGGAGCCAGGGTATGGTGGGAAAGGTAGAGAGAGGAGGGGAAATGGGTGGGTGGGACGCATAAAATGAGTTGGTGGGGTAGTGGGAATGGGACCCCCCCAAAAGCAAGAGTGGGAAGGGGGCTGAGGACTGGCAGATGACAGCAAAGGGGTGGGAGAGGTTAGAAAAGTGGGGAAAAGGAAGGATGGCATCCTGAAACTGAGTGGGCGGGGGCTGGGGATTGGGGGGGATTGTGTGAAAAGGGTTGGGAAAGGGGCAAAACGTGGCATCTAGTGTTGAGACGGATCAACATTTGACAAGAAAGCCTCACAGATATGTATTCTTGGCAGAACTATGTTTGAATGTAGAATCTGAAAAAGGAATAGAGATGAAAGCAAGTTTTGATATAGAAGAAAAGAATTGCTGAGCCAGTCTTGCTGGATAACTAAGAAGGCAAAGGGTATGTTAGTTAGAAGGGGGTTTTATGGCTTAGAGCAAAGGATAAACCCACCTCAAACCCACATCAAGAAGATGTTTTTGCCAATCAGAAAGATTCCACAGACAAACTGTAGAATCGGCAAGGCTGCTGATGTTGCAAGTAGAAAAAAGGTCTCAGAATTTTCCACTGCAAGAAAACTGAAAAACAACTTCTAGCTTAAACTCTTAACATACTAACCTTTTGTGATTGGAGAATAGTAACATGAATATGGTAATTATAGTAGTTATGATAGGCTATGGGTAAAAGTAAAGGCAATAGATTGATTCTTATGTATTAAGATATTCAGCAAAGTATATAATGCATTGTAACCAACATTAAAGGGTCTTCAGACTTGTCTGCAGCTGGAGCTGACAGCTGTAGCCATGGCTCTGTCACCCACGATCCTGGACTGTTGTAACATCTTGGATACAATAAACTGCATTTTGAAGAGTCGCCTGGAGTCCCGCATCTCTCAATATGGCTCTTGCAATTTGTGCCCACGTTTTAGTAGGCAAACTCAGAGTTTTGGCAGTGAGAGACTTCCCAGTGAACTTAAAAGGGAAGCAGATTTGGCACTTTGAAAGAAAGGTCCAGGGCCCGGATGCTGTTGCTGCTGGACAGTATGCGGCCTGGAGCTCAACTGCAGTGTCTGGTGCGGAGGAGGACAGCAGGTGCGCACCAGGCAATCGTGGGGCAGAATATATCTGCAAGTCAGAGGGATGTGTATCAGCATTTAAAATCTTTAATTGAATCAAGTCCAAAAAGCAACCTGCCTAAGCAACAGGTCAAAGAGCACGTGGCAGCTATCCATACAAATGAGCTTGGAAAGACTCTAGGAGAAAAAATTGAAAGAGCTCTTACAGCCCAGGCAGCGCAAATAGAAGCATGAGACCAAAACCCTACTGAAATCTTGGCTGCTCTTCATTTAAACTCTCAACAACAGGACAACAATGGGGCTTTTATGCAAGCTTCTGTGGTCCCAGGGCTGTGCTATTTCTGTAAAAAAACCTGGCCACATAATGAGAAATTTCCCGGAGCTGAAAAGAGATGCACGGACATCGGACCTTTGTCCAAAATGTAGGAAAGGAAGGCATTTTGTTAAATGGTGCCGCTCTAAATATGATGTTGGTGGAAATCCGAGTCCAAAAGACTTCAAAATGAGCACACAGTGGCACCACACATACCTGAGAACACACCCAGGGTAAGATTTGTGAATACCCCAACTCTGAAGCACTATGCTTCATTGCCAGCCAAATCCCAGGGAGTGACCCAGACCTACTACCCCCTGGGTCCTGCTGCACTTTGGCTACATCCAAACCAACAACCTTTTTAAAAGATAATGGCTATTATTATAATTCAACAGGAGTCGCTGGAACCTCACAAAAATGACAAGACTTTTTAGTTGTTGGTAAAGAGAGGAACAGCATTCTTGGACTGCTTGCTTTGCCTTGCCTAATGTCTGTAGACTGCAACGAAGAGTTACTGGTGTTAGCTAAAGCTTACTATCCCCCACTGCATATTCCACCTAGAAGCCCTAGAGCCATTGCTATAGCTCTGCCTCTGGGGACTGCAGACCAAATGCCAACACGCTGTTTTTCGGTTGCTCCTGAAAATCCTGATGTTTTTTGGCTTCAAGAGATTCATCACCAATGACCACTGCTGACTTGTGAATTATCAAAGTGTGAAGCTCGAGTTGATATCACAGGCACGGTAGATACAGGAGCCGATGTTACTGTAATATCTCATTCTCTTTGGCCAAGAAATTGGAAATTAAGAACACCTCCAGGCACTCTCACAGGCATCGGCGGTGCCACGCGGTGCTTACAAAGTGAATTTATCATTAGTGTCACAGGACCAGAAAGGAAGAAAGCATTGATCCGCCCCTGTGTAGTGCAGGAACCCATCACGGTGTGGGGAAGGGATTTGCTTTCTCAATGAGAGCAAAAATTGAAGTGGGTTTTTAATAGGGGCCATTGAGGCACTCACCACCCTGAAGCTGACCTGGAAAACTAACACCGCAGTGGTCCCTACAAGATAAGAAACTAAGTGCCCTCAAAACAACTAGTGGCTGAGCAGCTACAAAAAGGCCACGTTAAACCCACTACCAGTCCGTGGAATTCACCTGTGTTTGTCATCTGCAAGAAAACTTCTGGTGCCTGGTGATTGTTACATGATCTTAGAAAGATTAATGCTTAGAAGGATGAAGTGTTGGAACTGGTCCCAGCTGTGCATGTTCCTGTCCACAAACCTCTCCTGGTCAGTGCCATGGGGGGCTGGGAAGGGGTTTAGGGGATCCTGAGGGGATTGGAAGGGGGTTTTGGTGGCTCTTAGGGGCATTTGTGGTGCTGGGAGGGGGTTTAGGGGGCTTTGGAGGCATCTGTGAGGGAATTTTGGGAGTTCTGGAAGGGCTGTGCGGCTTGTAGGGAATTTGGATGGGTCTTTGGAGAGGTAGGAAAGAGTTTTGATGGATCTTGGGGCCATTTCTATTGCACAAAGTGGTTTGGGATGGATGGGGGTGGCAGCAGAGATCTTTGGGGTGGTTTGAGGGGGCTGGGAGTGGCTGTGGGACTGGGAGGGGGTTTTAGGGGAGTTGTGACCACCCAGACCCCCAGAGCTGCCACCAGACCCTGCCCACAAGGTGCTGCCAGGGGACAGGGGCTCCATGTAGGGTTTTGTCCTCTGGCACTGTGGGAGTGAGGGGCAATCCCCAGGGGCTGTGTGTGACCTCCTCCCCCATTCCAATGTCACCCCTTTTCCCTCCCCACAGGGCTCCTGACCCAGCTCCTGGTCCCCCAGGAGGGAATTTGGGGAGGGGGCAGAGGGGGTGCGCAAATGACCCCACCACAGCCCCTTTGTTCAGCACCAAGCTGGGCTCGGGGCCACAGGAGGAAGAGGCCGATGGGAAGCAGATCCTGCAGCTGGGACAGTGCAAAGTTACAAAGTGATGATATAGCTTGAGTTATAAGATATCAGTATAACCTGATATATCTATAGAAGCTGATATCAATAGAACCTAAATAATGACTTTTTATATCTCTATATAACTGAGTATCTAGATAACCTGAATCATACTTTTGTACCTATATAACCTGAATCATAACTTTCATACCTATAAAACCTGATATAAATAACTTTCTACAATGTAATGGCTAGTATATGGTTAACTAGTTGCTTAATGCTGAATAGACCACAAAAAGGAGAAAAAAACTTGCCAGGTGGAGAGTTTTAGAGGGTATAGTACTAGTGAGAAATTGGCAAGTGCAATGCCAATTATAGCCACAATAAAAAAAGAATTTAGGCTGGTTAGGACCAGACACACCAAGGAACACCGTAACTGCACATGCTCCGAAGACAAAGTTGAAAAGTTCAGATGCGAAGACAACCTTAGAAGCCCTCCCTAAAATGCCTCCCCTGCAAAACCAGGACAAATACAGACTCCTGACAGACCCCAAATTAGAGAGGTGCAAGTGCAGTGAAGAACTATCTAATTACCATAAGCTCATACAATGTAAATGAGTTCCAGCACATATGTGATGATGTTTGTTACAAATGAATCAGCCAATTTAATAATTTAAGGAATTTATTAAATCAAAGTAAAATTGGGAAAGCCACAAGCAAATCAGCACCGAGCCAGGCGTTCGGTGCTGGGTGAACTGGGTTTGGACTATGCAGCTCCGTACCCCTGGCAGTTCACGAGGTACTGATTTCACAGGGCCTTTTTTATACTGTTTTCAGACTTAGCAGGATTCCGGGGGGGTCTTCCTGTTTCCTCTCGAACAGATCTTGACTGTTTTCACATATTAATGCATGTTCTTTTCTTGGGGTGTTTCTAAACAGAGGTTTTCCCGGAATATTCTGATTGCTGAAATCCTGTTAGACAGTAATCCCCTCAAACATCTTGTTCTGGCAACTAATATTCATCTTATTGTTCAATGTATATTTTCTAGACGGAATAATCCGTCAGAATAACCATCATTTGAGGCAGGAATTCATCCTGTGTATATTGCTCTTTCCGGTCATTAGGTTCCATTTTAAAAGATACTGTATTTTTTAGTCCTGAGCACGAATTTATCCTAAATCATATACTACAATGTTGTGGTGACATAGTGACACTGAGCAACACTTAATCTATAAATATACCACAGCACGGGACAAAGGTGGGTGACTTGGGCGCAGAAATCCCCTCACCACCAGCGCTGCAATAAACAAATACCTGCTCTATAGACACCGGTCTGTGGGGATTTATTTCCAGCCTGTCTTTTGGGCATCAGCCCAAAGGGATGGAATTTCCCACCCAGGGTCCCCACCGAGCCCCAGTTTGGATGTGCAGCCCCCGGTTTTCCCAGTTTGCCTCTCCTTTTCCTCGGGCCGGGTTCCCCCCGCCCCCAGCGGGTGGGAGCAGCCGAGAGCCTCGCGCTGCCCATCCCGACCTGTCCCGGCTCCATCCCCGCTCCTGCCGCGGGCTGCGAGGGCTTCGGGAACGGGGCAGGAGGAATGGGGATGGCGGAGTGGTGATGGAGAAGCAGCGGGACATGTGCTGGAGGGATTAAGAAAAGGAGGAGGAGTGGGAGGAAGAGCTGGGATAGAGGAGGAGGAGGAGGAAGTGGAAGCGGGGGCACCACACGGTCCAGCCCTCGCTGTGTCCGCAGCCCTCCCGCCCCCTGGGGCATTGTCCCCCCCTCTGTGTCGCAGGTGACCTCGGGGGGGGAGCTCGTCCAAATATCCTGGGAACTCCGTGGGAGGGTATTTTTAAGGGGGGCGGGGGATTTTTGGAGCTCGAAGGACTCCAAAGCTAAGCCGCAAACGGCCTTAGGGGAGATTTTGGGGGTGTCCCGGGTGGTTGTTTTTTCGTGGAGGAGGGCAGGAGAGGGGAGAACTCTGGGACACCGAAGTGTGCAGCCCAGAGAGAGGAGACCCCCAGGACTGAGCCCGGAGAGGGGAACACCCTGGCGAGGGGGAAGCCCAGGAGCTCCCTGCAGCCTGAAGCAGTCAGGGGAAAGGGGAGCACTGGGAGCCCAAGAGCCCCGGCATCGCTAAGTGGGAGCCCAGAGAGGGGGAGCCAGGGAACCCCCAGGGGCTGCAGGGAACCCCCAGCAGCACAGAGAAGGGGGAGCCCACGAAGCCCAAGGTCGGAAGAGCAGAGAGGGGGGACCCTAGGGATTCCTGGGACCCGTGACAGCCTGGAGAGGGTGGGGACCCCAGAGAAAACCCTCAATACACGCAGGACCCCCAGAAGTCCAAATGGGAGAGACCAGAGAGGACAAACTCCTGGAGAGGTTTTTTTTGGGATGATCACGAGCCATTCAAGTCTTGGTGGGCTCAATCCTATTATTCTAAAGGTTTTGCCAGCTAAATCTTGGTAGTCAGAAGGCTTTTATGGACACAAAATGTCTGGTGACATTCTAGAGTTGGGCTTGGGCAGGAGAAATTCCCAACCAAAAGCTCTCATCCCTTGTTTTCCCCCAAACCAGGATTTCCCATTCCCAGACCCTGGCTGGATGGAGGAAGAGGAGGCTGCAAGGAAGAGGAAGATGGACCAGGAGCCCCAGGCAGGTGAGGAGGAAGTCAGTGCCCCTTTCCCCTCTCCTGCTCCTTCTCCCAGCCCAGCACGGCCCCCAGCTGTGGGACAGGCGCACAGCCAAGCCCGTCCTGCTGGGGACGCACTGGGGGAATCTCCTTGCCCTTCTCTGTGGCACAGAGGCAAATCACATCCTCTCGTTGTCCATCCTCCCCCAGACAAGGACCCGAGGATGGAGACCAGGGAGGACAAATCCGCATGGCAGAACCTCGTGGAAGAGGCCATTTTGAGTGGCTCCATGGCACAGGAACCCAACAGGGAGGAAAAGCCCCGGAGATCCTGCACGAGGAGAGGCTGCAAACACAGATCACAGGGATCCGAGGAGGAGAGATCCACCCTGGGCTGGGGAGGCGGCCGGAGCTCAGAGCTGGGCATCCACCTGCAGCTTCATGATGGGGAGAAGCCCCACAAGTGCTCAGAATGTGGGAAGAGCTTCAGCCAGAGATCCGACCTGATCATCCACTGGACAATCCACACAGGGGAACGGCCCTCCAAGTGTGGGGATTATGGGAAGTATGAGAAGCATAGGAACAGCTTCAGGATCAGCTCCCACTTGGACTGCCACATGGGAATCCACTCTGGGGAGAGGCCCTACGAGTGACCTGAGTGTGGGAAGAGCTTCAGTTTGTGCTCCAATCTGACTGCCCACCAGAGGAGCCACACAAAGGAACGACGCTACAAGTTTGGGCAGTGTGGGAAGAGCGGCACGCAGAGCTCCAGCCTGATCCACCACCAGAGGATCCACACCAGGGAGAGGGCCTGCAAGTGTCCCAAGTGTGGGAAGAGCTTCTCCAGGAGGTCTCATTTGACCAGACACCAACGGAGGCACCAGTAATGGCAGCCCTGCGAGTGCCCCGAGTGCGGGAAGAGCTTCGTGCGCTGCTCCAGCTCCATCCCCCGTGGGAGGATCCTCGCTGGATGATCCCCAGTGACCCCTGGTGGGCAGAGCCCCTGTGATCCATGGCGCTGGTGATCCATGTTGAGAAGACACCTGCCTGGGGGCTCCACATCCTCCTGGCTCCCCACGGCCTGGATTTTCTTTTAAGTTCTCTTTGTCCTTTCCAAACACCCAAAATCAGGGTAAAAATAAAGACGCTGAACTAATACAGCAATTGGGCCATGGGGGGGTCTTTCAGGGGGTATGAGGGATGCTCGGTCCAAAGGAGTTGAGGGTTCCTGGGATTGCTCAAGGCTTTGGGCACCCCAGGCCCAGCGGCTCCACCTGCACTGGGAGACCCTGGCAGAGGTACTGGGACAGCTGACCAAGGAACTCCCGCCCTGGAACTGTCTCCATGTCCCCACATCCCGCTTCCCGGTGTCCCCTGTCCAGCATCCCCCTGTCCCTGCTATCACCCCCCTTGCTCCCCGCCCATTCTCGTGTCACTCCAGTCCTGGGCCCATCCTGCTCTCATCCAAGCCTGGATTCCATTCCCAGTCCTATTCCCAGTCCCATTCCCTGTCCTATTCCCGGTGCATGTCCCAGTTCCCTGTCCCCATTCCCGGTCCCTATGCCAATTCCTGCTCCCTGTCCCCATTCCCTGTCCCCATTCCCGCTCCCTATCCCCATTCCCTGTCCCCATTCCCTGTCCCCATTCCCTGTCCCCATTCCCGCTCCCTATCCCCATTCCTGCTCCCATTCCCGCTCCCTGTCCCCATTCCCTGGCCCCATTCCCGTTCCCTGTCCCCATTCCCTGTCCCCATTCCCGCTCCCTATCCCCATTCCCTGTCCCCATTCCCTGTCCCCATTCCCTGTCCCCATTCCCGCTCCCTGTCTCCTCTCACCGGACGCCGCCGCCGTCGCTCCCGCCCCTCCCCAGGCCCTCACGTGACCGAGGAAACCCCCGCGCTGCTCCCGCCCACCAATCCCAGCGCGGGATCTCTCCTGTGTTTGCATAACCACGCCCTTGACTTGGCCCCGCCCAGCGCCGGCTGCAGCCGGAGCCGGGCGCTGTTTGCTCCCAGTTCCCTCCCAGTGCTCCCAGTAAGAGCGGTGCTGGGAGGGAGAGCGCTCCCAATTCCTGCCCGTTGCTCTCAGGATCGCTCCCAGTGCCGCGCCGGGCGGGGCTGCTTTGAGAAGCCCCCCAGGGCAGAGCGCGGCTGCATTTGGGTGTCGGCACCTGCCCGGGCCGGGCTGGGAGCGGAGGAGGAGCGGGAGGAAGCGGAGGGACAGAGGAGGAGGAGGAGCAGCACCAACACCACGCGGTTTCCCCTCTCAGGTCGCAGCTCCCCCGGATCCACCAGCATCGCCTCCCTCGGAACCCGCAGGTGAGCAGGGAGGGGGAGCTCGCCCCAAATCCATCGGGGCGTTCTCCAGGAGGGTTTTTTTGCGGGGCGGGGGATGTTTGGATCTTGCAGGACCCCAAAGCCGAGCCGGAAATGCCTCTGGAGGGAACTTGGGAGAGTTTCCACGTGGCGATCGCCCGGTACCGGCGGACACAGGGGCCATCTCGGGTTTGGGGATGCTCGGGAGAGCCGGGGGGGGGAAGGCGGGAGCCCCGGAGCGGGGAGAGCGCAGGGGGGCGATCCCGGAGTGGGGAACAAACCGGCTGCCTGAGGGGAGGGGGAGGCTGGGGACGAGGGGGCACCGGGCCCCCGAGGCTGAAAGGGGCGCTGACTACTCCAGCTGCGCTGACTCCTTGGGCAGCGGGGGCATCACAGCCAACGGGCTCAGCCCTTGTTTCCCCCAAACCAGGATTTCTCATTCCCAAACCTCAGCCCAATGCAGGAGGAGGAGGCTGCGAGGAAGAGGAAGATGTGCCGGGAGCCCCAGGCAGGTGAGGAGGAATAAATCACGGCCCCCTTCCCCCTCTCTCCTGCTCCATCTCCCAGCCCAGCATGTTCCCCGGCTGCAGGACAACCCCACTGCCAACAGCATCCTGCTGGGCATGCACTGGGGGGGATCTCCTTGCTCTTCCCTGTGGCACAGAGGCAAATCCCATCCTCTCCTTGTCCTTCCTCCCCCAGACAAGGAGCTGAGGATGGAGACCAGGGAGGACAAATCCGCACAGCAGAACCTCGTGGAAGAGGCCATTTCGAGTGGCTCCATGGATCAGGAATCCAGCGGGGAGGAAAAGCCCCAGAGATCCCGCACAAGGAGAGGCTGCAAACACAGATCACAGGGATCTGAGGAGGAAAGACCCACCCTGGGCCAGGGAGGCGGCCAGAGCTCAGAGCTGGGGGTCCATGACCTGGTTCATGATGGGGAGAAGTCCCACAAGTGCTTGGAATGTGGGAAGGGCTTCAGGTGGAGATCACACCTGATCTACCATAGGAGAATCCACACAGGGGAACGGCCCTACAAGTGTGGGGAGTGTGGGAAGAGCTTCACCAGGAGCTCCACCCTGCTCCGCCACCAGATGATCCACACATCTGTTGAATGTGGATCCACCACATTTTTACGGGAGAGGCTCTACGAGTGTGACAAATGCAGGAAGTGGTTTCAGGCCAGCTCCAGTCTCCTCCAGCACCTGCGCACTCACACAGACGAGAGGCCCTTCCGCTGCTCCGACTGCGGGAACAGCTTCAGGAACAACTCCCACCTTGTCGAACACCGGCGCATCCACACCGGGGAGAGGCCCTACAAGTGTCCCGAGTGTGGGAAGAGCTTCACCCAGAGCTCCCACCTGATTGTCCACCGGAGGATCCACAGCAAGGAGAGGCCCTACAAGTGTTGGGAGTGTGGGAAGGGCTTCAGCACAAACGCCAGTCTGATCCACCACCAGATGATCCACACATCTGGTGAATCTGGATCCACCACACTTGTACCGGAGAGGCCCTACAAGTGTGACAAATGCAGGAAGACATTTCAGACCAGCTCCAGTCTTCTTAGGCACCAGCGCACTCACACAGATGAGAGGCCCTTCCGCTGCCCCGACTGCGGGAAGGGCTTCAAAGAAAACGGCGTACTTATCAAGCACCGGCGCATCCACACCGGAGAGAGGCCCTACGAGTGTGGGCAGTGTGGGAAGAGCTTCATCCAGAGCTCCAGCCTGATGGCCCACCGGAAGAGCCACAGCAGAGAGAGGCCCTACGAGTGTCCCGAGTGTGGGAGGAGCTTCATCCAGAAGTCCCACCTGATTGTCCACCAGAGGAGCCACACAGGGGAGAGGCCCTATGAGTGTGACAAATGCAGGAAAACATTTCAGACCAGCTCCAGTCTCCTCAGGCACCACGCCACTCACACAGATGAGAGGCCCTTCCGCTGCCCTGACTGCGGGAAGGGCTTCAAAGAAAGCTCCAACCTCGCCAGGCACCAGCGCATGCACTCCGTGGAGAAGCCCTGTGAGTGTCCCCAGAGTGGGAAGAGCTTCTCCCAGAACTCTAACATGACTAAACACCAACAGAGCCAGCACTAAGTGCAGCCCTGCAAGTGCCCCAAGTGCAGGAAGAGCTCCGTGCGCTGCTCCAGCTCCATCCCCTGTGGGAGGATCCTCACTGGATGATCCCCAGTGACCCCCAGTGAGCAGAGCCCCAGTGATCTGTGGTGCCCGTGATCCATGTTGGGAAGACACCTGCCTGGGGGCTCCACATTGTCCTGGCTCCCTGCAGCCTGGGTTTTCTTTTCATTTTTCTTTGTCCTGTCCAAACACCCAAAGTCAGGGTATAAAGACAAGGTTGGGGACATGGGGGGATCTTCCCGGGATGTGAGGGATGCTGGGTCCGAGGGAGCTGAGGATTCCTGGGAGGGACTTGGGGGTTGCTCAGGCCTTTGGCCACAGACCAGGCCAAGTAGCTGTGGCTGTGCTGGGAGACCCTGGCGGAGGCTGTGGGGCAGCAGATCAAGGAACCCTGCTCTGGAACTGCCCCCATGTCCCCCTGTTCTGCTTCCCGGTGTCCCCTGTTCCGGATCCCCCTCTCCCTGCTGTGACTTCCCTTGCCCCCCAGTGGTTCCCATTTGTGTTTGCTTAATTGACATTTAGTGAGGAGGGAAGAAGTCACCCACAGAAATTATTTTTTCTGGAAAGGGCTGGTGAGAGCTTCTCTGTGCCTAGCAAAAGCAATTGCTGCCTAGCTTTGAGAACAGGCATGTTTACAAGCCAATTAAACCTAGATTCACCTCTGTGACATTCACATTTATGGTGCGGGCTGTTGCTAAGCCCCACCTGCAGCTGCTGGGCTCTGCCGGCCCCGCCGCTGGATTTTTGGCGGCTCGGCCAAGATTGTGCCACTGTTGAGGTTTGTCCTCAACCACCGGGCAGGGGGAGGGAAAGCCATCGGGCCCTGGCATGCTGCTGCTGCGTTCTAGCCTGGCTACCGAGATCCTGGCCTCCCCTCCAACGCGGCCAGGCTGGCCCGCGGCTCAGCTGAATTTCACCAGAAACTGCCGAGCAGAGGGAGCGGAAGCCATTGGCCTGTGGCGTGCTGCTGTTCTAGCCCAGGCCCTCCTGAGATCCTGGCACAGCCCCCTCAGCGCAGCCTGAAAGACTGCACCGTGACTGCTGCAAGCACTGCCTGGCAGGAATCGCAGAACCAACGGCAAGAAGGATGCAATGCCTGGGTAACATCAACTCCTTCACCGCACAAATGAAACTTAGAGACCTTCAGTCCTCTCTCGAGTGATAGAAAAAGATAAAGACATATAGAAGACAACATAAAGACACCAAAGTCAGTAATAAAGGATTCCAAGTCCCAGATAGAGAAAGAATGAAGAAATGCCTTAGTCTTGGGCTGAAATCTTTCCATAAGGCTATAGAGAAGAATGTAATTGATACATCAGACCCTTTTCCCCTGTAACTCCTTAAACTGCATTAGAAGGATATAGCGTTTTAATTACAGTCATGAACAGAGACACCAATGCTACAGTGAACAGCTGTTAAAGTAGCTGCTATCCTGATGAGAAACTTGAGCAGAGACAAAAGTAATGAAGCCCCTTTGCTCCCAGGAAAGAAGAATAAAGCTTCTGTTCTCAGAAATGAAGATGATTTCAGAGATACATAAAAAGAACCTTTGCTTTTAAACAGCTCATCCTTAAAAATGGCACCCCAATAAGTTAACATTGCCCAAAAACGCAGCTGTGGGAAGGCTGTGAAAGATGAGAAAGACTTCACAAAAGCAGATTCCCAAGTGGCTGCTATTGGTGTAGACTGAAGCCACAAGAACACTGTTTCTTGTAGAGAAATCTCCATAGCCATGGCAAGAAAGACTCCTCTCCCTAAGAAAACTGATGAAAGATTATTTTAGGAGAAGTAAACTGACCGAGAATACCAAATTTGTCTCTGGACATTGTCAATAGGAAAGATAAAAAGTTGTGGGGAGGGGAGGAGAAGTGTTCAAAAAGTTTATTCTGATTCTTCTTATTTTTTCTTCTAGTCCTACTACTAAAGGTTTCATTATACCCTGTTAAAGTTTTAACCCTACTTTACCTTCCTCATAATCCTACCTTACAACAACAAATAAGTAACTAATTCTAGAGAGTACACGAGCGTTTAACCAACACTGAACCCACAACACCATGTCACCCCACTGCCGGTCCCATCCCGAATCTCATTCCCTGTCCCATATTCTCTGTCTGGTTGCCAGTCCCATATGCCCAGTCCCATATTCCTTGTCCTGTTTCCATTCCCATATTCCTGGCCCCGCTGCTATTTGCTGCATTTTTTATTTCTATATTCCCTATCCCGTTCCCATATTCCCATTCCCAGTCCCGTTCTCATATTCTCATTTCCCATCCCAGTCTTATCTTCCTAATTTCCATCTCATATTCTCTCTCTGCTTCCTGTTTCCATATTCCCATATTCCATATTCTGATTCATGATCCTATTCCCGGTCCCTGTCCCCATTCCTGGTCCCGGTTCCATATTCCCTGTCCCTGTACCCATTCCCAGTCCCAGTCCAGTATTCCCAGTCCCTGTCCCCATTCCTGGTCCGTGTCCCCATTCCCGGTCCCATTCCTTTGGGCCGCTTCTCGCATGGGGCCCTGAGGGCTCCAGAGCTCGGGCTGGCTGTGCCACACGAACCCCTCAGCCCTGCTGCTGTCCTTGGCCAGCTGCAGAGAGCACAAGGCTTTGGGCATTTCTCAGAGGCCCCCAGCTGGCCAGAGCAGCCCCTCCTGCCAGCACCCGCTGTGCCTCAGAGCCCTCCCTCATGCTGGGGCCGTGGAGGGGACATGGGCCTGGAGGAGGCTCCTGCTCCTGAGACAAGAGTGTTATAAATTTCTGGCGAATAATTTGATTCAGCCTGTAAAGATCAATTAACAATTCTATTAATTATAGCAAGCGATAGCAAGCAAATAGCGCTGGGTGCAGCCGGGGAGTCTGTGCTCCGCCAACGGCTCACACACTTCCTTCTTATCAGTCCCTTTTTTATACTCTTCTACAACTTCAGTGTTCGTGTCCTTCTCCGCGCTGTGTTAAGTGGGCATAGGTTGATCTTACAAGCGGGGTGATGGGCCTGCTCCGTTGCGGTTAGCAGTTCGGACTAAGCCTGCAAGATCTTTCTTCCATATATAGTCATTACATTGTGTCACAATATTTGCTTTCGGTTACCAGTTCTGCTTAAGCCTGTAAGTTTTAAGCTTTGACCCTTACATTTTTCTTTATTTTAATTCTACATTCTCGATGAACAAACAAGTCAATGCAGTTTTTCACAGGAGCAAAGCTGCAGCTCCCGGCTTTGGGCCCCGGGCCGCAGCAGCCCAGGGGAGGCGCAGCTGCAGAGCTCACAGCCCCTCCTGGGTTCCACCTGGACACTCTGGAACACGAATCCCCATCCCATATTCTCTCTGCGGTTGCTCTTTCCATGTTCCCTGTCTCGTTCCCATATTCACATTCCTGGTTCCTGTACTGTATTTCCAGTCCCATTCCCTGGCCCCATTCCCGCTCCCTGTCCCCATTCCCGCTCCCTATCCCCATTCCCTGTCCCCATTCCCGCTCCCTCTCCCCATTCCCTGTCCCCATTCCCTGTCCCCATTCCTGTTCCCTGTCCCCATTCCCTGTCCCCATTCCCGCTCCCTGTCTCCTCTCACCGGACGCCATCGCTCCCGCCCTCCCGGCCCTCACGTGACCGAGGAAACCCCCGCGCTGCTCCCGCCCACCAATCCCAGCGCGGGATCTCTCCTGTGTTTGCATAGCCACGCCCTTCGGTAGGCCCCGCCCAGCGCCGGCTGCAGCCGGAGCCGGGCGCTGTTTGCTGCCAGTTCCCTCCCAGTGCTCCCAGTAAGAGCGGTGCTGGGAGGGAGAGCGCTCCCAGTTCCTGCCCGGTGCTCCCAGGATCGCTCCTCGAGCTGCGCGGGGAGGCGCCGCTTTGGAACCCCCCCAGGGCAGAGCGCGGCTGCTTTTGGGTGTCAGCACTTGCCCGGCGCGGGCTGGGAGCGGAGGAGGAGCGGGAGGAAGAGGAGCGGCTGGAGGAGGAAGAGCAGCAGCACCGGGAGAGACACGCGGTTCCCCCGCCCGCTCGGTCCGCAGCTCCCCCGGATCCACCAGCATCGCCCCCCTCGGAACCCGCAGGTGAGCAGGGAGGGGGAGCTCGCCCCAAATCCATCGGGGCGTTCTCCGGGAGGGTTTTTCTGCGGGGCGGGGGATGTTTGGATCTTGCAGTACTCCAGAGCCGAGCCGGAAATGCCTCTGGAGGGATCTTGGCGGGTTCCACGTGGTGATCGCCCGGTACCGGCGGCACAGGGGCGATCTCGGGTTTGGGGATGCTCGGGAGAGCCGGGGGGGAAGGCGGGAGCCCCGGAGCGGGGACAGTGCAGGGGGGGCGAGATCGCCGGCCGGGGCACTATGTACAAATCACGAACGGGACGGGACTGCTGAGGAACGCGTCTCGAGCTGTTTATTTTCCAGCGTCAGTCTCATGACATGGTTATGACAATGGGAAGATGCCAGCAGCTCACATCCCCGGCAGCAGACCAAGAACTTAATGTTACAACTTACTCTGAAAGCTTCTTGACCAATCACACAAAGCAAAAGCATAATGACAGTAGTTCTATCCAACCACTATAAGCACACATACCTTTGGTTAAAACAATGCTTGCTTATTTAGAATACAATACTTGCTTGTAAGCCTTAAGATACAATGCGCAGAGCTCCATTATTAAGCTTAGAATTTCCTAATATCTTGCTAGATGTGAAAAACGCCAATCACTTTTTTTTAATTTAAAAAGTTTAATAGTAATAAAATAGTTATAAAAACAGTAATAAAAATTAGAGCAATAAGAATTTGGACAATCAGAGTTAGGACAATAAAGGACAATAAAAGCAAAGAATTACAGACGTCCGGATGCTCTCAGGCACTAAGCCATTAAAAGCCTGCCTTGTGAACAAAGGATTAACCCTTAAAAGCAATAGCCTGTTGCATATTCATACATCTCATACATGATGCATAAATTCTGTCGAAACCAAGAACTCTGATCAACATCTTCCTCTTAATCCTGTGGCGTCCTCAGGGCTGAGCGAGGCAGGAAGATGTTAATTTCTTCTGATAAGGGAGCCATAAATTCTTTTTCTCTGGAAGATTTAGGTGTCCTGTGGGTGCTATCTCGATGCAAGTACCTCATTCCTTTCTTCCCACGTACATAGTTTCTATTTTAACTACAAAAGCTCCATTTTAACTACCAAACTACATTTACCATACTATTAAAATGTTAATACAGCACTACTAATCAATATAACATAATACATATAGTAAACATCTGTGTAGAGCCATATAATAAGCACTTTTCACACTAGATATCCTTTTCTATAACTTATGGAGTTATTCTAGCCAAGCATTAATACACTGACCATTGCTCTATTTGTCCTTATTTTCTTGTATATTCTTGTATTTTTCTGCTGACAAATCTTAGGTCTACTGCTTAGCTCTAATCGCAGTTCTGCTGTCTCTGAGGCCTGCCTTTGGCAACTTGCCCAAAACCCTGATTTTAAGGGTTCCCACAGGGCAATTCGGGAGCTGGAGCACCCCCAGCAGCCTGGAGCAGTGGGGGAGGCCAGGGATGAGTGGGCTACAGACCCCCCGAGGCTGAAAGGGGCGTTGACTTCTCCAGCTGTGCTTGGGCAGCAGGACCATCAAAGCCAACGCGCTCAGCCCTTGTTTTTCTCCCCAAACCAGGATTTCCCATTCCAAACCTTGGCCCAATGCAGGAGGAGGAGGCCGCAAGGAGGAGGAAGATGGACCAGGAGCTCCAGTCAGGTGAGGAGGAAGTCACTGCCCCTTTCCCCCTCTCTCCTGCTCCTTCTCCCAGCCCAGCACGGCCCCCGGCTGCAGGACAGCCCCGCTGCCAACACCGTCCTGCCGGGGACGCACTGGGGGCATTTCCTTCCCCTTCCCTGTGGCACAGAGGCAAATCCCATCCTCTCCTTGTCCTTCCTCCCCCAGACAAGGAGCTGAGGATGGAGACCAGGGAGGAAAAGTCCCCACAGCAGAACCTCGTGGAAGAGGCCATTTTGAGTGGCTCCATGGATCAGGAATCCAAAGGGGAGGAAAAGCCCCAGAGATCCCACACAAGGAGGGGTTTCAAACGCAGATCACAGGGATCTGAGGAGGAAAGACCCACCCTGGGCCAGGGAGGCGGCCAGAGCTCAGAGCTGGGGGTCCATGAGCAGGTTCACAATGGGGAGAAGCCCAAGTGCTCAAAATGTGGGAAGAGCTTCAGGTGGAGATCCGAACTGAACTACCATAGGAGAATCCACACAGGGGAACGGCCCTACGAGTGTGAGGAGTGTGGGAAGAGCTTCACCATGAAATCCGAACTGACCAGACACAAGAGGAGCCACACGGGAGAACAGCCCTACAAGTGTCCTGAGTGTGGGAAGAGCTTCTGTGAGCGTGCCAGACTGAGCAAACACCAGAGGACCCACACGGGGGAGAAGCCCTACAAGTGTGGGGAGTGTGGGAAGAGCTTCAGGACGTGCTCTGAAGTGACCAGACATAAGAGGGTCCACACAGGAGAACGGCCCTACAAGTGTCCCGAGTGTGGGAAGAGCTACTGCGAGCGTGGCGACCTGATCAAACACCAGAGGACCCACACAGGGGAGAGGCCCTACAACTGTGGGCAGTGTGGGAAGAGCTTCAGCTATAGCTCCAGCCTGATCAGCCACATGGTAATCCACTCGGGGGAGAGGCCCTATGAGTGTGGGCAGTGTGGGAAGAGCTTCAAGAGGAGCTACGAACTGACCAGACACCAGAGGAGCAGCACAGGGGAACAGCCCTACAAGTGTCCCGAGTGTGGGAAGAGCTTCTGTGAGCGTGCTGACCTGATCAAACACCAGAGGACCCACATGGGGGAAGGGCCCTACGAGTGTCCCGAGTGTGGGAAGAGCTTCTGCAAGCATGCTGTACTGATCAAACACCAGAGGAGCCACACCGGGGAGAGGCCCTATGAGTGTGATAAATGCAAGAAGAGGTTTCTGAAGAGTACCAGTCTCCTCAGGCATCAGCAGATTCACACGGATGAGAGGCCCTTCCGCTGCCCCGACTGCGGGAAGGGCTTCAAGCGCAACTGCACCCTCGTCAGGCACCGGAGGAGCCACACGGATGAGAGGCCCTACGAGTGTGATAAATGCAGCAAGACGTTTAAGATGAGCTCCTCTCTCATGCTGCACCAGCGCACTCACACAGATGAGAGGCCCTTCCGCTGCCCCGAGTGCGGGAAGGGCTTCCAGCGCAACTGCACCCTCCTCAAGCACCGGCGCATCCACACCAGGGAGAGGCCCCACAAGTGTCCCGAGTGTGGGAAGGGCTTCTCACACAGTGGTAACTTGGCCAGACACCAACGGAGCCACCAGTAAGGGAAGCCCTGTGAGTGCCCTGAGTGCAGGAAGAGCTCCGTGCGCTGCTCCAGCTCCATCCCCTGTGGGAGGATCCTCACTGGATGATCCCCAGTGACCCCCGGTGAGCAGAGCCCCAGTGATCCATGGTGCTGGTGATCCGTGTTGGGAAGACACCTGCCTGGGGGCTCCACATCCTCCTGGCTCCCTGTGGGCACCTGCACACATCCACAGACCAACATCAGAAATCCATTGTAGAGAGCAGTTTTTTTGACTTCTGACCCCAGAAAAATCTCTCTTTTTGCATCTTCTGGTGTCATCAAGCAACACTGGATGGCCTTGAAGGTCTTCTCCAACACAAATCCATTCTTTTAATTCTCTCTGACCCTTGGGGATCTTCTACAGCTAAATGGGAACAGACTGGGGTAAACCCCTGATTTTGGAGACAGTGATGTGGAAACCCCTCCAAAAAAGGTTCTTCCCACCCACTCAAGCATGTGGATGCTCTGCCAGCAGGGACACGTAAATCCTTTTGTTTTGCCTTGAAACAAAAAGGTTTCTGTTGATCCCTTTGAGACATGGGGTTAGGAATTAACTTGGGTTAGAAATCCATTTCAGATTTTGGTGAAGTTCACTGCCTTGAATTGTTTAGTCTGTAGAGTCTGTTAATTTGTTGTGCAGTAGCTTGCAAAACTGCCTCAAACAAGATGAAAGGAATGTGGACTTCCAAGCTAGAGGAAGATAAGAGGGGCCCCTTGGACCTTGAAACATGGAGCAAACCAAAACTGAGGCTGCAGGAGAGGGATGGACAAGCAGATAACTAATTATAATGCAAAACTAGTAAATGAATATGCATGAACCTATTTCAAAACTTAATGCCTATACAACAAGTTAGGGGACAAAGGGGAGGTCTGGACTCTTGGGGGTGCACATGCCTTTGGAAATTATTCTGCTTGTGCCTGGCATCGTAGTAAATGTACCACTTTTTAACTTTAATTAGTTGGGGAGTCGTCTGTCCATGCATCACCTTTGAAAGCCCTGAAATTGGGGTAAAAATAAAGACATTGAACTAGGGCATGGATGGGGAGATATGGGGACGTGGCCATGAATGGGGACATGTGAGGGACAATGACATACAGGAGGACGTGGATATGGGGTCAGCATCGTGGATGGAGACATGGCCATGGATGGGGACATGTGGAACATAGACATGGATGGGTCCGTGTGGGGTCACAGCCCTGGGTGGGGACATGAGGTGACATGGATGGGGACATGTGGAACATGAATGAGGACATGAACTGGGACAGCATCAGTGCCACCACCTGTGCCACCACAGTGCCACCAGCACCTTCATCTCGGCCATGACCAAGCACTACCCGATGCAGTTCCTGGCACCACATCCCCACTGTCACCACTGTGGTGTCCCAGCCAAATGTCACCACCCAAAGGGCACCCAGAAGGACAGGGACCTTCTTCAGCTGGTGACAAGTGGCCTGGAAGAGAGTGACAGACACCAGGGTGTCCCAGGGCCTCCTCACTCGGGGGACCCTGACCGCCCCTGGGGACAGGGCAAGGGTCAGAGTCACCCACAGGGTCACATGACCCCGTGCTGGGTGTCACCAGAGATGTCCTGGTGGCAGCATTCCCATAGGTGTGCCAACGTTGTCCCCTGATGTGTGTCCTGGTGGCATCGTGTCCCCTCCCCTCTGTCCTCATCCCCCACCATGGCTCCCTGTCATCCCTCTGTGTGTCCCTGTCCCTCCCCCGATGTCCCTGTCCCCCACCCCTGGTGGGGCCAAAGTCCCAGAGGTCCCAACCCATGTCCCACAAGGTGTCCTCATGTCCCTCAAGGTGTCACCGTGTTCCTCAGGATGTTCCCGTGGCTGCTCCTGGTGGGGAGCATCTGCACCCACCCCAGCACAGGTAGGGGCATCCTGTGACACCCCACAGCATCCCATGACATCCCACTACATACTTTGTCCTCTGATTTTGGGTCCTCCCCCCACCAATTTTGGATCCTTTCCCCCGTATTTTGGGTCCTTTCTCCCCTGGTTTGTGTCCCTTCTCCCTGTTTTGGATCCTTTCCCTGTATTTTGGCTCCTTCCCCTGTTTTGGGTCACTGTTCCCCTGTTTGGGGTCCTTTTCCCCCTATTTTGGATCCTTTCCCTCTTTTACATCCTTCCCCCCAATTTTGGGCATCCTCCCCTTCGACTTTGGCAAATTTTTGGGCGCATTCCACCCTCCAACCCTCTCCCTACCCTTAAACCCCCTTCACCCCCCGGCCTCATCACCCCAGGCCTGTCTACAGCTGTGTCCCCATCTGTCCCCCCATGCCACAAGGATTCAGTGCTCACCATCCTGGATTCCCTCAAGTCCCCAGCCCAGGACTGTAGATCTCCTCTTCCAAGAGATCCAGAGCTGGCCTGGCTTCCGGGGGACACTGGTGGCCCCAGGGCTCGCGGTGGGTGGCCTGGTGGGGTTGGTGGGAGGGGGCTTGGGGTCATCTTGGGACTGACCGTGGGTCTTGTCCACTCTGCAGTGAGGAGTGGCCACGGCCAGGGAGTCTGGGATGGACGAGGGCAGGAGAGATTGGACACTGGTCCAGATGGACACAGACAAGAGCCATAGATCCCACTCTGGGTGGACCCTGGTCCAGATGGACACCAGAGCCATGGATCCCACCTGGACTCTGGTCTGGACAGCAACTGACCCTGCAGCCCCCCAGCCTGGCCAGCCCCCAGCCCAGATGACCACCAACCTGGTCACACCCTGGCCCATCCCGCTGTCCCACTAGCCCGTCCCAGTAGCCCCAACCCCAAAACCTCCCAAAATAAACTCAATTCCAAAACATCGACAGGAGGTGTTCCTTGCAGAGTGAGGAGGAAACTGAGGCACAGGCTGGGGGCATGATGTTGTGGTGATGGCAGCAGACTTCGGGACCCACCCTGGAGAGACCCCAAGATGAGCACCCACCCACCAAATTGTCACCGCAGCACTGTGGGACCCCCAGCTGTCACATGGGGGGGACTCCAGGAGCCACCATGACCCTACAGTCCCTTCGAGGGGTGACCCGCAGTGTCCCCCTGGTGTCACCGGTGCGTCTTTAGTGGGAGCAGCTGCATCACCTCCCAGGGCGGAGGCAAAGGAGGAGGAGGAGGAGGAGGTGAGGGCAGGGAGGGATGCAGGGTCACACAGCATCCTCGGAGGGATGCGGGAGGGTGGAAGTAGCCGGGGGGACCCCAAAAATGTTGTTGTCCCTCCCCCCGCACCGTAGGATGTGAGCCACCCCTGTTTTGGGGCGCTGGTGACAAATTGTTGGGTGGTGGTGACAAAAAGCACAGGTGCCACCTCGGGGATGGCACAGAGAGGGGGTCCTGCGGTGCCACCAAGCCCCCCCTGCTGAGGGAGTGACAAAGGGGGAGGGGAAGCGCGGCAGGGGTGCGACAGAAATGCCTCTGGTTCGCCTGTGCCCGGGACGCAGGGGTGGCAGGGCACCTATCCTCCTGTCACTGGGTCACCCTGTCCCCTTGTCCCTGGCTGGGGTAGGGACTGCGAGAGGCTGGTCCGGGCACCCACTGGGTGGGAACCTTCTCAATGGGCAGGAGAAAACCCATAAAACTGGGACCCTTGGAGTGGGCACCCAAAAAATTGGGACACCTGGATGGTTAGATTTGGGACCCCAAATACTGGGGACCCCTCAATGTACGGATGCCGGGTTGGGGATGCCCGCCTCACCACACCCAAATCTGGCCCCTGGACTCCCGAAAGTGACTCACCCCATCCCACCACCCTCAAATCCACCCTCTGAACCCCCAAACTCTACTCCCACCCCCCTCCCCAGCTGATGGAGGTGGAAGCCCCCCAAACCACCCCTGAGTTCCCCGCCCTACTGAAGACCTACAAGTGGCACACTGCGACCACCACCAGAGGGGACCTTGAAACGGGCGGGGGGTCCTGGGGATCCAGCGCTGGGTGCGGCTGCAGGGCTGGAAACACTCCACCAGCCACCCCAACACCAACGGCAACAGGGGAGGTGACAGGGGTGTCCCCAAGGCCAGTGCACACTGGTCGCTGTTCCAGAGGGCGTTTCTGCCCCCTCCAAGGGGCCCAAGAAGCCACAGGGACCTGAGGGGACACGAGAGGATGAGGCCACCCCTGCAGCTGTACCTGCGCTCCGTGGGCAGGAGGAGGGGACACAGCCACAGCAGGGCCAGGGCAGAGCTGGGGGTGCAGAATGGGGCAGGTGAGTGGGGTACAGGTAGGAGAGTGGGGGGAATTTTGGGGTGATGGGTGGGGGCTGATAAGGATGGGTTGGGGGGTGATGGGTTATGAGGTGGTGATGATGATGATAGGTGGGGTGACAAATTATGGGGTGATGGGTTAGGGGGTGATCATGGTGGGTGGGGGGTGATGGATTTTAGGGTGACAGTGATGGGTGGGGGGTGATGAAGATGATTTGGGTGTCATGGTTTGGGGGGGTGATGACTTTTGGGGTAATGGTGATGATGATGATGAGTGGGGGATGATGAATTTTGGGGTGTTGGGTGGGAGGTGCTGGCCTGGCACAGCCCCCCAGGGTGCCTGGTCTCCCCTGTCTCAAGCGGCTGTTCCTGTGTCTCCCCATGTCAGGGATGGTACTGATGGTGGCACGGGGACGGGCCTCGTGGCACTGCCACCGGGACCCAGCCAAACCGGCTTGGCTCCAGTGGGGCCACCCACAGGGCAGGCACGGAGCCACCGGGGCCTGGCCCTGTGTGTGGCCTGCCACTGTCACACTTCCACACCCACCACATTGCCACCCCACGGACACATGTACCCTGGCACTGTCATGATCATGGTGGCATCTCCATGGCCACGTGTGCCCTGGTGTCACCACACTCATGGCGCCACCTCCATGGCCATGTGTCCCTTAGTGTCATCACGCTCATGTTGGCACCTCCATGGCCACCTGTCCCTTGGTGTCACCATACCCACAGTGGAATGTCCATAGACACGTGTGCCCTGGTGTCACTACACCCATGGTAGCACCTCCACAGCCAACTGTCCCCTCGTGTCACCATACCCACGGTGGCACCGCCATGGCCAGGTGTGCCCGGGAGTCACCACACACATGGTAGCACTTCCCTGGCTGCCCGTCCCCGATGTCACCACATCCATGGTGGTACCTCCATGGCTTCCTGTCCCCTTGTGTCATGACACCCACGGTGGCATCTCCATAGCCACCTGTACCCTGCTGTCACCACACCCTTTGTGGCACCTCCATTGCCACCTATGCCCCATCCTGGCACCCCTGGTGGCAGGGGCCACCTGTCCCCCATCACTGCCACACCCCCCATGGTTGACAGGGGCACGGGAGGCACCCACAGCCTGTTCTGTCCCCTTCCATGGCTGGGGAAGCCACAGCCCCTGCCAAGGTACCCTGCAAATGCCCCCCCTACAGGCAGCCAATAAGGAAGGGCATGGAATTGTTACGGTGTCTCCTGCACCTCTGCCCAGTGATACTCCGGCTCAGTAGTCGCGTTCAAGGAGTCACTGTCCTCCTCCTCAGAGGAGGAGGGACATCTTTCGGTAGAGGTGTGGTGCTTCCAGTTAACTGGTGCAGTCTGGTGGCGTGGGCTGCCAGCAGCCAAGGTGGCTGCCTTCTGATCACCTTCATGGCTACCTTCAGTTCTGGTGACATGGGAACTGGAAGTGTCATGGCCGCTGGGGGTGGAGCTTGAAGCAGAAGGGGTGGAAGCCACGAGGGGAGTGCCACGAAGGGTGGCACTGATGGAAAGGGGGGATCCTGACGCAGGGTGACCGTCGAAGTGACGGGTGGAGGGGAACGCGTCGCAGGAGAGGAGCCCGATGATGTAGGAGCGGGAACAGAAAAAGGAGAAGGAGGGTCCTGGGTGCCATTTTGCAGTGACGAAATTTGGTGCTACTTTGCCTAAGATGGTGGGTCTCTTCACGGCGTCATCTTGGCTAATAAAACTGGACAGGGGAAGTGGGTAGAGGGCATGGGAAGGAGGTTAGGGCTCAGGATGGCGTGGCCAGCACCATCCTGAGAGAAGGAGAGGAGAGGTCGGGAGACAGCAGAAAGCTGGTGGCATTCCTGCACCTCTTGGTAGGTTCCGTTGCTCCCCTTAGGGGACAAGGGAGCAGGGAAGCAAGGGGAGGAACACAGCAACTGGGGAGACAACTGGAGATGTAAACATGTAACTTCTGAACTTTCCCCTGATTTTTTTACTGAATCATAAAACAAAAAAGAAGATAAAACTTCCCAACCTTAAAATTTCCCTCTATTTGTAAAACAAATACCTTTACCGCAACATTATCCCAAAATTCAAGCAATAAAACTGATTCCCTCATAACATTCACAAAATATTTGAAAAGAAAATGAACAAAACGAATTCCCCAAGCAACAAGGGTTAATTTAACTTGGATATAAATCTCCCACTGCAGAATGGTGAGTCTTGTGCCCATTCCACAGTCTTCCCACCCACAAGACTTAAAATAAGAAAACAAAAGAAAAGGGTGACCCTGACCGTGACATATTCAACCAACGGTGGGTCAACAACGGATCTTGTGGGGGTCTGTCGAGGAGAGCGATCCTCCAGTCCGTGACTCTGGGAGGGTTGCCGCTCTCTCCCCTCCACGTTCCCTGATAAAACTCAGAGGTTGCTTTGGGGTAGTGGCTGACCTGAAGGCGACTTAAGGTCCAGTGACACTGGAGATTCTCTTCAGGGATACCAGATGAAGGTCCCTGTTCGGGCCTGTCATGATCCGCCCGTAGGGGCAAAGGAATCGTGATGGTTCTTTTTCACCAATCCCAAAAGTGCAAAAAGGCAAACAACAAGGGACTATCAGTTAATCACAACAAATGTACCTTTTTTAGGGGCCAAAACAGTAAATGCAAGAGTAGGGGGCAGAAAGGAGATAAAAGGATAGAAAGAGAGAGGAAAAAGGGGGGATGGGAATAGCTACCAACACAGGCGAGATCCTCACTGGTCCGGACTATGGGGATCCGTCTTGTCGTGTCGGGGAAGTCTTCAAAGTCCTGGTCAGCTTGAGGATCCAATTATAGTCCACAGAGGAAAGAGGCAGGAACACGCAGGACAGTCAAAGTCTATTGAAATTGCTGCAGGGGAACAGGTGAGTCCAGTGAAACCATCAAAGCAGGACAAACACAATGAAGAAGTCGTCCATTGGAATTACTGAAGAAGAACAGTTCGTGTCATTAGTGGTTTCCCCACTCCCTGTGCTAGGGGTCTCTCAGTCCTTGGGAGGAGGGTTCTTGATCTCCATCTGTCACAGTGGTAACGGGGCAGATGAGGGTTCTTCAGTGAGAGACCACTAGAGTCACCCCAAAAGTTCATTCAGCTTAAAGGAGGAGAGTGGGTAAATATGCAGTTGGCTGTTCCTTGCTGGGTCCGTGCCAGGTCTTAGCCAATTCCTTGCCAACTCCTTGCCAGGCCTTGTTCAGAACAGGTAACATAACGGTACAGCAACTGCACCTGCACTGCCGCTCTCTCCAAGCCGTAACTGCAGTGAGGGAAGGGGTTTCTGCTCGTGGCAATCGGAAGGCAAAAGGAGAATGAGGGGGGCTTCAGACAGCCTCTTACAGGGCGCCACTTGTTGCGGTCCACAGTGGTGGTGGACGCAACCTTCCCCAAGAGCATCTTGTGCCAACAGGTAGGAGCCACCAGCACACACACACACACACACACACACACAGCAGCAGCAGCTCGGCAGTGAAGACACGGGAGAGTCCAGACATGGAGTTCCAACAAGGTTTTATTAGGGTCCAACTCTGAAGGAGTCCAGGGACCAAAGCCTAAGACAAAGGAGGGTCCAGGGTATAAATACAGGGAAAGAGGGGGTGGAGAAGAGTGTTGGGGATCCAATGGTCTGAGGGCTCAAGGGTGGTAAACAGGGAAGAGACTAATAGGACATTCCAGGGTGGATGGGTGGGGTTACACAAACCAATGGGAAGTCAGGGAAGGGAGAACTCACTAGAACATACACATATAAGGGTAAAAGGGGCAGGGAAGACCTACTCCTATAAGGGTAAAAGGAGTAGGGAAGGGCCAATGGAGAGGACAGAACTGGGACAAACTAACATAGTGCTGCAGAGCACCATGGGGGAAGCTTCTTTCCTCACCCTGAGCGGTGAGGAATGCCCGGAGCCTAAGGTGCATCTCCAGGGGATCACTGTTGCCCTCTCCCCAGTAGGCTCATGGGTCTCCACACCCCAGTGCAGAGTGTGACAATCCTCTCCCTGGCCCAGCTGCTGATGCTGGGCCTGCTGCCCCCAGGACACAGTGACACTTTAGACTGCCAGGGCACTGCTGGCTCATGTTCACTTGCCCTTGGCCAGGATCCCAGGCAGCTGCCCTCCAGCTTCTCCTTCCCCAGTCCATACACCAAGCCAGTGGTGCCCATCCCAGGGGCAGAATCTGACCCTTCCCTTGTTAAACTCCACACCATTGGTGATTGCCCATCTCTATTTAGGAGGTCTCTCTGTAGAGCTTCTCTGCCATCCAGACAGTTGACAGCTCCTCTCTGTTTAGTGTCATCAGCAAATTTACTGATTATCCCTTCAAGTCCTGTGTTCAGGTCATTAACAAAGATGTTGGGGAGCCAAGGCTGCCAATGGAGCCCTGCAGAACCCTCTGGTGACCACTGCCAGCATGGTGTCACCCCAGTCACTGCCACCCCTAGTGCCTGACCCATAAGCCTGTTGCTCCCCCATCCCACAATGTGTTTATCCAGCTGTGTGCTGGAAACTTTGTCCAGAAGCATTCTGGGAAACACAGGACCAAAAGTTTTGCTGAAATCCAGAAAGATTCCATCTAATGGCTTTCCTGGATCCCAAGTGGGTTCCTCCTTTCCTTGGATCAACCAAATGTGTTCCTCTGTTGTAGAAGGAACTCAGATTTCACAAGCAGGCCTTTCCCTTCATGAAGCTGTGCTGACTCTGACTGATGCCTGCATTGTGCTCCAGGTGTTTTTCAATACTTCCCAGAATAAACTTTTCTGTGATTTTATCAGGTATTGAAGTGAGACTGACAAGCCTGTAGTGTCTGGGTCCTCTTTCTTGCCCTTCTTGAAAATCAGGACAACATTCTCCAGCTTCCAGTCAGCCGGGACCCCTCAAATCCCAGATCTGAGCTCTGTGTTTGCTCTGATTTCTCCAGGGGAAGCAGCCTGCTCACACCCACATGCCTGAGCTTCTATTCTCCTCTGGCAAACTCACTCTGAGGGCAGCAATGGTGAAAAGAATAATTAAAAATACTTCCTGATTACAGGCACAAAATCATAGGAGATAAAACAATCTCTTCAAAAGCATTTTAAGGCGGAACTCACAGGACACAAATGGACTGCCACGAAAGTCAGGTTTAAAAAAAAGTCTTAATCCTGTCTGTATTTACTTCAAAATCCCAGTTTCAGGGGAAATTGAACAATGTGTTATTCCAGAAGGAATTGTCTTCAGTGGACATATGTTTCATCCCAGGATAACGAAGGGGATGGCCAGACTGAGTGTCATGATCCGCTTATTGCGGGGTGTCGTGATGGTTCTTTTCACCGATCCCAAAAGTGCAAAAAAGGCAAACAACAAGGGACTATCAGTTAATCACAACAAATGTACCTTTATTAAGGGCCAAAACAGTAAATGCGATAGTGGGGATCAGAAAGGAGATCAAAGGATAGAGAGAGAGAGAGAGAGAGAGAAAAGAGGGGGATGGGAATAGCTACCAACACAGGCGAGATCCTCAGTGGTCCAGACGATGGGGATCCGTCTGTCGTGTCGGGGGAGTCTCCGAAATTTTGGTCGACTCGGGGGTCCATTTATAGTCCACAGAGGAAAGAGGGGGGAACAAGTGTAACAATGAAAGCCCATTGTAATCGCCACGAGGGAACAGGTGAGTCCACAGAAACCACCAAAGCAAGACGAATATAATGAAGAATAAGTCCATTGAAATTACTGAAGGGAAACCGGTCATGTCATTAGTGGTCAGACCACCAAATTCCCCTCCTCCCTATAGTAGGGGTCTCAGTCTCAGTCCTTGGGAGGAGGGTTCTCATTCTTTATTTGTCACAGTGGTAAGGAGGCAGATGAGGGGTCTTCAATGAAGGACCACGGGAGTCCCCCCAGAAGTTCATTCGGCTTAAGAACGGAGATTAGAAGCAGGCCGTGCATCAGGCTGTCCCATGCTGGGTCCATGTCAGGTCTTTGCCAAGTCCTTGCCAACTCCTTGCCAAGTTCTTGCCAGGCCTTGTTCGGAACAGCTAGCATGATGGTTCAGTGGTTCCACCTGCACTGTGTCCTGTTCTCAGCCGGAACTGCAGCGGGGGAAGGGATTCTTTCTCGTGGCAATCGGAAGGCAGAATGGAGAACAAGGGGCTTCAGACGGGCTCTTACACCACCTCGTGACTGACGATTGCCCTTGAAAGATCTTCATCAGCAGGATTCCATGGCATCGTTGTGGAGTCTTCAGGACTCATCAAGTGTTGGCAGCACATCCCAGGGAAAAGAGAAGAGAAAAAGGAAAGGAAAGAGAAAACAGGAAAAATAAAACAATCACAACCTATTTGTAAGCAAATTATAATTAAATAATAAGCATTAATTAAATCAGTAATAGTTAAACAATAAATTGTTTAGATAATAATCAGTATTATTCAATTAAACAATAAATTGATCAAATAGTAAACCAGTATAATCAATATTAAACAATAAAGTAATAAACCTAGTATAACCAATATTACTCAGTACAATTTTATAATCAATAAACAAAAATAATTAAAACAGTGATTAGAACAAATCATAGGAGAAAATTATGTAAAACATATCTTCTAACCTTATAATCTCCTTGTGTCTACAGTCCTGGGAACATCTATAGTCTAAAGGATGTCGGCCAAGTGGTGTGCATTAATTATAGATGTCAATTTTGTTAACCGCTTCATCATTCTCCAATTCACAATAAGCAAGATTACTAATAAAACAAAACCACTCATAACTAAAATCAAAAGAACAACAATGCGATGACACCATTTGTTCAGGACACTGGTGGCGGTAGGCGACCACCCAAAAAGGGTATCCCACCACCTGTGCTCGGCATCACTTTTCACCCTTTCTACAACACGATGTATTTCTTGCACATTATGATGAACAGCTACCAGAGTTTTCTGTCCATTCTCCTTGATTTTTCCTAGGATCTCTATTAGATCTTGATGAAGTAATAATTGCTTTACCAGAGTAAGGTTCATCCCAATGGGAGTAGGCAGTAGCTTGTGAATCAACGTGAGGTTGGATTCTAAAAATTCCTGTGAAGTAACTGGAGCTACAAAAGAAAAATCACATCCTGCAATTTTAGTAAAGTTGCAAGCACAAAAATTTGAATGATTTTTAGTATCTACTACTGTACTTTCTGTAAACACAGTATCACAAGTGGTTCTGAAGCAGGCACACCCATTGCCTGTATATACAAGGACTGTTTCAGAAGTCTCGTTAGGATGAATATCTAAGTGACAGATATTTTGTTCTGTGTCCAGACAAATATCTTGAGCTACAATTGCATTACCTTCACAGATAAACCCTAGTGGTTCTCGGATAGTACAGGACTCTAAATTGACAGTTTGCCATTTGTCATCAATTTGACGGGCCCATTCTCTATGTTCAGAAGGATAGAGAGTGGCTCCATCATGATTTAATCCTAGTGCAATGATAGGGAATATCAAATGTACTGAGGCATCACTTATGGTCAACACAAATGCTGTGGCTATGTTTGTGATGGGCTCATAGGTAAAATTCACTAAATTCCACCAGGATTGGAAATCTCTTTCAAGGTCAGTGGCACTGCCCCAGACTATTTTCCTAATTTCAGTAGGAAAAGTGCCTTCTTCACCTTCTCTTACAATTGAGGCAGCAACCAACTGCATCCATAATTAAGCCTGGATACAGCTAAGAGCTAAGGAAACATTGCTTTGTGTGGCATTAAGTGCATCAATTATCAATTTGCTATCATTCACATTTGTCTTTTCCCAATTAGATAATATGTTTGATAGCAACCACTGATGTGTTCCCAAGGCCGATAAGGACGATTGCAGTGGTTGTTGTATTTTGGTTAAATCTTTAGTCATAGAAGCCAATTTATTCATTAATACTTCTGAATCTATACTATTTAGGATTCCCAGTCCCGTTCCCACGACACCAGTTATGTCTCTTGGCACCCGGTTTTTAGGAGGGTTCCACTGTCGCAGCCAGGTTGTCCAGCCCTGAAAAGAGGTTTGCAAAAAGGGTGAACAAGCTGGTTGTATTTCTGAGACATTGTTTTGCATCAGCAATTTAACTTGTTTAAGAGACCATGCCGGATTAAATAATATCTGTTGTTGGCCAGCTTTCCCGATTATATATGGTCCAACTTCAAAAATTTTCGGGGTAAGCATAACTGGTGGTTGGGCTCGAGTGGTGGTAGTGGTGGTGGTATAAACCGTAGTGGATTGGGCTACAGCATTTATTATGAACTTAAAAGAAAGCCCTTCGGTGTTTTTTTTCCCCATAAGCAAACCACTTCTGCAGTCTGTGTTAGTGTAAAATTGTGCCAACAATCCTGTACGCTTGGGTGCGTGCAAACTTTCTCCTGCTTGTCTGTTTGACCTATTTGAACACTGATTGAGGTTGCCTTACTCTAAGCAGTTTTGTTAACCATTCGGCATCCTATGCTAATTTTCTGCCCCATTATCCCTTGAAGTTGCCAGGTTTTGTGTTCTTTCCATTCTTGCCTGGTGTATATCTGATTATTATGCATGACAAGAGTTATTAGATTTAAATCTTTTATATTTCCCATGTATCCAGAAAAATAAACAAAAGCTTGGGACCAAGGTCCTTCGGTGAAGGGGCTTTCCGTCCATTGGGGTATGACTATTGTGTTATTATTGGTTGCAGCATTAATCTTAAATTTGTAAACCAGGCCTTGCAAACTAAATGGTTTAGTCAAGTTTTTTGCCAGCTACATGTCACATAAGTGGTTTTAGCTAAAGTAAAGCTATACCAGCAATCAACAGATTCATTTTTACAGTCTTTTGTAATTGCAATATTGTTAGTTCGGCGAACTGCGGTATAATTACCAATATATTCTTGACGGCAGCATAGGGTAAGGGGAAATATTTTGGCACACTCCCATTTCTTGGTAGGGCATAATTTTGCTGAAGGGATTTTAAAATAATTTTCTCCTCCTGGCTCCATAAAATTTCCAGCAATTGTGATAGAGGAAGCTTTCTCATGTAGAGATCCTTCCACTTTTCTGCATGCTACCACAATAGTCTCACCAGTCGTTCCAGTTAGGGTTCTGGTCCATTCCTTCTGATCCCATCCCCACTCACTTGGACGATATACCTTAGAGTTATGTAGCACAATAGTTGCCAGATTCGGGTGACGACCTTTAGGATATGATCCCAGGACATTAGTGTGCTCGATGGTAGCTTCAGACCACAGCCACTCAGCAGGGTTCTGGCCAAAGAGTTGTGGTAAGATGCAGAAAAGTATCACCAATTTTATCATGGTTCAGATGATGTCGTCCCTCGAGGTTCTTCTGTAAAGGTAAACACAACAGAAAAGTTCTGCCACTATATGGCAGAAAAGGTTAGAATGATGGAATTATCCAGCGTGTATTTATCCTGTGCTCCTTTCCCAGAGCATCGGAAGCTATCCATGCATATTTATTCAGAGGAGTTTTCAACACAAGTGATACCTCCCCTACTGTAGGGAGGTCTACCAAAACAGGTTGTCCAGGATAATGAGCAGGGTTTGTGGAATCGTCAGGTCCTTCCAGTGCGGGAATGATGCTTGGAGCTGTTGGACAAAAAGCAGTGATCTTGGGACACCCATTTACTCCCCATCTGTCATTTACACCTTTGACAGCTTTCCATAATCGGAGGTCCCAATTTCCTTCCTGTGGTTTTAACAGTCGCTTTAAAAGACCGTTAGTCCTTTCTACAATCCCGTTAGCTTGAGGATAGTAAGGGGTGTGAAAAATCCATTTGATTCCTTCACCTTTTGCTCAGTCCTGTACAACTCTAGCAGTGAAATGAGACTCGTTATCAGATTGAATTTCCTGTGGCTTTGGGAAAGTTCCAAACCACCCCTGCAAAGCTTTGACAGTATTGTCCCCAGTAGCTCTTTTAAAATCATCAGCTTGGACTAACCCAGACACAATCTCTACTCCTACCAACACAAAATGTTTTCCTCCTGATTTCTTAAAGGGACCAATATAATCTACCTGCCATGCGTCCCACAAGCTTTTGCCTTTCCTCAAATGCAAAGGGTCATCTTCTAAAGGGTGTCTTTCCAGTCGCTTGCGACACTGCTCACAGGCTGATATGCATGTTTTACACATTTCCCTAGTAACGGGCCAACCCCGGGCATGAGCTTCCTGGTATAAATCTTTTGCACCTGTGTGCTGCCTTTTTACATGCAGCCATTCTAACAATTGATTCCATTCCTCTGTAATTTGCTCCTTTTTCAGGGGACTAAGCCTTGCTAGCTCATCAGCTTTATTATTCCATTCTCCTGCTGGATTCCCATCTGTTTGATGAGAGGCCACCCAGCCTACTGCAAAGTTCCCCTGACTTGCAATATTTAATATTTCTTGCCACTTTTCCTTTTGCCATACCGGAATTCTGTTGACTTCCCAATCGTTTTGCTGCCAAAAAGGAAGCCATTCAGTACAACCTTTGTATACAGCATAAGAGTCAGTATAAATGCAGACCAAAGAGGAATTTTGTGCTTTTCGTTGGAAAACACTCCGGACAGCTACCAGCTCCCCGACCTCTGCACTACCTTCTCCTTCTGTAATTATTCACTCACCAGAGGAAATGTGAAGGGCTGCTGCTTTATACTTCCACATTTTACCTTCCCTTTTAGCAGAAGCATCAGTAAACCAAGAATTTGCTGATTGTTCAGAAGAGAAAGGAGGGGCCACTTTGATTACAGAGACTGGTTTATCTTGGCCATTATCCAACCCCTCAGTTTCTTGGATTGCTAAATTTTTTACAGCTCCTTCTGTTATTGTAAAAATATTACAGTAATGTTCGATTTGAGCATACCACTTTCTAACTGAGGCCCTCTGAGCCACCCCGTCGGGGGGGGGGGGTTCCACTAGTGACTGTCTTAATAACCTTGAAGGGGCCCCTTAGCACAATAGGTTGTTGACGTGCTATTTTTTCCACTTCAATGAGAGCCAAACTAACCACAAACAGCCCCTTTTCCCGGGCAGTGTATCTTTTCTCAGCATCTCTGAAACCACGAGAATAGAAGCCCACAGGCCTTGTTGGACCCTCAGGTCCCCTCTGCCATATGTGTACTGACAGCCCTGAGGCAGCGAATCCCCATTCTACCTGAAAGGGATCTGTAGGATGGATGGGACCCAATGCTTGATGAGCTGTTGCCTCAAAAATCAGCAATTGCAATGCTTCTTCCTGAGAAGGAGTCCAATCCCATTTTAACCCTTTCCTCAGCAAGTCATAAAGGGGCCTAGCAATTATCGAGAAATCTGGAATGTGTTTTCTCCAGAACACTAATAGTCCCAGAGCCTGTTGGAGATCCTTCCTAGTGTGAGGCATTTTAATCTGATCTAAAGAAGTCAAGGTGTCTGGTGGAATACATGTCATGCCCCCTTTCCACCAAATTCCCAAAAACTTTACTTCTTGGGAGGGCTTTTGAATTTTTTCTGGGGGAATCTGTAAATCGAGACTCTCTAAATGAGAGATTATTTTCTGTTGAGTCTCTCCTACTGCTTCAATTTCATCCCCTCCCACCAAAATGTCATCAATGTATTGGTAAACAGCTACATCATCAGGTTTGGATATCTTTTCTATTTCTTTAGCTAGTGCATGGTGGGCTAGAGTGGGGGAATGCTTGTATCCTTGGGGAAGCCTAGTGAAAGTGTATTGCTGTCCTTCCCACGTAAAAGCGAAACGGTCCCTATCTTCTGGCTGTATAGGTATCATAAAAAACATGTCTTTGACATCTATAGTTGCCATAATTGGATGAGCTTTTTCTTGAATAGATGTTATCAACTCAGCTAAATTCGGGACCGCTGCTGTGAGAGGGTCTGTGTTGGCATTAAGCCTGCGGAAATCAACTGTTAGCCTCCATTTCCCATTGGATTTACGCACTGGCCAGACAGGCGAGTTGAAAGCAGAATGTGTGTTAATTATTACTCCCTGGTCTCGCAAATCCTGTATAACTGGTTTGATACCTTCTCTGGCACCAGAAGGTAGAGGGTATTGTTTCACATTCGTTATTTTACTGGCAGGCGAGCTGCATTTAGAAGCTGCGGCTTGTAAGGATGAAGGGGATGGGGTGAAGTTGGGATCAGTGGATCCAGTGCAATCAGTGGGATTACCCAGGAATCTGTCCAGTCTTTCCACAGGGCTTAGTGTCATAATAGTTTTTTGTAAGATAATGGCAGTAGGTTTAAGTGTTTCTGGAAGCCCACGAATTAAAGGGGTCATTATTTCGGGCTTCACAGGTAATTGCATTGGGGATTCAAAGCCAGGAATTAATTTCTTCTCATGAATCATTTGCAGGCAAGCGGCTTTATGCACACTTTCTAAGAGTTGGTCAGGGGTACTAATTATAGCTATGGGGTCTCCCCTTTCCAAGGGGCTCGTTCCCCAGTCCCAAAAAGCCGCACGCTGTGTCAGGGACCGCGTGTCACGTTTATCTCCCGTTGTTAGGAAGACACCATGTCCCCAATACCCGCTGGCTTCTTGTTCAGTTAATTTAATTTGATCACCACCAGTGAGGGACACCCGGAAAACATATTCTGTTTCTGATTCGTGTGGAAGGCGTCCATATTCCCTTTTAAGCTTAGCTAACTCAGTGGCAGTGTATGGTATGTGTTTGGTTGTGATGTGAGGTTCGAGATCATCATCACTGAGATAATTATACTCTGCTTTAATTAGGGGTCTCAAGTGATGGCAGCAATGTTCCTCACAATTACTTGCTGCTTCAAGTTCCTTTTGGGGGTAAATTTGTTTATTGTGAGGAGTTTCCTTCTCCTCTGTTTCTGTAGGGGAATCAGCATTGTGTGATTTGTTAACACGTTCTTCTGTTAAGGCAGCTCGCAATGCATAGATCACATTTCTTGCTTCATATAACTGTTTTTGTAAAATTTCTACTAAATTTTGAAGGGAGTCTATTATTATTTCTTGCTCACTTCTTCGTTGTGAGCGAGTTTCTACGGCTGCCATAAGACAAGCTCCCAAAACTGAGCATAAGATGGTTTTATTCTTGCCCAGTTTGAACTTTGTATCATGTTGTAAAGAACACACTCTATCAACCACATTATCCAAATTAAACCAATTATTTTGTGCCCATTCCTCTCCTCCCGGAGAAGGTTTGGCATTGTGTTTAGCTAGTAGAGCATAAAGCCCAACTTTAGCTTTATCATTAAGGGTATCACTCATTTTGTGAAGGGACCAAAACCACGACAGGGAGGTACACACTTAAGTTCCACAAACCACGCAGCCCTCGCTGTGTCACCCTTCGCTTCCCTGGGTGGGTGAAAGGACAATAATCTGCCTGGGAGGCTCTGCTTAGTTTCTTCAAGTTGTCCCTTCCTTCCCAGACCAGATACACACAACAACAACAAAACAACAGTGTCCCACCTTTTGCACTAAGGGATCCTTTATGAATTTCCAAAGACAGTGTGGGTGCCTTTTCAGCTGCAGCCCTTCTGTCTAGACAGAAATCCTGTCCGTGACGCCAATTTTAATGTCACGATCCGCTTATTGCGGGGTGTCGTGATGGTTCTTTTCACCGATCCCAAAAGTGCAAAAAAGGCAAACAACAAGGGACTATCAGTTAATCACAACAAATGCACCTTTATTAGGGGCCAAAACAGTAAATGCGATAGTGGGGATCAGAAAGGAGAGAAAAGGATAGAGAGAGAGAGAGAGAAAAGAGGGGGATGGGAATAGCTACCAACACAGGCGAGATCCTCAGTGGTCCAGACGATGGGGATCCGTCTGTCGTGTCAGGGGAGTCTCCGAAGTTCTGGTCGACGTGGGGGTCCATTTATAGTCCACAGAGGAAAGAGGGGGGAACAAGTGTAACAATGAAAGCCCATTGTAATCACCACGAGGGAACAGGTGAGTCCACAGAAACCACCAAAGCAAGACGAATATAATGAAGAATAAGTCCATTGAAATTACTGAAGGGAAACCGGTCATGTCATTAGTGGTCAGACCACCAAATTCCCCTCCTCCCTATAGCAGGGGTCTCAGTCTCAGTCCTTGGGAGGAGGGTTCTCATTCTTTATTTGTCACAGTGGTAAGGAGGCAGATGAGGGGTCTTCAATGAAGGACCACGGGAGTCCCCCCAGAAGTTCATTCGGCTTAAGAACGGAGATTAGAAGCAGGCCGTGCATCAGGCTGTCCCGAGCTGGGTCAATGTCAGGTCTTTGCCAAGTCCTTGCCAACTCCTTGCCAAGTTCTTGCCAGGCCTTGTTCGGAACAGCTAGCATGATGGTTCAGTGGTTCCACCTGCACTGTGTCCTGTTCTAAGCTGGAACTGCAGCGGGGGAAGGGATTCTTTCTCGTGGCAATCGGAAGGCAGAATGGAGAACAAGGGGCTTCAGACGGGCTCTTACACTGGGATGACCTGAGAAGATAGACAGCTCTAGGATAGGGCAACCCAAAGAGGCGCTGTCCCACAGTTCCTTTGCCCCGTTATGTTAATGAACCCAGTCACATCATCCCTGTTGTCCTCCCCAGTTCCAGAATGTTCCTCACTCCCGCTTACCCTATTGGTCCCCATTCCTTACAGCCCCTCCTTTGTACCGCCCCTTCTCCCTATACCCATTGGTCCTCAGACCTGATGCTCTGCCCCCATAGCCCCATGTAAAACCCTGAACCCTCCTTTGTTCTTGGTTCTTCTGTGCCTGGACTCCTTCAGTGTGTAAGGTAATAAACTTACACTGGAACTCCAAAGAAAGAACCCCTCCCGCCTTTTTTCCTTTGGCCTGCAATCACCATTGGCAGCACGAGTGTCTGGTGCGCTCTGAGCTATCCATCCCCTTCTGGAGTAAGATGCTCTCAGGAAGGCGGTGATCTTGGCAGCTCCTGCCGCGCCACCACAGACATACTGTACTTTTTGTTCTTTGCAAAGCAAAGTTAAGGAGCCTGTCACATTCTGCAGTTTAAATTAAATTGTCTGATTACATTTCATGGATTTTGGTGGTGAAACATAAACTTTAAGGAATTTAGAGATTTTAGAGGAGCTAAGATTTTAGTTAGAGATAAGCCTTACTGTCGGAGTCCAGAGCATCCCTTTGGCTGCCCTGGATGTCTCGAGACCCTGGCAGGGGGCTCGGGGAGCTTGGCAAGAAGTCAAAAATACCCGTGCCTTTGATTCTAGCCCATGGGAGAGGCTGCCAACTCTTCATGAGCAATTACAAACCAAAAGAGTTTAAGTAATGTAATAGGTGAGTTGACACAGGGTGGAAAAGTAGAATTTTGGGGTTTTTTAGAATGTAATTCAGGGGTACGAGATGGAGGAATCTGGGCGTGTCCTAGCCTCCTTTCCCTTCTTCTCGTCCTCCATGTCTTGGTGTGATGGTGACACTTTTCAATTGGTTTAGGATAGGGACACACTGTCCAACATAGATCTTAGGTATTGGTACGGGAACTATAAACATGGTGCACGTAGTTTTGAGTATATCATGTGGGAGATGCCCGGGGCTCGGGGCAGACTGCCATGGCTTCTGTACTAGGTGGGACCTCAGCAGGTCAGAGAGAAACTATTATAGATAAGAAAAAATAAACAACCTTGAAAACTCAGCTTCTTGCGTTCCAGACCTTTTCTTCGGCTGCCAGGCTAGGGAAAAAAGGACTTTCACTCTGTTGGGGTCTTGCCAGACACCCCTGACACCTTACTAGAGTTAATTAAAATAAACGAGTAGGCCTTGATGAAGTTAAGAATTAGTAGTTAACTAATAATTGATTGCTTGTCAGCACAATGTTTAGTTACCTGGGTTTGTAATGAAGAATATGGAAACTGACAAATAGCTTTTAGGAACATAAGACAATTGTGGGCCTCCTCTGTTCTGAAACCAACTGAAAACAGGGAATGGGAGTTCTACCAAGGTTCATTTGTCATATTTGCATTGAAAAGGTAGAAATGTCAGAATGGGGAAGACTTCATTTACTTCCTCATTTTGGGACCCCCTCCTCATTAAAGGGACCACTGACCCATTTCAAGGAACAAACTACACATGCTTAATAGCTTTTGAACGAAGCAAGGATGGGATGTACCAAAATTATGAATATGCATTTGTATTTTGGGTAGTCAATACTTGTATGGATAAAAGGACTCTGTATTCATTTGAAAGGAACAGTGTGTATTTGGGAGCTATCCCGCACGCCGCCCGGCGTCGTAATAAACATACACTTTCTAACTTTAAACTGTTAGAGAGTTTTTGTCTGTCACAGTTGGATATCAGTACTAGATCAATATCCATATTTCTTTAATTAATCAGTGGCTTGGAAATAGTTTGGTAACATTTTGTGGGTATTTTCTTTCTTTTGCATTTCAGTTCTATGTTAGAGGAAGTCTCTCACGTGTTTTCCTGTAGAAAGCAGGCATTCTTTATTTAGCCGGATGTGTGGGGTGCGAGTCCTCCAAACTCACACACCGATTATAGGAAATGCTTCTGTTTCTATACTCTATTTTATATACATGTTTACTGATTATCCTGGAATAAACATACATATGATAATCATTTCCCCAAGATCATTAATGTATTTTCTCTTCCCTTTCTGCACGTGTTCTTCAGTCTTCGGGGTCTCTTTGGTGGTCCCTGGCAGTTGGCAACCCCAAAGTCACCCCTGGTAAAAGTTGGCACAGCTGGTAAAAGCTTTTACCAGTTGGTCACAACTGGTAAAAGTTGGCACAGCTGGACTGGTTGCTTTCCAGTTCTTCTTCCTACAGAAAAAGCCTCATGCGGTTCCATCGGCCAATGGGTTTTTTAAAATAAGCATTTCATTAACCTGATGCCTTTTCTGGGGCTACCTAAAAACAGAGGCCAGACAACATTAAGGGAATAAAAAGCAGTTGTATTTATTTAAGTGCTTTCAGGTGCATATCGGGCAGATGAAGCCCCCCTAGGGGCTACACCCAAAAATGGACAGAAACCTTTCCTGGAAACAAAAGAAAACCAGGAAAAACTCAGTTAATATCCACTGGTCAAGAAAATTCAGGGGGAGCCATGTGGGGGTTTGAACTCGGGGGGATCCCAGCGGGGTAGGGGGTCCCTGCAGCCTTCCTGGGGGCCTTGGTGTCCTCAGCCCCCCCCTCCACCCAGGGGCTCTGAGGGGCTCGGGGTGTCCTCGTCCCCCATGTCTGTGCTCTGGGTGATCTCAGAGTGTTCTCCAGGTTAGGAACGGCCAAAGCAGCCACAGGATTTGGGGCTTGGGCTCTGCAGGAAGTTTTGTGTCTCCGTTTTGGTGCCGTGTCCGGGACTACAGGTCCTTGGCATGTGCGATTTCCCGGAGTCGTTGATGGGAAAAGCCAGGTTTAGGTGGGAAGACCCAGGTTTAGGTGGGAAGAGCCAGGATTAGGTGTTGCCTTGGGACAGTGGGTGAAACATTGGGAATTCCAGTGCTGCCCGGGGTTCTGCAGCTTCCCCAGAAATTCCCCTTTGCTCTGTCCTTGATGAATCTGAAAGAGCCGGAGTCACTTTGGGGTGAGCCCACGACTCCAGAAAGATTGAAAAGTTGGGGGGGGGGGGTGGGGAGGGGGGCCAGGGGTGACCCTGGGAGCACTGGGAGTGAACTGGGAGCACTGAGGTCAGGCTGGGAGTGACACGGGGATGGCACTGGGAGCACAGGGGGAGACAAGGGGTGAGACTGGGATGGCACTGCAGGGAGCAACACTGAGTCCACCAGGAGTGAACTGCGAGTCAGCTGGGAGCATTGGGTGGAACTGGGAGCACGGAGGCGAACCAGGGAGTTCTACTGGGCGCTCTGAAGAGAACTGGGAGCACGGAGGTGAGGCACTGGGAGCACTGGGAGGGGGCTCTGGGAGCAGTGGTGTGAAAAATGCATATTTTATGATTGGCTTTTTGCAAATATTAAATTGAATACTATATGTATTATGTTATATTGATTAGAAGTGCTGTATTAACATTTTAATAGTATGGTATATGTAGTTTTGTAGTTAAAATAGAGCCTATGTATGTGGGTTTTTTTTTTTACTAGCTCAAGCAAGAGATGAGATAATGAAGAAACTCTTCACACAGAGATGACAATGATGGGGGCCCATAAAGAATTACTGCCTCCTTATCGGAAAAGACAAACATCCTTCCACCTTCTCTCCGTCTGTATGGAACCACCAGGATTAAGGGGAAGAAGTTGACAAAAACCAGAAAAGTTCTTAATTTGCAAGGAACTTATGCATCATGTATGAGATGTATGAATATGCAACAGGCTACTGCTTTTAAAGATTATTCCTTTGTTCACAAGGCATGCTTATCGGGCTTAAGTGCCTGAGAGCATCCGGACGTCCGTAATTCTTTGCTTTTTTATTGTCTTGTAATTGTCCTAACTCTAAATTTTCATTACTCTAATTGTATTACTATTTTTATAACTATTTTATTATTATTAAACTTTTAAAATTTTAAAAACCAAGTGATTGGAGTTTATAACACCAGTGCTCCCAGTATCCCATGTGCCGCTCCCAGTATCCCCAGTATGACCGATTCCCCCAGTACTCCCAGCATCCCTTCCCAGTGTCCCCCCAATACCCTCACATCCCTCCCAGTTCCCCCCAGAATCCCCTCCCAGTTCCCCCAAGAATCCCCCCAGTGCTCCCAGTTCTCCCCTGGCCCTCCAGTTCCCCCCTTCCAGTACTCCCAGTATCCCCCATGTCCCTCCCAGTTGCCCCCAGTGCTCCCAGTATCCCTTTCCACTCCCCCCAGTCCCCCCAGTACCTGCCCCCCCCCGGGCTGGGGGGCAGCGCTCGGGCCGGGGGGGGGCCGGGGGGCTGTGGGGGGGAGGGGCAGAGATCAGGGGAGGTCCCACCCCAAATTGGGGGGTGGGGGAGGGGCTCGGAGGATTTTGGGGGGGTCTCGGTTAAATGGGAACTGCGGGGGGGGGGTGAATTTGGGGGCTTAAGGGGGGTTTGGGGGTCCTGGGGGGTTGGGGAGGCAAAGGGGGAGTTTGGGGGGGGGTCCCAGCCCTGGGGGGGTCTGGGGGAGGGGCAGGGCCAAGGGATGGGATTCGGGGGGGGATTTTGGGGGTGGGGATTGTTCTGGGGAGGAGGTCATTTGTGGGGGGTTATTTTGGGGAGGGGGATTCTTTGGGGGGCTGTGGATTATTTCGGGGGAGTTCTTTTGGGATGGGGTTAATTTGGGGGGGGATTTGGGGGGATTGGATTAATTTAGGGAGGGGGATATTTTGGGGACGGTAATTATTTGGGGTGGGGGATTGTTGGGGGGGATTGTTGGGGGGTCTTTTTGGAGTTGGGGATGATTTGAGGAGGGGGATTATGTTGAGGGGATTATTTTGGGGAGGACAGGGATGATTCTGGGGGGGGGTCCCTCACCTGTCTGACCGTGCACGAGCCAGAGCCCCCCCCGCCAGCGCCACCCCCACCACAAAGGCACCAAAGGAAACGGCGGCCACGGCCCCGGGGGGCACGGGGGAGGCTGGGGGGCAGCGTCAGCCCCCCAAAATCCTGACCCCCAAATTTGGGGCCGGGACCCCCCCAAATTCTCCTAAAGCCCCCCCCCAAAGGGACCCCGGAGTCCAGGACCCCCCCAAAAGGGAAATCAGAGCTCCGAGACCCCCCCAGCCCCCCAACCCCCCCCCCCCAGGAAGGACCCAGGGCTCCGGGACCCCCCCCGTCTAAAGCCCCTGCCTCGAAAGGGACTGAGCAGTTCGGGACCCCCCCGCAGCCCCCCCAAACCCCCCCCAAGGGGTCCGAGACCCCCCAAAATCCCCCCCCTGGCCCAAAAGGGACCCAGGAGTTCGGGACCCCCCCCCCCCAAATGAGCCAGGGGACTCCTCCCCAGCCCCCCAAACCCCCCCAGGAAGGACCTAGGGCTCCGGGACCCCCCCCAAATTCCCCAATCCCGGGGGTCCCGGTGCCCCCCCCCCCCATTCCTGTCACTCACCCGCGGGGAGGGCCCGGGGCCGCTCCCGGGGTGGGGGCGGGGGGCGCAGGAGGGGCGGGGGCGGCGGGAACGGCAGCGGGGGGAGCCCCGGGGGGGCACCTGGGGGGGAGGGGCGGTTACTGGGAGGCATCGGGAGGGGAGGGGAGGGGGGGCCTTCTGCCCGCGGGGGGGGAAATTGGGGGCCCCGGTTGTGGGGGGGGTCCCGGTTGGGGGGGGGGGGATCCCTGTTGTGGGGGGGGGGTTCCGGGGGCGGGGAGTGGGGGGGTCTCTGTCGGGGGTCCCGGGTTACGGGGGGTCCCCAGGGGGGGTGTCGGTTGGGGGTCCCGGGGGGTTTGGGGGGCGGGTCCCCCGCCCGGGGGTCTCGGGGGGCGTGATCCCAGTGGGGGGGGTCCCGGTCAGGGGGTGCCGGGGTCGGAGCGGAGTTTGGGGTCCGGGGGGTCCCGGGGGGTGTCCCCGCCCGGGGGTCCCGTACCGGGCGCGGGGGTCGCGGGGTGTCCCCAGCGTCACCACGATCGGGCGGGTCACGGTGCGCAGGGCGCGCCCGGGGGCGGGGCCGCCGCGGGGGCGGGGCCTGAGCCGGAGGCTCCGCCTCCTTTGTGGGGACAGGGCTTGGCCCGGCACTGGGGGAGGGGCGGGATTAACGGGGGGGACTGGGGGCCCACAGCTCCAGAGCCCCCCGGTGTCCCCCCTGGTCTCCCTGTGCCCCTCCCCCCATGTCCCTGTGCGCCCCCCAAGTCCCTTTCCCCCCAATGTCCCTGTGGCCCCCCCGGTGTGCCCATGCCCCCCCAGACACAGGCGGTGGCTCCAAGAACTGGTGTCACCTTTATTGGTTCCTGTCCATGACCGTTTCCACGGTGGCCCTGACCCCGTGGTGGCCCTGACCAACCCCATGGTGGCCCTGACTGTCCCCATGGCAACCCTGGCCACCCCCTCCATGGCCCTGGTGGCCCTGGCTCTCCTCTGGTCCCTTTGGTAGCCCTAGTCACCTCGGTGGTGGCCGTAGTGGCCTCAAAAGTGGCCACCAGGGTGCTGGTGGCCCCTTGGTGGCCGTGGCTGTTCCCTGGCTCTTCCTGTGGTGGCCCAGTCCATCCCAGTGGTGGCCCTTGGTGGCTCTGGCTGTCCCCCACGGCGGTGGTGGCCATCCCCTGACTCCCTGTGATGGCCCTTGGTGCCCCTTTGGTGGCCCTGGCCACCTCCTGGCTCTTCCTGTGCTGGCCCCAGTGGCCCTGTGGTGGCCTCGTGGTGGCCGTCTGGCCACCCCCATGGTGGCCCTGGTGACCCTGTGGTGACTGTCCGTTGGCCCTTGGTGACCCTTGATGGCCCTGGCTGTTCCCTTGGTGGCCACACTGACCCTGTGGTGGCCCCTTGAAGGTCCTGTCGGTGGCCCTGGGTGACCCCACAGTGACCTCAGTGGCCCGTGGTGGCCCTTGGTGGCCCCGCGTCCCCTCCGGCTCCAGTTTCGTTGGTTTGACGCACTCGACCCAAAGTTGGTTTGGCAGAATTTGGGGGGGGAGGAGGGGAGGGACCCCCCAAACCCGGGGGGGGGAGGGGGGACCCCACGATCCGGGGGTGGGAGGGGAGGGGGATTCCCCCTCTGCACCCCCAAATTTGGGTCCCCGAGGAAGTTTTGGGGTCCCTCCATGCTAAGGGAGGGGAGGGAGGGGAACCCCAAAACTTGGGGAGGGGCTGGACCCCCCCCGTGTGTCCCCAAAACCCCTGAGGGGGGCTGGGGGGGGTCCCCAAAACCCGGGGAGGGTCCCTGATACCCTAAGGGTCCCCAAAACACAGGGGGCCCCCAAAACACAGGGGGCCCCCAAAGTAAGGGGCCTCCAAATACTTGGAGGGGGTCCCCAAATTTGGGGGTCCCTCATATTCTGGGGAGATCCTCGGACCCCTGGAGGGGATGCCCAAGCTCTGGGGGGTCTCCAAAGTATGGGGGACCTCAGTCCTGGGGGGTCCCCAAGTTCACTGTGGATCCCCAGAACTTGGGGTCCCTGGTACCCAGGGGGAGATCCCCAAAATGTGGGGGGGTCTCAACACCCCAGGAAGGATCCCCAACCTCTGGGGGGTGTCCCCAGATTGTACGGTCCCATCAATTTTGGGGTGGGGTTAGCAGAACTGTTAACGGGTCCCCATTGTCCCCCCCCCCCCCCCGATTTTGGGCCCCCCCCATCCCTATGTACAGCGTGGCGAGGGCCCCCCCGGCTGGGGGGGTTGTGCTTCCGAGGGGACCCCGCTGGGGTTAAGGAGACCCCTGGAGAGGGGGGGCGGTTTTGGTGAGACCCCCTATGCCTCAGTTTCCCAGGCTGGGGGGGGGGGGGGGGGGGGAGGGGCTGGTCCATTTACATCTATAATACAAGGAAAATGTGTCTCTTTGTGGGGGGGTCCCCGTTTCAGGGTGTCCCTGCTGTGGGGGGACCCCTCAGTTTGGGGGGGGTGTCAGTGCCCCACCTGCCAGCTCGGTGCTGCCAAGGCCGTGGGGGCCCCCCTGGGATGGCTTTTGGGGGGGGCCCCCAGAACGTGGCTGAGGGATCCTCCCAAAATGCCCCCACGGCGGGGCAGGGGCACGAGGGGGTCGACCCATGCAAGGTCCGGGTGCAAAGTCTTGGTGCGAGGTCCCTGGTGGAAGGTCATGGTGCGAGGGGGGACACGGCCGAGTGAGGTCCCCAAGAGAGGTTCCCACGTGTGGCGCCAGACGGATCCTCGGGCGAGGTCCCCACGTGTGGCGCCAGATGGATCCTCGGGCGAGGTCCCCACATGTGGCACTGGATGGATCCTCAGGTGACACTGGTTGGATCCTTGGAGCAAGGCTGCCACGCTGCCGATTCCTTGTGCAAGGCCCTCATGCAAAGCCAGGTCCTCGTGTGACACTGCGGCCTCACTCATGTGACACCGTGGCCTTGCACACCCGCGGCTCCCAGCGTGACATCGCGGCCTGGCACACCTGCAGCTCCTCGTGTGTCACCGTGGCCTGGCACACCCATGGCTCCTCATGCAAGGCCGCGGCCTGGGACCGCGCCATCCCCTTCGGCCACGGCCAAGTCCTCGTGCAAGGCCAGCTTGTTGCTGGGGGCCAGCTCCGAGTGCCAGGCAGAGGGTCCCCGAGTGCCACCGGACCCTCGCGCGAGGCCACCCCGCTGTGAGGACGAGCCCTTGCACGAGGAGGTTGCAGCTTGGGGCCAGACCCCATGTGAGGCCGGACCCCGGTGCAAGGAAGGGTCTCTGCTTGGGGCCAGACCCCCGTGCGCCCCTGGAGCCTCAAGCGGGGGGGGGGTCCCCGTGCAAGCCCGGCCCCCCACGTCCCCCCGGCCATGTTCCCTGTGCGAGGCCAGACCCCCTAGCAAGGGGAGAGTCCCGCAGCGACCTCCTGCCCCCCCCCGCGCCCCCGGCCCCTGGCATGAGGGGGGGGTCCCGCGTGCCCCCCCACCCAGGGCTCTCACAGGCTGGTCACCAACTGCATCTGCCCATCGGGCTCGGCCCCCCCCCGCACCCCCCTCGGGCCCCCCAAAGGTCTCGGGGCTGTGCCGGCGGTTGGGGGGGGGGCGCGCGGGGGGGGCCCCCCCAGGGTAGGGGGGCGCGGGGGGTGGGGGGCCCCTCGGGGCTGCTGTCGGGGTAGTCCCGCGGCGGGGGGGGGGTGCCGGGGGTCCCGGGGGGGCTCGGGGGGGGGGCCCTAGCCCGCCCGGCCCCCCCCCGCGCCAGCTCCTGGTAAAGCAGCCCCAGCTCGGGAGCGCCGGGGGGGGGCTCAGCGGGCGGTGGGGGGGGGCGGCGGGGGGGGCGGCGGGGGCGGGGGGGGGCCCCCCCTCCGTGCGCGGAGCCCCCTCCCCGCAGGTTGTTGTGCACCAGCTCCGAGATGATCATCTTCTCCAGCGCCGCCGCGTCCGGGGGGGCTCCCCCCGGGCAACCCCCCCCGGCCCGGGGCCACCCCCCCGGGCCCCCCCTCGGGGCCCCCCCGCAGGCTGTAGCTGTTGTTGAAGTTGCCGTTGAGGGGCAGCGGCTCCGGGGGCTCCCGGGGGGGCTCTGCGGGGACGGGCGGGTCAGTAGGGGGAGGGGGCCTCAGTGTGGGGGAGGGGGAGTCCGTGGGGGGGGGGGGGGGGTCTGGGGGGTATCGGAGGGGTCATTGCTGACCTTGGGGGTTCGTGGGGGGGTTTGGGGAGGTCAGTGGGGGGCTCGGGGAGGTCTGGGGGTGTCATTGGGGGGCTTGGAGGGTCAGTGATGGGGGCCAGGGGGGTCACTGAGGGGTCATTGGTTTTGTCTGGGGGGTCATTGTGGGGCTTGGGGGGTCAGTGGGGGCTTGGGGGGGGTCATTCTGTAGGGCTGGGGAGATATAGGGGGAGTTGAAGGTGCTATGAAAAGTTTGTGGGGGTCAGTGGGGGGGTCTGGGGGACTGTGGTGGGTTTGGGGGGTCTGTGGGGGTGTCTGGGGGATTGGGGTGGGTTTTGGGGGGTCTGTGGGGGTGTCTGGGGGATTGGAGAGGGTTTGGGGCCTCAGTTGAGGGATCTGGGGACTAAAGGGGGGTTGGGGGTGTCACTGAGTGGGTCTGGAGGGCCATGGGGGTTTCGGGGGGCCTGGGGGGGAGGGGGGAATTTGGTGGGGGGGTGTAGGGGGCAAATGGAGGGTCTGGGGGGGCACAAGGAGGGGCACGAGGGGGTCATGAGGCAGCACTTACTGGTGTCACGGAAGCTCCCTGTGGACAGAGGCAGCACTTAGGGCGGGTCCTTACTCACCCTGACCCCCCAATTTCCCCTCCGATCTGCCCCAACTGCCAGCACCTCCCTCACCCCACAGGTGGGACACCTGGGGACACTGGGGGGGAATTTGGGGGAATCTGTGTGGGGTCTGGACTTCCCTGGCCCCCTCCATGGGGTTGTGGAGGAGTTTTTGGGGGTCCCATGTGGTGGGGGGCAGTTGAGGCAAGTGGGAAAATGCCCCCATTCCCACCCAGGGGCTGAAACTGGGGGAGAGGCAGCATCCAGGATGCCCTGAACCCCCCCATTCCCCCTCCTGGGGGCAGGGGCTGTGGGGGGGATCCAGGGGGTGTGGGTGATTCTGGGGGGATCCAGGGGGCGTGGGGGGGATTTTGGTGGGGATCCAGGGGGCATGGGGGGATTTTGGGGGGGACCCGGGGGCATGGGGGATTTTGCGGGGATCCAGGGGGTGTGGGGGATTCTGGGGGGATTCAGGGGGCGTGGGGGGATTTTGCGGGACCAGCTGCCCCTCCAGGGGCTGAACCTGGGCTGTTCAGGGTGGGAGCACCCAGGACCCCCCCAGTCCCCCCCTGAACCCACCTGGGGGGGGGCTGAGGGAGGAAGGATTTGGGGGGCATCCTGGGCAGTCCCAAGGGTTTGGGGCAAGTTTGTGGGGGGTCGTGCCCCCCCCCATACCCACCTGGGGTGGTGAAGGCTGGGGGGGAGGCGGGGGTGAAGCCCCCCCCCTCGGCCAGGAGGGTGTTGTAGGGGCTCGACCCCCCCCGCGGCGGCAGCACACGGGTTGGGCAGGAGATGCGACCCTGCGGAGAGGGGTGGGGTCACACACAGGGGGCTGGGGAGGGGGGTTGGGGGGGTTCTGGGGGTCCCAAGAGTGTCCTGGAGGGGTCTGAGTGGAGTCTGGGGAGGTCCCATGGGGGAGCAGAGGGGTCTTTGGGGACCCCAGGACCCTGTGGGGGATCAGAGGGGATCCCAGACGATCTGGGGGAGAGGGGGGTCCCAAAGGCATCCCAGAGGGGTTTTTGGCGGTCCCAGGGCATCCCAGGAGAGGGGGGTGGGGAGTCTCAGGGGTCTGATGTGGATCTGAGGCATCTCAGGGGGTCGGGAAAGGGGTCTTGGGTGGTCCCTGGGCGTCTTGAGGGGCCCAGAGGGATCTGTGGGGTCCCGTGGGGGTTTTTGGGAGTGGTCTCACCTCCATTCAGGGTGGAGGATGGTCTCGGGGGTCTCTGGGGGTCTCAGGGGTTTCTGGGGAGGGGTCTCACTCCATTCAGGGTGGAGGATGGTCTCGGGGGGTCTCAGGGGTTTCTGGGGAGGGGTCTCACTCCATTCAGGGTGGAGGATGGTCCTCTGGGGTCTCAGGGGTTTCTGGGGAGGGGTCTCACTCCATTCAGGGTGGAGGATGGTCTCGGGGGTCTCAGGGGTCTCAGGGGTTTCTGGGGAGGGGTCTCACCACTGTTCAGTATGGAGAGTGGTCTCTGGGGTCTCTGGGGAGGGGTCTCACCTCCATTCAGGGTAGGGGGGGTTCTGAGGTGTTTTTTGGGGTGTCTCACCTCGGTTCAAGGTTGGGGTGCTGTTCAGGTCCCCTCCCATAAAACTGGACTCCGTCTGTTTCCGGACCGTGTCATTCCACATTCTCCGGATCCGGCTCTGGGGGCACAGTGGTGGGGCTGGGACCCCCAGACCCCCCCCAAAACCCCCCCAGACACCCTGGAACACCCCCGAGGTGTCCCCACATCCAGCACCCACAGCCTGGCAGGGTCTGAGGGAGGTTTTGGGTCCAGGGGGTTTTGGGGGTAACATGGGGGGATCTTGGGGTGCCACAGGGAGATCTGGGGGGTCTGGAGGGGGCCCACCTGCATCTGGGGGATGGTCTGGGTCTGTCGTGGGGGATTTGTGGGTCTGGAGGGATTTGAGGGGGCCATGGGGAGGATCCTGGGTGTGGAGTGGGTTTGGGGGCTTTGGGTTTTTTTTGGGTGAGGGGTCATTTGGGGGGGGGGGGTTGGGGGTCCCAACCCGGGTGCTGCTGTAGTGCTGGGCATGAGTTTGGGGGGTTATCTGGGGGGCTATGGGGGATCAGGGGGCTCTGAGGTGTCTGGGGTGCGTGTGTGACTGACAGGCAGGACTGGAGTGATTGACAGGTGGCCTCTGTGATTGACAGGCGGGAATAAAAGTGATTGACAGGCAGGATCAGCCCCTCAGGGTGACTGACAGGCCCCAAGAGTGATGAGGGGAGTGTGTGTGGCAGCCCCAGGATTTAAGAGGGGATAAGTGGTGGGAAAAGGGTTAAAAACCTGAGGGGGTAAGGGTAGAAAAAGGGGAGGGGAAAGGGATGGGAAATGTGAGGGGGAAATGGTGGGAAATGTGAGGGGGAAAAGGGAAATGTGAGGGGGGGAAAAAGGCAGGGAACATGAGAGGCAAATAGGCAGGAACTGTGAAGGGAAATGGGCAAGAAATGTGAGGGGAAAAGGGCGGAAAACATGAAGGGAGAAAAAGGCAGGAAAAATGGGTGGAAAATGTGAGGGGGAAAAGGGCAGGAAAAGGGAATGAAGAAGAAGGAAATGTGCAGTGAAAAGGGTGGGAAACATGAGGGGGAAACAGTGAGAAATGTGAGGGGGGGGAAAGGGTGGGAAAGGTAAGGGAAAAAATGGCAGGAAATGTAAGGGGAGAAAAAAGGTGGGAAAAGTGAGTGGGAAAAGGGTGGAAAATGTGAGGGGGGAATATGGCGGGAAACATGAGGGAAGAAAAGGGTGGGAAATGTGAGGGGAAAAGTGGGAAATGTGAGGGGAAAAGTGGGAAACGTGAAGTGAAAAGTGGGAAACGTGAGGTGAAAAGTGGGAAACGTGAGGTGAAAAGGGTGGGGAAATGTGAGGGGGGGAAAAGGAGGGAAACATGAGGCCAAAAAGGTGGGAAAAGTAAGAGGAAAAGGTGGTGGGACGTGAGGGGGGAAAGGGCGGGAAATGGGAATGAGAAAAGGAAACGTGGTGAAAAGGGTGGGAAACATGAGGGGGAAAAGGGTCGGAAACATGAGGGGGGAAAAAAGGGTGGAAAAGGTAAGGGAAAAAAATGGGAAATATGAGGGGAGAAAAGGGCAGGAAATGAGAGTGGAAATAGGGTGGGAAATGCAAGGGGGAAAAGGGTGGGAAATGTGAGGGGGGAAAAGGATGGAAAATGTGAGGGGAAAAGTGGGAAATGTGAGGGGGGAAAAGGACAGGAAATGTGAGGGGGGAAAAGGAGGGAAATGTGAGGGGAAAAGTGGGAAATGTGAGGGGGGGAAAAGGAGGGAAATGGGAATGAGAGAAGGAAATGTGTGGTGAAAAGTGTGGGAAACATGAGGGGAAAAGGGTGGCAAACCTGAGGTGCAAAAGTGTGGGAAATGTGAGAGAAAGAAAGGTGGGAAATGTGACAGAGAAGGGTGGAAAAAAGAAAAGAAAAAAGAGCGGGAATTGTGAGGGAAGGATGGTGGGAAAGGTGAGAAGAGTGGGAAATGAAAGGAGAAAAGACTAAAAAAGGGTGGGAAATGTGAAGAAAAGAAGGGGTGGAAAAGGAAGGAAAAAGCACAGGAAAAAAAAAAACGGTGGGAAATGTGAGGAGAAAAAAGAGCAGGAAAAGGGAGAGAAACAGGGGTTGGAAATCCCATAAACACTGCCCAGAGACCCTCCTCAGTCCCAAAAGGGGTCTCTGGGTGGGTGTTAATGGGATTGGGGTGTCCCTGGGGGTGTCTGAGCTATGGGGCTGTGAGGTCCCCAAGCCCCCTACCTCTGTGAGAGACTTGGGATTTTTTTGGGATTTGGGATTTTCAGAGCTATGGGCCTGAGGGTCTCCCCAAGCCCCCTATCTCTGTGAGAGATTTGGGATTTTTTTGGGATATTTCAGAGCTATGGGGCTGTGAGGGTCTCCCCAAGCCCCCTACCTCTGTGAGAGATTTGGGATTGTTTTGGGATTTGGGATTTTTCAGAACTATGGGGCTGTGAGGGTCTCCCCAAGCCCCCTACCTCTGTGAGAGATTTGGGATTTGGAATTTTTCAGAGCTATGGGGATTTTTCAGAGCTATGTGAGGGTCTCCCCAAGCCCCCTATCTCTGTGAGAGATTTGGGATTTTTTGGGGATTTTTCAGAGCTATGGGGCTGTGAGGGTCTCCCCAAGCCCCCTACCTCTGTGAGAGATTTGGGATTTTTTTTTTGGATTTGGGATTTTTCAGAGCTATGGGGCTGTGAGGGTCTCCCCAAGCCCCCTATCTCCATTAGAGATTTGGGATTTTTTTGGGATTTGGGATATTTTAGAGCTATGGGGCTGTGAGGGTCTCCCCAAGCCCCCTATCTCCGTGAGAGATTTAGGATTTTTTTGGGATTTGGGATTTTTCAGAGCTATGGGGCTGTGAGGGTCTCCCCAAGCCCCCTACCTCTGTGAGAGATTTGGGATTTTTGTGGGATTTGGGATTTTTCAGAGCTATGGTGCGGTGAGGGGTCTCCCCAAGCCCCCTATCTCTGTGAGAGACTTGGGATTTTTTTGGGATTTGGGGATTTTCAGAGCTATGGGGTTGTGAGGGTCTCCCCAAGCCCCCTATCTCTGTGAGAGATTTGGGATTTTTTTTTTGGATTTGGGATTTTTCAGAGCTATGGGGCTGTGAGGGTCTCCCCAAGCCCCCTATCTCCGTGAGAGATTTGGGATTTTTTTGGGGATTTGGGATATTTCAGAGCTATGGGGCTGTGAGAGTCTCCCCAAGCCCCCTACCTCTGTGAGAGATTTGGGATTTTTTTAGGATTTTTCAGAGCTATGGGGCTGTGAGGGGTCTCCCCAAGCCCCCTACCTCTGTGAGAGATGTGGGATTTTTTTGGTATTTGGGATTTTCAGAGCTATGGGGCTGAGGGTCTCCCCAAGCCCCCTATCTCTGTGAGAGACATGGGATTTTTTTTTTGGATTTGGGGTTTTTTCAGAGCTATGGGGTTGTGAGGGTCTCCCCAAGCCCCCTGTCTCTGTGAGAGATTTGGGATTTTTTGGGGATTTGGGATTTTTCAGAGCTATGGGGCTGTGAGGGTCTCCCCAAGCCCCCTACCTCTGTGAGAGACTTGGGATTTTTTTGGGATTTGGGATTTTTCAGAGCTATGGAGTTGTGGAGGGTTTCCCCAAGCCCCTACCTCTGTGAGAGACTTGGGATTTTTTTGGGATTTGGGATTTTTCCGAGCAATGGGGCTGAGGGTCTCCCCAAGCCCCCTATCTCTGTGAGAGACTTGGGATTTTTTTGGGATTTGGGATTTTTCAGAGCTATGGGGTTGTGAGGGTGTCCCCAAGCCCCCTACCTCTGTGAGAGATTTGGGATTTTTTTTTTTGGATTTGGGGTTTTTCAGAGCTATGGGGTTGTGAGGGTCTCCCCAAGCCCCCTATCTCTGTGAGAGATTTGGGATTTTTTTTTTTGGATTTGGGGTTTTTCAGAGCAATGGGATTGTGAGGGTCTCCCCAAGCCCCCTGTCTCTGTGAGAAACTTGGGATTTTTTTGGGATTTGGGATTTTCAGAGCTAGGGGGCTGTGAGGGTCTCCCCAAGCCCCCTACCTCTGTGGAGAGATTTGGGATTTTTT